>NC_090816.1:108564355-108882688 GCF_000390325.3 Nicotiana tomentosiformis | reverse complement strand
TGGAATCAAGTGAGCCATACAAACTATGCGTAGGATACAAAATATAACAATATTTACAAACAAGGGTAAGGAAAGTGGCACCTATTGTTCGTGATGGATATGCGTCTCACCAGACCATCCATAGCCCTCTCTTACTATGCACCAATACGCTTCACAAACCGTCTATAGGATCTATCTAATCTATGAACCTATGCGTTTCAGAGACCGTCCATAGGGTTCACCTATACTACACACCTATGCATTTAATAGAATGTCCATAAGGTTCACCTATGCGTTACATAGACCGTCTATAGGGTTCTCCTATACCATACACCTATGCATTTCATAGACCATCCATAGGGTTCACCTATACTATACACCGGTGTTTCATAAACCGTCCATAGGGTTCACCTAAACCATACACCTATGTGTTTGATAGACCATCCATAGGCTTCACCTATGCTATACACCTATGTGTTTCATAGACCGTCCATAAGGTTCACCTATACCATACACCTATGCGTTTGATAGACCGTACGTAGGGTTCACCTATACTATACACCTATGCGTTTAATAGACCGTCCATAGGGTTCACCTATACTATACACATATGTGTTTCATAGACCGTCCATAGGATCATAACCCATAATTATGCACATGACCATGTATAAGCACAAAGCGACATGATTAACATTACATATAAGGTCTTAAGTTCCCGGATCATTGGAATACTACATGTTTATGCTCATCATGGAGAAACACACTTATTACATTAACATATGTATGGTGAATCAATAAGTAGATTTCAATGGCGCATTGACCCAATTTCTTTTCTTAAGGTTCATCATCATTTATCATAGGGCACGTCTCTCTCATCTTGTTATGTACTCTCTTGTCATTTTAAGGTCATTAGCTAAGTTTATGATTCTTGGGGACTTAACATCAAAATCATTTACATTTATTGTTTTAGAAGAATACAAACTATGATTGAAACAATGGGAACATACAATGCCTCATAATCTTCATTTTGGCAAGCGGTCACATTTCATGTTCATACTATTACTTCCTTTAACTTGCCATGGGTTACCATAGAACATTAAGAACACTTAGGACATTTAGGAACACCATAGCTTTTATCCATGAGACGTAAGATATTATAACACATTGGAAACATTTACAAGGAAACTATACCCATTTCATTTGAAATATTAATTGGAATCATAGACATTCGTTAAATCAACCTCATTCATAGTATCTTTTTAGGAGTGAATATGGATAGAAATTGAAACAAGACTTGAGCATATCGGCATATAATAAATCATGTCTTCAAGACAATCTAACATGATAAGAATTGGTACTTCGAGCAACCATACTCGGAGTTCACAATGAGAACATGGAATCCGATTCTATGGAGGGAGTTTAACCAACATACCTCGCTTGAGCTTTACTTTGATTACTACAACATCCTGAAACTTCTAGCTACTTCAATCTATAGAAACATGATCAAATTGGACAATCATTAAGAAGGGGTTCATAGCATTCAGCTCACTTAGGCATTTTATCAAACATCTAATAGGCCTTAAGAAATAATACTTGGAACTAGTTCATCCAACTACCACCATTTACCAATAATTTATCCTACTATCATCCTTAAGAAATTTATAACTTCCAACGTTATGGTGGATTGAGTTACTTCTAGTGTGGAAATGACAAGATTCACACCATGACAATGGGGATTGCGTACATTGAAAATGGGAGGAGTTGAGGGTCATGAGAGAGTGGAGAGGAGCTCCAAGAATCGGCTAAGAGGAGTGGGGGAAGGGAGCTACCGAAATGCCCTTTATAAAGGCTTCAGGCCTAGCTTGTCCATCCTCGTGCGTCGCGCGGACATGCACGAGCTCTCATTCAAGTTCGTGTGCAGGGAAAATACTTTGCTGTTTTACCGAAATAGCTGGGGGTCATGGCTTGTTCAAACCCGCGCGGCGCACGAGTTCAGACGAGCCCCCCAGTTGCATCCATTTCTATACTTCTAGCTTTTCAACAAACCCTCCTTCGATACCTTGCTATGATGTAGATCCCAACTCACTTCCAAACCTTCCTTTAAGTATGAAAACATGATTACATGAGGCTACCCTCATCCATGGACATCTAAGGTACACAAACAAAAGTAGAGATCTTGAGGCACGAATTAAGGCGTTAAACCCTTAGTAAAACATTCCTTGTTTTGCTTGCCTTATGATAGTAAATTAATCATAGCTTCTTGTACAAATATCTAAATGACAAATGGTTTGATGAGTTTGAAATGTGACTTGAAGGGCTATGCTTTAGGGACAAAATTCTTGGACAATATCTTTATATTATGAGATTATATCCGTTCAAGTTCAAGTGTTGTGCGAATTATGACATATTTTCCAGTTGATACTTACAACTCATTCCAAACAACTTCTCCCAACTCATAAGACTCCTTAATATGTTCTAGAACACCTTCCATAGATGTTTTTTATGTCAAAATTATGTGGTTATATCCCATAGGTCTCCTTTCGTACTCATAACCATTAACCCTAATTATTGTCGGTGAACTATAAAGTCTTAAATCCTTAAATATATTCTACGGGGCTTTACATCCTCCCGTGCTTAGGATCATTCGTCCTCCAATGAGGGTTAGAGTCCGTCATAGATGCCTAACACGACTTAACTCTTTATTCACACATATCAAGCCACCAAATTTTGGCTAACTCCCAAAATGTTTGGCAGAGTTTTCCCTATAATTGGGCATATCCACATGTAAGAGAATCCAAGAAATTAATCCTATCAACATTTAGATAACCCAACATTGCACCAAAGACATGAAAACAACCCTAACCACAACATTATAGGCATTATATTACCTAAATGGAGCATTTGCATAAACTGTACAAGTTTGAACATAACACATACAAAGTAAACTCCTAACATTCTTTTAAAACACAACAATTCTGTGTTGATCTTGAACATAATTAAAAGCAACTTGGGTTTCCTTATATGTGAAAGCTTATACACATACGCCTATAGAGAGACTAAGGGAATACATCTTCACCCACACCTTTCTCTTATATATATAACCCCTATTTACTAAAATCACGTTATAACCTTGGGTTAACACTTGTAGCCTACCCCTCCCAATTTCTATTTCCATATCACCTTGTCATTCCCATATGAGTTAAACTTATCATGGTTGGAGGTTCAAACATGTAAAGAAGTATCATCCCATGGTCCAACATACAGGGGATGATACTTTATGATCATACTCATTCAAACACATCATAGAACAAGGTGGAAGGGGTTGAGGGACTCACCATTGCCGAACAAGGATTAGATGGTGCAATGAACTCATCATTCTTTCATTCATAACTTTTCGTCTCCCGAGAGAGAGAGACATGGCACAACCATTACCCTCCAGATCATACTCCACCCTACGTCAGTTGGACATACCCATATCTCCTTGGAGATGGTTACCCTCTTAAACATGTTATCCTATATATTGTGCTTTCAATACCATGGACATACCTATTATACCCACATGATTAATTTCATTATGCATTCTACCGCCCCTTTGGTGAGTTACTTGTTCTTGACCCATCAAAGCAAAACCTCGATTGACCTCTACTATATCCTAAATATCGTCTTCCTTGCATAAAAAATATGTAGTCAATATCATGCTCAAAACATTTCTACCTCTTCTTTTACCTTGACCCATGAGAAATTTGAGTAACTTCATTAACATGCACCACACTAGTCATTGGGTACTTATCCTATCTCAACTAATCCTTCTTAAAATATGTGGCACAACATTCACACTTGGCTCTTAACTTCTCTATCCCAGGGTGGTCTTTAAAATATGTTACCATTTTAGAGTTTGAAAATCAATCTTTATGGGGCCTCATACATAAGTATTTATGTGCCATCCCTCTCTCCATATTTGAAATCCATGCCTGAATCTCTGTAAAATCCCAATCATTTATGAAAATCGAGCTTTATTGTTACATCCATATATAATCCTAAATAACCCATTCAGGAAATCTCAAATTCTCGAGGCCGACTCTATGACCTTACTTGCCTTTGTCTTATCCTTGACTTATCCTTCCTCCATTATGAGGACAATTGGGTACCTCACATATTATGCCTTCTATGTGCGTCATTCCTTTAATCCTTGGGCCTTTCTCCATTTGTAGCATGACGAGCAAATATTCCTTGATATTGACAAGGAACTCCTAGACGAACTCGGAACCTTAATGCACGATCTAGAGTATAAGAAAAGAAATATTTCTTGAATGTCGTTGTAGCCTCCCTATTATAAATGTGGCCGGAAACACACCGATAAGAGGGACTTTCACGACCCGAAATTTCCCACTGATGGGACCGTGATGGAGCCTAATATTTCACTTGCTAGGCAAGCCAACGTTAGAGAATTATTAACCAATACCTTATTTACATTAGGTAATTAACAATAATTAACTAAGATGAAATATAATAAGTGCAGAATATCATAAAACTGTATTAACTACTACCACCCGGATCTGGAGTCACAAATTCACGAGCATTCTAGAATTTACAACAAGAAATAGTCTGAAAGAAATACAACTGTCAGAATGAAAGAAACCGTAAAACAGAAAAGATAGATGGGGACGTCAAGGTCTGTGATCGCCGACAGATCTACCTTGAGTCTTCGGATAGCGGACCAATAGCAAAATCTCGATCAACCCGAATCGGTATCAAAATCTTCACAGAAAGTGCAGTATCAGTACAACCGACCCCATGTACTGATAAGTGTCGAGCCTAACCTCGACAAAGTAGTGACGAGGCTAAGGCAAGGCACCTACAAATCAACCTGTACAATTAACCAATGTATATACAAATAACAGAAATGAAGAACTAAACAGGAAATGTCGGGAGGGGAACACACTGAGGGGAATACAAGATGAAGAACTACAATAGAAAGATCACCGGAGCAGTCAATATACCATGAATCATTAGGAATAGTGAATACAGTAAAGAAAAATACACGGCATCACCCTTCGTGATTTTACTCAATCTCACCATAAAAATTAATAGAAACGGCACTGCATCACCCTTCGTGCATTAACTCTCACATCATGGCACGACATTACCCTTCGTGCATTAACACTCACAATATGGCACGACATCACCCTTAGTGCATTAACACTCACAATATGGAACGACATCACCCTTCAAGAATTAGCACTCACAATATGGCACGACACCACCCTTCGTGCATTAACACTCTCCCTTGCCATAATGCAATGCATAAATAACAACGGGGAGATAGAATAAAAAGTACAAACCTTGCTTCAAAAGTTGGTTCCATATCATCAATCTCAACTTTGAAATAAAAACTCAATAATTACCAGAAAATCCGTAAACATGATAATGACGATCAATTTAACAACACTAGTATAACACATAGCAATTAGGCATAAGAATGTGAAAATATAAGAAAACAGGAGAAACATGGAAAAACAGGTAAATTGGCGGCGCATAAGTACTTGTCACCACACATATACTCCGCTCACATGAATTTCACTTAGCAAATAATCTAAGGTTCCTAATTCGCTCAAGTCAGGGTTAGACACAACACTTACCTTGCTCCGAAGGCCACTTAATTCTCAATCACAACATTTCCTTTGGAATTCACCTCCAAACCACTCGTATCTATTCAAAAATGACTCAATAATATCAAATTTTGCTAAAGGAATCAATTACTTGCAAAAATTTAGATTTCCTAAATTTTCCTCCAAAAAGTCAAAAATCGACCTCAGGCCCGCTTGGTCAAAACCCGAGGTTCGGACCAAAATCCATTTACACATTCACCCACGAACCCGAATATACAATTGGTTTCGGAATCCGACCTCAAATTGAGGTTTAAATCCCCAAATTTCCGAAATCCCTAGTTTCTACCGAAAACCCATAATTCTACCATGAAAACCTTAGATTTTAGGTTGAAATCTTGTAAAATGTAGTAAAAGATTGAAAGAAACCAGTTTGGAATCATTTACCTATGATTTGGGGATGAGATGGTCTTTGGAAAATTGCCTCTTGTGTTTTAGGTCTTAAAAATTTAGGAAATGAATGAAAATTCCCGTCCAAAAGTCATTTTGTTCAGCTGCAGACGTCACGTTTGCGACCTGAGCTTCGCAAATGCGAAGCTCACAATTGCGATAGAGTTTGCGACCTGAGCTTCGCAAATGCGATGCTCACAATTGCAAATGGGCTATCGCAATTGCGAAGCCTTCACAATCCTGATGCCCTTCGCAAATGCGAGGAAAGTGTCGCAATTGCGATTATTGACCTCGCAAATGCGGACAAAAGATTGCATTTGCGATCCATACCCCTCCCAGACTCCCTTCGCAAATGCGAAGAAAAGTTCGTAATTGCGAACACAGGCTAGCCTAGCTTCTCTTCGCATTTGCTATGAGAAGTTCGCAAATGCGACCTCAACAGTGATTACAAATGCCAACCCTGACCTCACATTTGCGAGGTTGAGGCCTAGAACTACGAATTTAGTACCAAATCAAATAAAATTCTCAAGAACACTTTAAAATTTCTATTTTCTTAACTGGACGTCCGAATCACGTCAAATCAACTCTGTTTCTCACCAAATTTCACAGGGAGGTCTTAAATATCATAATGAACCTATACCGGGCTCCGGAACCAAAATAAGGTCCCGAAACTAAAAATGCCAAATATCAATCAATTCTTAAAAATAATTAATTTCCAGACTTTTAATTTTCATCAAAAATGCATAACTCAAGCTAGGGACCTCCGAATTCAATTACGGGCATACGCCTAGGTCCCATAATTTGATGCAGACCTACAGTGACCGTCAAAGCACAGATCCGGGCCCGTTTACCAAAAATATTGACCGAATTCAACTAAAATAAACTTTTAAGAAATTTTTTTTATTTTCATCAATTTTCAACATAAAAGCTTTCAGGAAACCTGCCGGATAGCGCACGCAATCGAGGAGGGTAAAAATGAGATTTTAAGACTTAAGAGCGCAGATTCGAGTTCTAAAACATAAGATGACCTTTTGGGTCATCCCATTCTTCACCTCTAAAACAACCGTTCATCCTCAAACGGACATAGAAAAGTACCTGGGCTGGTGAAAAGGTGGGGTTATCTACTCCGCATATCGGATTCGGACTCCAAAGTAGCTTCCTCAATAGGCTGACCTCTCCACTGCACTCGAACTGCAGGGTAACTCTTTGATCTCAACTGGCGAACTTTCCGGGATAGAATTTCCATCTGCTCCTCCTCGTAAGTCATATCCTTGTCCAACTGGACAGAGCTGAAATTTGACACATGGGACGGATTGTCGTGATACTTTCGAAGCATGGACACATGGAATACCAGATGAACAGTTGCTAAACTAGGTGGCAACACAAGCCTATAAGCCACCTCTCCCACTCTCTCCAGAATCTCAAAAGGTCTGATATACCTAGGGCTCAACTTGCCCTTCTTTCCGAACATCATTACACCCTTCATGGGTGATACCCATAGTAACACTCTCTCTCCGACAATGAATGCAACATCACGAACTCTACGGTCGGCATAACTCTTTTGCCTAGACTGAGCTGTGCGAAGTCAATCCTGAATAATCTTGACCTTATCCAAGGCATCCTGTACCAAATCTGTACCCAATAACCGAGCTTCCCACAGCTCAAACCACCCAACTGGCAACCTACACCGTTTACCATATAATGCCTCATAGGGGGCCATCTGAATGCTCGAGTGGTAGCTGTTATTGTAGGCAAACTCCGCTAACGGCAAAAACTGATCCCAAGAACCTCCAAAGTCTATTACACAAGAGCGGAGCATATCTTTCAATATCTGAATAGTGCACTCTGACTGTCCGTCTGTCTATGGTTGAAATGTTATACTCAACTCCACCCGCGTGCCTAACTCACGTTGTACTCCCCACCAAAAATGTGAGGTAAACTGCATACCTCGATCAGAAATGAAAGACACGGGCACACCGTGAAGGCGGACAATCTCGCGAATGTAAATTGCAGCTAACCTCTCTGAAGAATAGGTAACTACCACTGGAATGAAATGTGCTGACTTGGTCAACCTGTCCACAATGACCCAAACTGCGTCAAATTTTCTATGAGTCCGTAGGAGCCCAACAACAAAATCCATAGTGATACGCTCCCACTTCCACTCAGGAATTTCTAACTTCTAAAGCAAACTACCAGGTCTCTGATGCTCGTACTTAACTTCCTGACAATTCAGACACCGAGCTACATACGCAACTATATCCTTTTTCATTCTCCTCCATCAATAATTTTGCCGCAAATCATGATACATTTTGCCTGTACCTGGATGAATAGAATACCTGGAACTGTGTGCTTCTTCAAGAATTAATTCACGAAGCCCATCCACATTAGGCATACAAATACGATCATGCATTCGCAGAGCCCCATCTTCCCCCACATCAACTTATTTGGCATCACCGTGTCGCACCGTGTCCTTAAGGACAAGTAAATGAGGATCATCACACTGCCTCTCTCTGATGCGCTCATATAAAGAAGACCGAACGATTGTGCAAGCTAGAACCTGACTAGGTTTTGAAACATCTAATCGCACGAACTGATTAGAAAAAATCTGAACATCTGCAGCTAATGGCCTCTCACCAACCGGAATATACGCAAGACTGCCCATACTCACAGCCTTTCTACTCAAAGCATCGGCCACCACATTAGTCTTTCCGGGTGATAAAAATGGTGATATCATAGTCTTTCAACAACTCCAACCATCTTTTACGCCTCAAATTAAGATCCTTTTGTTTGAACAGATACTGAAGGCTACGATGATCAGTAAATACCTCATACAAGACACCGTAGAAGTAATGCCTCCAAATCTTCAGCCCACGAACAATGGCTGCCAATTCTAAGTCATGAACAGGATAATTATTCTCGTGAACTTTCAACTGCTTCGACTCATATGCAATTACCTTGCCATCTTGCATTAATACTGCACCAAGAACAATACAAGATATGTCACAATATACTGTATAAGGTCTTGAATCTGTGGGTAACACCAATACCGGTGTTGTGGTCAAAGCTATCTTGAGCTTCTGAAAGCTCACTTCACACTCGTCTGAACACCTGGACGGGGCACCCTTCTAGGTCAATGGGCTTGCTATAGATGAAAACCCTTCCACGAACTGACGATAATAACCTGCTAAACCCAAGAAACTTCGGACCTCTGTAACTAAAGTAGGTCTAGGCCAATTCTGAACAACCTCTATCTTCTTAGTATCCACCTGAATACCCTCTGCAGATACAACGTGACCAAAGAAAGCAACTGAACTCAACTAAAACTCGCATTTTGAGAACTTAGCATATAACTGGCTGTCTTTCAGAGTCTGATGAACGATCTGAAGGTGCTTCTCATGCTCCTCTCGACTGTTGGATTAAATCAAGATATCATCAATAAATACAACCACAAAGGAATCCAAGTAGGGTTTGAACACACGGTTTATCAAATCCATGAATGCTGCTAGGGCATTTGTCAGCCCAAATGACATCACTAGGAACTCATAATACCCATACTGAGTCTGAAAAGCTGTTTTAGGGGATATCAGATGCCCTAATCTTCAATTGATGGTAACCGGACCTCAAATCAATCTTCAAAAATACCTTGGCACCCTGAAGCTGATCAAATAAGTCATCAATTCTTGGCAACGAATATTTATTTTTGATAGTGTCCTTGTTCAACTACCGATAATCTATACACATCCGCATATTGCCATTTTTCTTCCTAACAAAGAATACTGGTGTACCCCAGGGCGAGACACTGGGTCTAATGAATCCCTAATCAAAAAAGTCTTGTAACTGCTCGTTCAATTCTTTCAACTCTGGTGGGGCCATACGGTATGGTGGAATAGAAATGGGCTGAGTGCCCGGAGCCAAATCAATACAGAAGTCAATATCTCTGTCGGGTGGCATCCCCGACAAATCTGCAGGAAATACTTCTGGAAATTCACTAACAATTGCTACTGAGTCCATGGAAGGGGCATTCCGCACTGGGATCGTGAATATAAGCCAAATAGGCTAGACACCCTTTATCTACCATACGCTGAGCTTTCATATAAAAAATAACCCTGCTAGCAGAATGGCCAAGATTCCCTCTCCACCCTAATCGAGGCAACCCCTGTAAGGCTAAGGTCATTGTCTTGGCGTGACAATATAATTTAGCATGATAAAGTGACAGTCAATCCATACCGAGTATGACATCAAAATCAACCATGTCAAGAAGTAGAAGATCTACACGAGTCTCAAGACTCCCAATGGTGACCACACACGAATGATAAATACGATCTACAACAATAGCATCTCCCACTGGTGTGGACACATGCACAGGAGCCCTCAAAGAATCACGGGGCACAACCAAATAGGAAGCAAAATAGGATGACACATAAAAGTAAGTAGATCCCGGATCAAATAGAACTGAAGCATCTCTACTGCAAACTGAAACAGTACCTTTGATAATAGCGTCAGATGACTCAGCCTAAGTTCTGGCTAGGAAAGCATAACACTGGGGCTGGGCCCCACCCCCCTGAACTACATCCCTGGGATGACCTCTAGCCGGATGCTCTCAACCTCAAATGGCCTGACCTCTACCTCTAATAGCTGGGCCTCTACCTCTGCTTGCCTGACCCCCGCCTCTGGCTGGCTAAGCAGGTGGTGCAGCAACTGGTGCCGGAACCATGGCACGAGAACTCTGATCCTGTGAGCTGCCCGTTGCTCAAGGGTAAAATCTAGCAATGTGTCTCGGATTACCACAAGTATAACATAACCTCGGTTACGGTGACTGATGACCCTGAAACTGACCTTGTCGACCTGGATAACCACCCTGATAACTCTGGAGTGGAGGTGCACTAATAGGAACTGGTGATGCACTGTAGGCTAGCTTGTCGGAATAATACATCTTAGGGCCACGACCACCTGAGGCACCGTGGGATACCTGAAGCGCTGAATGAAATGGCCTGGGAGGATGGCTTCTACCAAACGTACTCCTGCCTCTAGATGAGGCATCGCTGAACTCAACAGAATGATGAGGTCTCTTGTCAGACCCCTGACCCGTCTGGCGACATTAGCAGCCGCCTAAAAAGAAATCTCACTCCCAGTCTCCTTAGCCATCTGCAATCTGATAGGCTGAGCAAGTCCATCAATAAACCTCCTCACCCTCTCTCTCTCGTTGGGAAGCAGAAGAATGGCATGAGGAGCCAAATACACAAAACGGGTCTCATACTGAGTAACAGCCATACTACCTTACTGGAGACGCTCAAACTAACGGCGATGCTCCTCTCTTAATGTGATAGGCAGAAACTTCTCTATGAAGAGCTGAGAAAACCGGTCCCAAGTAAGAGTAGGCGACCCAGATGGTCTGGTCAACAAGTAATCTCTCCACTATTTCATGGCGGAACCAGCCATCTGAAATGCAGCAAAATCGACCCCATTGGTCTCTACTATACCCATGTTTCGTAGAACCTCATAGCAGATGTCGAGATATTCCTGGGGATCCTCTGAAGGAGCACCACTGAAGTGAATAGGAAAGAGCTTGGTAAACCTGTCCAATCTCCATAAAGCCTCAGAAGACATAGCTGGCCCATCTCTGACCTGTGCCATAATAACCGGCTGAACTAATCCGACTAGCTAAGTTGCTGGAGCCTGATATTGGGGAGCTATCTGCTCCGGAACGGCAGTAGTAGGAGTCTGGGCTCCTCCTCCAGCTTGAGAGACTGCTGGTTCCATGGGAAATGCACCAGTATGGGCCACACTCTCCATAAAGCCTACTAAATAGACCAAAGCGTCATGAAGTAATCGGGTAGCAATGAACCCTCCGGAACCTGAGTTGGTCCGGCATGAACAATTTGGTCTAGAACCTCCTCGTCAAGCTTTATCTAAGGCTCCACTGCTGGGGCTGCTGCTCGGGCCCTAGGCTGAGCCCTGCCCCTACCTCTGCCTCTGGCACGGCCTAGGCCTCGACCTCTACCCCACGTAGGAGCTGCCACTGGAGGCTCCGGCTGCTTCTCAGCTGATGAAGCGATACGTGTTCTTGCCATCTGCGAGAAAATAAGAGTAGAATAGTTAAATCAGTATTGAGAAAGAAAAATCGCACAACAGAGAATAAAAGAAGTGAAACTTGAACCTAAACTTCATAGCCTCTGGAAGATAAGCATAGACGTCTCCGTACCGATCCTCCAGACTCTACTAAGCTTGCTCGTGAATTGTGAGACATAGGCAACCTAGTGCTCTGATACCAACTTGTCATGACTAGAAATTTCCCACCGACGGGACAGTGATGGCGCCTAACATTTCACTTGCTAGGCAAGCCAACGTTACAGAATCATTAACCAATTCCTTATTTCCATTCGGTAATTAACAATAATTAACTAAGATGAAATATAACAAGTGTGGAATATCACAAAACTGTATTAACTACTACCACCCGGATCTGGAGTCACAAATTCACGAGCATTCTAGAATTTACAACAAGAAATAGTCTGAAAGAAATACAACTGTCTGAATGAAAGAAACCGTAGAACATAAAAGATAGATGGGGACGTCAAGGTCTGTGAAGGCCGACAGATCTACCTTGAGTCTTCGGACAGCGGACCAATAGCAAAATCTCGATCAACCCGAACCGGTATCAAGATCTGTATAGAAAGCGTAGAGTGCAGTATCAGTACAACCGACCCCATGTACTGGTAAGTGTCGAGCCTAACCTCGACAAAGTAGTGACGAGGCTAAGGCAGGTCACCTATAAATCAACCTGTACAATTCAACAATGTATATACAAATAATAGAAATGAAGAACTAAACAGGAAATGTCGGGAGGGGAGCATACTAAGGGGAATAAAAGATGAAGAACTACAACTGAATGATCACCGAAGCAGTCAATATACCATGAATCATCAGGAATAGTGAATACAGTAAAGAAAAATACACGGCATCACCCTTCGTGCTTTTACTCTCAATCTCACCATAAAAATCAATAGAAACGACACGACATCACCCTTCGTGCATTAACTCTCACATCATGGCATGACATTACCTTCATGCATTAACACTCACAATATGGCACGGCATCACCCTTTGTGCATTCACACTCACAATATGGCACGGCATCTCCCTTCGAGAATTAGCACTCACAATATGGCATGGCACCACCCTTCGTGCATTAACACTCTCCCTTGCTTCAACATTTGGTTCCATATCATGAATCTCAACTTTGAAATAAAAGCTCAATAATCACCAGAAAATCCGTAAACATAATAATGACGATCAATTTAACAACACTAGTATAACACATAGCAATTAGGCATAGGAATGAGACAATATAAGAAAGTAGGTGAAACATGGAAAAATAGGTAAATTGGCGGCGCATAAGTACTTGTCACCTCACATATACGCTGCTCACATGAATTTCACTTAGCAAATAATATAAGTTTCCTAATTCCCTCAAGTCAGGTTAGACACAACATTTACCTTGCTCCTAAGGCCACTTAATTCTCAATAACAAAATTTTCTTTGGAATTCACCTCCAAAACACTCGTATCTATTCAAAAATGACTCAATAATATCAAATATTGCTAAAGGAATTAATTATATTGCATAAATTTAGATTTCCTAAATTTACCTCTAAAAAGTCGAAAATCGACCCCGGACCCGCTAGGTCAAAACATGAGGTTCAGACCAAAATCCATTTACCCATTCACCCCCGAGCCCGAATATATAATTGGTTTTGGAGTCCGACCTCAAATTGAGGTCTAAATCCCCAAATTTCCAAAATCCCTTGTTTCTACGCAAAACCCCTAATTCTACCAAGACAACCTTAGATTTTAGGTTGAAATGTTGTAAAACGTAGTGAAAGATTGAAAGAAACTAGTTTGGAATCAATTACCTAAGATTTAGGGAAGAGATGGTCTTTGGAAAAATGCCTCTTGTGTTTTAGGTCTTGAAAATTTGGGAAATGAATGAAAATTCCCATCCAGAGGTCATTTTGTTCAGCTGCAGATGTCGCAATTGCGAACACAGGCTGGCCCAGCTTCTCTTCGCATTTGCGATGTGAGGTTTGCAAATGCGACCTCAACAGTGATCGCAAATGCCAACCCTGACTTCGCATTTGCAAGGTTTGAGGCCTGCAACACAGCTAAAGCACACCAGCTATTTTTCTAAGTCCAAATCATTCCATAGCCTATCCAAAACTCACCCGAGTCCTCGGGGCTCCAAACCAAACATGCATGCAAGTCTAAAAATATCATACGAACTTGCTCGCGCGATTAAATCACCAAAACAACATCTAGAACTATGAACTTAGTACCAAATCAAATGAAATTCTCAAGAACACTTTAAAATTTCTATTTTCTCAACTGGACGTCCGAATCACATCAAATCAACTCCGTTTCTCACCAGATTTCACAGACAAGTCTTAAATATCATAATGCACCTGTACCGGGATCCGAAACCAAAATACGGACCCGATACTAACAATGCCAAATATCAATCAATTCTTAAAAAAATGTTAATTTCCAGACTTTTAATTTTTATCAAAAATGCATAACTCAAGCTAGGGACCTCCGAATACAATTTCGGGCATACGCCTAGGTCCCATAATTCAATATGGACCTACAGAGACCGTCAAAGCACGGATCCGGGCCAGTTTACCAAAAGTGTTGACCAAAGTCAACTAAAATCAACTTTAAGGCAAAAATTCTTATGTTCATCAATTTTAAACATAAAAGCTTTCCGCAAACTTGCCCGGACTGCGCACGCAAATCGAGGACGATAAAAATGAGATTTTAAGGCTTAAGAGCGCGGATTCGAGATTTAAAATATAAGATGACCTTTTGGGTCATCATAGGGACTCTACATACACAACTCCATGACACCTTAGGACTCTTAAACCTTGGGCTCCGATACCAAGCTTGTCATGCACCAACCTTGGGCAGCATGACCGACGCTCAACTGAATTAACCCAGTCGCGCCAGCCTATGTTACACCAACCTCTCATCATTACTCATGCATGAATTACCATAACATAATTAGATCTTGACTTTTAAATTAAATACATTTGGATCAATGGCCTAAAATACTTCTCTTGATAGATACATAGCTTTAAAAATATTTGTGATTAATGTGAACATAAATACATGACAAAACTCAAAACTTAAGTACATGACCCACCGTGTACATAGAGCTTTTATGAAAATAGATACCTAAGTACATAAAACGAACTAGACTCAAATACCCACTAGAACTATAGCAGGCTCACCATAAACTGAGTAGTGAGGAAGATCCCTATTAAAAATATCTGCATTATCCAATAGAAGTACACATGCACCCATTAAAAGATGGAGCGCCCCCGACAAAAGGGACGTGAGTACATGTGGAATAGTACTGGTATTTAAGGCATACAAAACAACATATAAGAATACGGTAACTCAAATAAGAGGCAAATGAAGTATATCAAGAAAATACGAAATGAACCATAGAATCACATATCAAGTCTTATTATACATATATCATTCTCAACTTCTTTTGGAAACAAGTGAGCCATACGAACTATGCGTGGGATACAAAATATAATGTAAATGTAACATGTACAAACAAAGCTAATGAAAGTGGCACCTATTGTTTGTGCTGGCTATGTATCTCACCGGATCGTCCATAGCCCTTTCTTACTATGCATCAATGCGCTTCACAGACCGTCCATAAGATCTATCCATATTATGCACATATCCGTTTCATAGACCGTCCATAGGGTTCACCTATACTATACACCTATGTGTTTCATAGACCTTCCATAGAGTTCACCTATACTATATACATATGCGTTTCATAGACTGTCCATAGGGTTCACCTATACCATACACATATGTGTTTCATAGACCATCCATAGGGTTCACATATACTATACACCTATACATTTCATAGACCGTCCGTAGGGTTCACCTATACCAAACACCTATGCATTTTATAGAACGTCTATAGGGTTCATATATAGTATACACCTATGTGTTTCATAGACCGTCCATATGGTTCACCTATACCATACATCTATGTGTTTAAAAGACCATCCATATGGTTCACATATACTATACATCTATGCGTTTCATAGACTATCCATAGGGTTCACCCATACTATATACCTATGTGTTTCATTGACCGTCCATAGGATCATAACTCATCATTATGCAGATGACCATATATAAGCTCAAAACGACATGATTAACATTACATATAAGGTCGTAAGTTCCCGGGTCATTGGAATACTTCATGTTCATGCTTATCATGGAGAAACATAACTTATTACATTAACAAATGTATGGTCAATCAATAAGTAAATTTCAATGGCGCATGGACCCAATTTCTTTTCTTAAGGTTCATCATCATTTAGCATAGGACATCTCTCTCTCATCTTGTTATGTACTCTCTTGTCATCTTAAGGTCATTAGCTATGTTCATGATACTTGGGGACTTAACATCAAAGTTGATTGCATTTATTGTTTTAGAATTATACATACTATAATTGAAACCATGGGAACGTACAATGCCTCATAATCCTCATTTTGGCAAGCGGTCACATTTCATGTTCATACTAGCACTTCCTTTTACTTGCCATGGGTGACCAAAGAACATTAATAACACTTAGGACAACTAGGAATACCATGGCTTCTATACATGAGACGTAATACCTTATAACATATTTGAAACATTTACAAGGAAGCTATACCCATTTCATTTGAAATATAAATTGGAATAATAGACATTTATTAAATCAACCTCACTTGAAGTATCGTTGTATGAGTGAATAGGTGTCACGACCCAAAATCTCATCTGTCGTGATGGCGCCTATCTCAATATTAGGCAAGTCGACAATCTCAATAAACTCACATATCTTTTATGTTTAAAAACAAAGTGATTAAATTCAGCCGAAGAAAATTTACAAATAAATATATAAACACTCCCAAACCCCGGTGTCACTAAGTACATGAGCATCTAAATTAATTACAAGTCTAGAAATACGGTCCATAATAGTCTGAGACTAAATGCAGCAAATAAGAATGTAAGGAATGAGAGGCAAGGTCTGCGACACACGATAGCTACATCTGAATCTTTGAAAAGTCAACCGTGTGAAAGAATCAACATCCGCTATATCCGAGAACACCTGGATCTGCACGCGAAGTGCAGAGTGTACTATGAGTACAACCAACTCAGCAAGTAACAATAATAAATAAGGAACTGAAGATAGTGACAAGCTACACATTTATAGTTCACTTTCAGTAATTCCAACAAAGAATAGACATGCTTCCAAATCCAGCAGTTTAAGTCAAATCAGTTTTATACGGTTCAAGTTCATGTACCCGGATATAAAATCTTTCAGAAAATTTCACAACAATGACAGCTAGCAACTAAGTGCAACAACAAATGAAAAGCAATTACATCCTCTTAGGAAAACAATCACTCACTGGGCTCGCAACCCTCAGCACTCACACTCAATGGGTACCCGCGCTCACTATGGGTGTACAGACTCCGGAGGGGCTCTTAAAGCCCAAGCGCTATAATCCGCACGGACAACTTACGTGCTGCACGGACAACTCATGTGCTGCACGGAAAACTCACGTGCTATAATATCCATACCTCACCAACATGCCCTTGGCCTCACTCAGTAATCAACCTCTCTAGTCTCTCGAGCTCTCGGAAAATAGAAAGATCAGCCCAAAAAAAGATAACATATTGTATCAACAAAAATCAAGAAAGACTGAGGTATGATACACAGGTAAAACCATGACTGGGTACAAGAAAGCAATTAGCAAATAATTCAACAAATACGCGACCTCTGCGGGTCCCAATAGTACTATCACATAGCCTAAGCATGATTTACAGTCAAATTTCTTTAACACATAGAGAGCATATAGATAACAACAAGTTATTCAACTTTCACGGGACGGACCAAGTCATAATCCTCTCGATGCACGCCTACACTCCCATCACCTAGCATGTGCGTCACCTCCAAAATAATCACATGACACAAAAATCCGGAGTTTCGTACCCTCAAGACTGGATTTAATACTATTACTTACTTCAAACCGTGAAATTCTTATTCAGCTAAGACTTTGCCTCGTGAATTGGCCTCCAAACACCTCGAATCTAGCCACAAATAATTCTATTCAGTCAATAAAATTTATTGGAATTAATTTCATAAGAAAATACTAATTTTCAATAAAAATCCGAATTTTAGCTCAAAAATCGCATGTGGGGCCCACGTCTCGAAATCCGGCAAAACTCACAAAATCCAACTACCCATTCAATTATGAGTCCAACCATACCAGTTTCACTCAAATCCGACTCCGAATCAACACCGAAATATCAAAAATTCATTTTTATGAGATTTTTAAAATTTTCTCAAATTTCAATCTCAAAACACTAATTAAATGGTGAAAACAAATGATGGATTCGGATAATCTAACCATAATTGAGTTAAGAACACTTACCCCTATGTTTTCTATGAAAATCTCCCGAAAATTGTGTCTCCCCAAGCTCCAATTTGACAAAAATGGAAAAAGGGACGAAGTCCCCTACTTAATAACTTACAGTTCTGTCCAGGCCCTCAGCCCTCGATCCTCGGCCTCGACCATTGGCCTCGATCCTAGCCCTCGATCATGGCCTCGATCCTCGGCCTTCGATCCTCGTCCTTCTGTCCTCAGTCGTCAGATTTCCAGCAGAATAGAAATTGCAGCAGCTGTTTAAGTCTAACTTTTGATCCGTTAATTATATGAAACCTCCAGGACAGAAACCATATATGAATTTCAATCATAAAACACACTACGGAGCTGCAAGCACGCTCAAAATACTGAAAAGAGGTCAACTTGACCTTATATTGACCATGGTCAAACTCCCAAATTTTTTAACCTTACTAGTCTCTTAACCAATGATCCAAAAAAATACACCCAAGCCCCTCGGGACCCGTCAAATCATACCAACAAGTCCTATCAAACAACGCTAAAACCATGAATCATAGCCCAATTCAAGCTTAAGGAACTTAAGAATTTCCAACTTCTACATTCGTTGTCGAAACCTATCATATCAATTCTGATTGACCTCAAATTTTGCACATAAGTCATAAATGACATAACAGAGCTCTGAAAATTTTTAGAACTGGATTCCTACCCCAATATCAAAAAGTCAACCCCCGGTCAAATTTTTCAAAAATTCAACTTTCGCTATTTCAAGCCTAATTCCACTACGGACCTCCAAATAATTTTTTGGACACGCTACTAAGTCCAAAATCACCATACAGAGCTATTGGAATCATCAAAACTCTATTCCGGGGTCGTTTACACTTAAGTCAACATCAGGTCAACTATTTCAACTTAAGCTTCCAACATGAAATTTATTCTTCCAAGCTAACTCTTAAATACCTTAAAACCAAAACCGATAATACCTCGTAGAAAGTTATTCATGACTTCAAATAGTTTAAAGGAGCATAAATTCTCAAAACGGCCGGTCGTGTCTGACAACATAACACAACTGAAAATCATTAATTTAACCTTAGCCCAAAACTTGGAGCCCGATTTCTAACATCCAGAATTCTTTCCAAGATCTATATCTCACACACCGTATAAGTCTGAACAAGTTGTATCAAGCCATAGACATAACCCCAGATATTATCACATTATGTACTACACAACTCACATGCTCGCAGCACCATTCCCGATCACAATCACAGTAATTACACCAAACCAACCAAGTACAAGTATTACACCTCATATCAAGCCAAACCTCATTCCAAAACCTTCGTACACTGCTGATAATAAAAGAAACATGCAGAAATCTCATGACCCCTTATCAGAGCAAAACGTTATGGAGCTTTCTCACCCCAACCATAACCATAATCATTTTCTAAGTTGACTTTCAATATTATCCTCCCGAATATATCGTAATCAAACCTGATAGTACCCATTCTAGGTCCAATGACCTTATATTATTAAACACAACTATCCCACAGACACGCCACATCAATATAACTCAAGCCACAACTGTGCAATCCGTGTACCCAAATATGGGAGATGTCTCAAGGAAGAGAACCGTATTGCAAGTTCAACAAGTACCACCACAATCGCAATGTTAGAACCAACTCCTCAAATTTCGAGAAGGGGATAACCGTAGGCGCATATGCATAATTGTAGAGAAAGGAAATTAATAAATCAGATAAATTATCATAGAAATAAAATTTCCACACATGGCACGGACAAATCACGTGCCAATAATATAAATCGCCTGGCATGGTCACATGCCTTCAGTCCCAGCATATCATACATGAGATATTAAACAAATACACATGTATATGATAATGAAGTAAGATTTGCATGCTCCTGTACTGGTATAAATAACATGCCATAGCGTAAGCATGTGCAAAGTTTGTTATCACACTTCAAATCGGCAAGTTAACGCAGAAATAGTAACTACCCCGTTTATCCAGGGGAATTAGCCTCTTTGTAACCTCAAATGTAGCCCAGATAGTTCTCAGCAAGTTACGAACACTAGAAACGTTATAACTTTACGCTTAACAGTCAACTCTAGGCATATCATAGCATAAGAATTCTTTCGAGTATAAATACTTGCCCTGATGCCCGCACATTGGCTCAAACCTCACATATATGCACATTTATAGTGCATAGCTATCACAAATAATTAACGCCACTAGTGCCTCCACTGAGTTGAAATAAAATACTCACCTCAACCCGAAACAATATACTTCTGAGAACTCCCAGTCTCTAAATTCATCAAACACATGAATCATCGTAACTAATCCCAACTCCAGCACTAGAATGACTAACACATCTTCCATTCACGATCTTTCCATAAGGAATACTTTCATAATTCTTCTGTGCCACACACCACATCTATCATGCCATCATGTGACAAGCACGAAAATCTCATTATCAACTTTGGGTAACCAGCAAATTACATGCCCGGTCATTTAGTAACCTTCATCTTGCTTCCTTCCAAGAGGAATTCATAATACACAACACGTTCCTTACACCGGTAGAATATATCTAGTTCAACCCATGGTAGAAACCATTAAGAAAACTTTGAAATTTATTTGCACATAACCAAGCTATTAGAATTGAATCCTTCTAACTAGACCATGCCATGCAGGTCACCAAACTCAAGAATATTGCCACCAAAATTTCTGTAAGGTTTCACAACATCATAATTACCCCATAAATACCACAACCGTAACGCTAACTCTGAAAATACCTTATGTTAATTTAAAATTGTTCTTCATTCCTTTCTTATACTGAAATATAGAATCTATAGTCATACAAAATTACCGCAAGTCCCAACACCTTCAAATGCAAATCTTAGATTTTATCCATACACAAGTCCGGAACCATTCTCAATTGCTATATATAATTCTCAAACCCACTAGAATTTTCTCGGGAGTCACCCACTTTGCTCAAATCTAAATTGCACCGCCCAAATGGGCCAAAAGGCACAAGCCCTATTAGCGCAACAACCCCCAAAGAAGGAACCATGCCTTAACACCACCAATCAAATTCATACTTCGTGCGCACTACGTTCTTCAAAATAATAATTTATTCATCCCTTGATTTTCGTATTTCTATAAAGTGCCATATAACCCGTATTCAGGAATTTCCTTACTCGATGCATCCTCAATCTCCATCTATCAAAGTCATAACTGATCCACAAGTATGTCTCCGACCATGAAATCAAATTGTCAATAGCGGGCTCCCCCACTTAGCTTTAAGCTACAATTATATAAACTTAGAACCCACAAGGATTTCTCATTCTCAATTACCATGATCTCGCACTGTTAACCCGCCAGACTTCTCAAAGTATTTTGTTAAGCTTTTATAATGACCCAACCGGTCGTTTCGAGAGTTTTAACCCCATTTTGCCCCATTTCTATTTTTTTGTATTATTCAGCTATATTATGTTATATCGGGTTAGTTGGTTCGAGTCCGGAAGGAACTCGGAGTGAAATGAGACACTTAGTCTCATAATTGAAAACAATTGAGTTAGAAAAGTGGACTGGATATGGACCTATATGTAAATCACCTCGGATTTGAATTTTTATGATTCTAATAGCTCTGTATGGTGATTTTAGGCTTAGGAGCGTGTCCGAAATATTATTTGGGAGCCGTAGAGGAATTAGGCTTGAATTGAGGTGTAATTCATGGTTTTAGTGTTGTTTGAGGTGATTTGAGGATGCGACTAAGTTCGTATGATATTTTAGGACTTGTTGGTATATTTGGTTAAGGTCCTGAGGGGCTCGGGACAATTTCGGATGGTTAATGAGAAGTTTGGAAGTTGGAAATTTCATAAGACTAAAGTTTCAAGTGAGTTCGCATAAGACCTAAATTCCATTGAGAATAACTCCCATTATACTAAGTGTTATATGGTTTATTACCTATAAAATGAAATATCTTTGATTTTAGTTTCTAACGCTTCAAACCGTTTATCATTTGGACATTCCTACAAGAAGTTATGACCAAATTACTAAAGGCTGGCGGAGAAGCCTGCGGATGCGAAGCATCCGAGGCCGCGTCCGAAAGAGAGGCTGGCAGTGAAGTGCTGCCATAGCGTCCAGGTCCGCATACCTTCAAAGAGGAGTGAAGTGGGGATGCGAAGCATCCAGGGCCGCATCCGAAACCCAGAAATCTGGGCCTATAAATACAAGGTCGGGTAAAGAGGGCATTTTGTGTATTTGGGGGTTAGGGTTCTTGAAGTGAAGGGGCGAATTTGAGCTCAAGTCAAGTCCAATCAACCAAGGTAAGTTGTTAATGATGTTTTGGGTTGATTATCACTCAATATACATGAGTTCTAACATCATTTTTACATCCAAATACAAGATTTCATCATCAAATCCTCAAGAACACAAAAATCACCAAAGTTGTGATTTTTCAAGATTGATCTACTAGAGGTAATTCCAATGCTTCAAAATCGTTTATTATGAGTAGCTAGAAGTATTTGAAGCATTTGTTACAAGTTTTAATGGTTGAAAGATTGGATTATAAAACTCTAGTTCATGGCATGAATAGTACTTTTGAGAAAATAAGAGAGAAGGTGAATGGTAATCTTGGCGATGAAATTTATGAATACAATGAACCTGTGGGATTTGTTACTAATATTGGTCCCAATGGATGTTGATATTGTAGATTGAAGTTGCTTAGTATAGTAGATCGTTGTATTATCATTAAGGGGTGAATTTCAGTTTCGGATCGTTGGCATTGAATTGAGGAGACAAGAGGGCATTCAGAGGTGGATACGCACGGAGTGGAAATTTCCTGAGTATTGATTAGCTTGCTCGACATTGGGTTCATCTTGTTGAGGTAAGTAACGATTGTAAATCTAGTCCTGAGGGTATGAAACCCCAGATTTTGTATCATTCTACTATTTTTAGTGACGCACATGCTAGGTGACGGGCGTGTGGGCGTGCACTGTTGGGGATTTGTGACTTGGTCCGCCCCGTAGCAACTGTAAAGTTGCATACTTTGTTGAAACCGTTGATACTTATATGATTTAGAAAGAATTTCTGTAAATTGGGCTGAATGCCATGTTTGGGCCTTGCGTCAATGCTGTTTGGACCCTTAGGGGCTGTTTTGTATCATCCTCTCACTGTTTTCGATTAAAAATCTATACTCAGTCATGGTTATACTTGTTTACTACATAACTCAGTCTTATGACTCTATTTTGATGCATATAAATATTTTGGGCCGAATGCCCTGTTTTACTGAAATGCCCGAGTGGCTTGATTTGTGAAGATGAGTATGGATCGGGGCTGCCCGCCTACAGCATACTTGTGGCTGAGTGAGGTCGAGGGCCTGATTGGTGAGGATGAGTGTGGATCGGGGCTGCCCGCCTGCAGCATACTTGTTACTGAGTGAGGCCGATGGCTTGATTGGTGAGGATGAGTGTGGATCAGGGCTGCCCGCCTGCAGCATACTTTATTATTATCGCACGTGAGTTGTCCGTGCAGATTATAGCACTTGGGATGAAGGATCCCCTCTAGAGTCTGTACACACCCTTAGTGAGCGCAGGTACCTACTGAATGCAAGTGCCGAGTGCCGAGTGCTGAGTGGCTGGGAGGCAAGAGTGATTGTGAGGTATGCCCGAGTGGCAAGAGTGATTGTGAGGTATGCCCGAGTGGCAAGAGTGATTGTGAGGTATGCCCGAGTGGCACGAGTGACTGTGAGGTCTGCCCGAGCGGCTGTTTATGATTTCATCATTTTTGCTCACCTTTGCATTGAGCCTTTATTTGAAAAACTATTGGAAAAATGTCTTTAAAATGATCTTTATTGGAACTGGCTTTAAACGAGATGTTTGATTTAAATCCTGATTTTTTTTAAAGGCATATGGTATTTTACTAAGATTTCCTGATATGAACGTTATATGCTTTATTGCTTGTCACTACTGCTCAGTCTTTATTTATTGTTGTTACTTACTGAGTTGGCTTACTCACGTTACTCCCTGCAACTTGTGTGCAGATTCAGGTGTAGCTGGACACGGTAGTGGTTATTGAGTGTTCTAGTTACAGGTTTTCTTGGAGATAGTAAGGTAGTTGTTTGGCGATCGCAGCCCCTGCTCTTCTCCCTCTTATCTTCCATTAGTTGTATTTAGCTATTTTCCAGGCTAAGTTAGCCTTGATATTGTTAGACAGATTATAGTAGCTGCTCATGACTAGTGACACCCCGATGTCGGGCTTTTCTTTTTCGCACTTCTATTTTTTTTTATTTGAACTCTTTAAATGAAGGTTTATGCTAAATGACCTTGAAATTATTTTTAAAATAAAAATATCAGTTTGTTTTATAAATGAGTCGGCTTGTCTAGTTCCACGATAGGCGCCATCACGACAGGGATTAGTTTTGGGTCGTGATAGATTGGTATCAGAGCCTAGGTTACATAGGTCTCACGAGTCATGAGCGGGTTTAGTAGAGTCTTGCGGATCGGTATAGAGACGTCTATGCTTATCTTCGAGAGGCTTCAGAACCTTTAGGAAACTTCACATTCTTGTATTCTATCGTGCGAAAATGATTCAGCTTGAGACATAACTCTTTGAATTCCTTCCACGCATCTCGTACGCGCACATGAGCGCTCGGTATCAGTTGTGCATCACCGGCTTGTGATTCTATGAACAAGGTTGAGATGTGTATTCTGTGTTATGGTGGTCGGCCAGTCTGGAGGACTTGAGGCCGTGGTTAGACCGCAGCTTAGGCTCGGTAGCTTCAGTTGTAACCTATACATTTGGACTCATATGTCCAATAATGTCACTACGAGTTGAATTGTGGCTCGATGAGCAGTGGAATGGCTT
Organism: Nicotiana tomentosiformis; assembly: GCF_000390325.3. Lineage (NCBI taxonomy): Eukaryota > Viridiplantae > Streptophyta > Magnoliopsida > Solanales > Solanaceae > Nicotiana > Nicotiana tomentosiformis. The sequence goes on along the minus strand of NC_090816.1, from coordinate 108,857,302 downwards.
TGTGGTGAGTATGACGTAACTGCTGGAAGTGTTAAGACTATGTGAATGTGACGAGAATTTTTTTCTTTGAATGTAAAGGAAGGCCATTGGGTGTTTGGATTTTCATTTTGATGTGACGTACCATCTCGAGTGTGAATGTTTTGAAGGATCTTTCACGTTGTTAAATTTTGGGGCAAATTAAATTCTCGTGTATGTCAATAAGTTTGAACTCAAGAAGAGTAAATGGTTGTGTAGTAATGGTGGTTGTGAATGGGTATTTTGATGTTGATGGCTCGGGAACGATAATCTTTGAAGAGACTTAGAGTCGGTAACATTTTATTGGTTTAGGTGCGACAAAGATACATTTCTATTTGATGCAGCAGTTGGGTAGAAAAGTATGAGGGAAGACATGACGGGAAGTGTTTCGTGGTGGTTGAATTACTAGCAGGTCAAGTAGGAGAAGTAGAGGTTGAGAAGTTTCTTAAAGGAGATGATTTAACCGAAGTAAGAGTGGCAGAGTAGCATTTGAATTCACTAGTAGGGTAGTCATGTGCCTTGAGAAAGTGTAGAATGGTTTGGAATTGTGTTAGTATGTGAATCGGCCTGCAAACTCTATTTGGAGTGATGGTTAGTGCACAAAGGAAAAATTTAATATGACAGAAAGGAGTGTGTTTGAAATGAATAGAGGCGTGGAGATCTGATTATCGTGTCAGGTGCAATATGACTTGAGTTCGGAAGGTATTGTTGACGTATAGTTGATGTCAATAGGGATAGTGCAGACTTATACAAATGGTGGGCGAGCATGAACTCAGGAGAATTTATGGATTTAGTGGTCGTTGCACTCAGTGCAGTGTCATTGGGAAATGTCGGTAAGGAATTTCACATGTGGGTTATCTCCTGTGTGCAGCTAGCGGTGGCGTGATGTTGATAAAGCTTTGCGAGGAATATTACTTGCTACCCGGTAGGAGGTCATGTGTGTGATTTTGGCTGGAGATTCAGAATGTTCATGAAAGGCTTAATAAAAGACTTCGAGAAGTCTGGCAGGTTAACGGTGCGAGACCTTGGTAATTGAGAAGGAGAAATCCTTACGTGTTCTAATTTTATATAATTGCAGCTTAAGGCTATGTGGGGGAGTCTGTTATCGACGAGTTGATTGCACGGTTATGGGTCGTATTAGTTTCGGATCGGGGTATACCGGTGAATCAGTTATGACTTGCAGAGGTCGAGATCCAGGATGACTCGGGTAAAAGAATTTTTGGACACAAGTTGTATTACACTCAATGGTTATAGGAGGACCATAAAATAATTGAGTGGTTATTCACGAAGAATGTAGTGTACATGGAGCGGGAATTTGCTCGGTTGCGTAGGAATATGGGTTACTCTTTATTTCCCTTGGATGTTGATGTGCTAATGGGGGACGGGTCATTTCGGTCCGTTTGGTCGGTTAATTCGAGATTTGAATTATGCATTTCAGTATCAAGAAGGTGAAGGAAACAGTTTTAGGGTCATATAAAAAATCTCCTCGGAGTAAGCATTTTTGGTTGTGGAGCCTTTGGAATACATAAAAAGGCAATTTAGCAAGAACTTGGAGAAAGGACAACTTGGTAGTAGGTTGGGTTAGCATAGTAATGGGTATGATTGGTTATTTGTGTACTTATGACGTGGCTAGTATCTATAGGTGCTTCGTGGAATTGCTCCCGGATTTGGCAACCTGTGTGGCTTGGTGAAGTTAGAGGAATTCGGTCCAGATAGCTTGATTATGTGCAAATGGATTTCAAAGTGTTCATGATGGGTTCTACCATGGTTTAAACCGGATAATTTCTACCGATGTACGGAGCGTGTTGTATGTTATGATTTTCTCCTAGAAAGAAGCAAGAAAGAGGTTTCTGACTAATAAGGTCACAGTTCAGTTTTGAAGGGAAGGACATAAATTCTTAGGCAGCATGAACGGTTTCCGATGACTAGGTGGCACAGAAGAAGTTTCAAAGTATTTCTCGTGGGAGGATTGTGTATGAGAGAGGTGTTAGGCATTCGAGCGGTGGAGGTGGAATCAAATAGGGTGATTCATGTGTTTTATGGAATTGAAGATTGGGAGTTCTCATGAGCAGATTGTTTCATGGTGGCGGACTGTGAAGTTGTGGCCAGAGCTAGCCAGATGATAGAAGGTGTTATGATTTCATCATTGTGGACTTTCGGAGGTTGTTTATCTATTGGTGGCAGGCCATAGTTGATTCGGGGCCCATTGGTAGGCCCAATTAGGATGTATATTCTACACCGAACCGGATTGATTGGCTCCATACTGCTATTGTTGAAGGATGTGCCATTCGGTTGATGTGAAGCTTATTTGTGCTCTGAAATGATCGGTGAGTTACTCTTCTAGGCTACAAGGAGTTGGGATTCATGGTTATATGCACATATGGTGCGGTTCTATTGTGGCCTTATAGAGGAATTTGAGCGAGAATAGTATTAGATATTGCTTAGTTGATGACGTATTGGTCGTGTTCTTTCGGGTTTTATGTGGCATGGTGTCATTTGCTTCTCTGTGGGTATGGTAATGCACTTTGGGTACTTGATGTCGAATTGTGCATGGTTATTGATTTTTAGCAGGGTGACTTGAGGTGTTTCATATGGACCAGTATTTTGATAGGGTCGCGTATTGCAGCAGAGTTATGTGGAAATATGATCCCTCGTGTAAGATTCATGTGTTATGGTTCTGCGGTGTGTGATGGGTTCTTAGCATTGCGTCGGGGTGGTACTCGTCGAGCTTGCGGAACGGTTCTGCTGTTTGGGTCATTGTTACGATTGGGTACATTTGGAATGTTGCTATCTGGTGCACGGATTGCATGGGTTGTGGCTTTAAATTGTAATGATGTGTCATGTCACTAGAGTGGTCGTATTAGAGGAGACGAGGTCATTGGGCCTAGAATGGATGCTATCAGATTTGATTGTGGTATAATTAGGAGGATAATATCGGAAGTCGGCTTTGAAATTGGCTATAGTTCTTGTAGAAGGAATGAGAGCTCCATATGGTCTAATGAATGGCTATGAATTCGGTATGTTTCTTTCATCATCGTCATTGTACGAAGGTTTTAGAACGAGGGTTTATTTGATATGAGATTTATTACTGGCACTGGATTGATTTGAGTCGATACTGTGATTTGAAATCATTGCTTCGAGCATTCGAGCTATGCGATATTTGAATTTGAGTATTTGAGTTATGGTTACGGCTTTTGGTATAGATTGCTCAGACATATACGGTATGTAGATGCAAACTTCTCAGCTTATAGGAAATTTTGGATGTTGGAAATTTGATTCGAAGGCTTGTGGGCTAGGTTGAATTGAGAAATTTCAAGTTGTGCTGTGCTATCGGACCTGTATGGGATAGGGTAACGTGGGATCACCCCCGAGTATGTGCATGTGAAAGATACACAGTGATTTGATGGCTTTTGGAACAACTTTGGGCACGTTCGAAGACGAACGTATGTTTAAGTGGGGGAGGATGTAACGACCCGACTGGTCGTTTCGAGAGTTTTAACCCCGTTTTCCCCCATTCCTATTTTTTTTGTATTATTCAGCTATATTATGTTATATCGGGTTAGTTGGTTCGAGTCCGGAAGGAACTCGGAGTGAAATGAGACACTTAGTCTCATAATTGAAAACAATTGAGTTAGAAAAGTGGACCGGATATGGACCTATATGTAAATCACCTCAGATTTGAATTTTTATGATTCCAATAGCTCCGTATGGTGATTTTGGGCTTAGGAGCGTGTCCGGAATATTATTTGGGAGCCCGTAGAGGAATTAGGCTTGAATTGGGGTGTAATTTATGGTTTTAGCGTTGTTTGAGGTGATTTGAGGATGCGACTAAGTTCGTATAATATTTTAGGACTTGTTGGTATATTTGGTTAAGGTCCCGAGGGGCTCGGGACGATTTCGGATGGTTAATGAGAAGTTTGGAAGTTGGAAATTTCATAAGACTAAAGTTTCAACTGAGTTCGCATAAGACCTAAATTCCATTGAGAATAAATCTCATTATACGAAGTGTTATATGTTTTATTACCTATCAAATGAAAGATCTTTGAGTCTAGTTTCTAATGCTTCAAACAGTTTGTCATTTGGACATTCCTACAAGAAGTTATGACCAAATTACCAAAGGCTGGCAGAGAAGCCTGCGGATGCGAAGCATCCGAGGCCGCGTCCGAAAGAGAGGCTGGCAGTGAAGTGCTGCCATAGCATCCAGGTCCACATACCTTCAAAGAGGAGTGAAGTGGGGATGCGAAGCATCCAGGGCCGCATCCGAAACCTAGAAATCTGGGCCTATAAATACAAGGTCGGGTAAAGAGGGTATTTTGTGTATTTGGGGATTAGGGTTCTTGAAGTGAAGGGGCGATTTTGAGCTCAAGTCAAGTCCAATCAACCAAGGTATGTTGTTAATGATATTTTGGGTTGATTATCACTCAATATACATGAGTTCTAACATCATTTTTACATTCAAATACAAGATTTCATCATCAAATCCTCAAGAACATAAAAATCATCAAAGTTGTGATTTTTCAAGATTGATCTACTAGAGGTAATTCCAATGCTTCAAACTTGTTTATTATGAGTAGCTAGAAGTATTTGAAGCATTTATTACAAGTTTTAATGGTTGAAAGATTGGATTATAAAACTCTAGTTCATGGCATGAATAGTACTTTTGAGAAAATAAGAGAGAAGGTGAATGGTAATCTTGGCGATGAAATTTATGAATACAATGAACCTATGGGATTTGTTATTAATATTGGTCCCAATGGATGTTGATATTGTAGATTGAAGTTGCTTAGTATAGTAGATCATTTTATTATCATTAAGGGGTGAATTTCAGTTTCGGATCGTTGGCATTGAATTGAGGAGACAAGAGGGCATTCAGAGGTGGATACGCACGGAGTGGAAATTTCTTGAGTATTGATTAGCTTGCTCGACGTTGGGTTCATCTTGTTGAGGTAAGTAACGATTGTAAATCTAGTCCTGAGGGTATGAAACCCCGGATTTTGTATCATTCTACTATTTTTAGTGACGCACATGCTAGGTGACGGGCGTGTGGGCGTGCACTGTTGGGGATTTGTGACTTGGTCCGCCCTGTAGAAACTGTAAAGTTGCATACTTTGTTGAAACCGTTGATACTTATATGATTTAGAAAGAATTTCTATAAATTGGGCTGAATGCCATGTTTGGGCCATGTGCCAATGCTGTTTGGACCCTTAGGGGCTGTTTTGTATCATCCTCTCACTGTTTTCGATTGAAAATCTATACTCAGTCATGGTTATACTTGTTTACTGCATAACTCAGTCTTATGACTCTATTTTGATGCATATAAATGTTTTGGGCCGAATGCCCTGTTTTACTGAAATGCCCGAGTGGCTGGATTTGTGAGGATGAGTGTGGATCGGGGCTGCCCGCCTGCAGCATACTTGTGACTGAGGCCGAGGGCCTGATTGGTGAGGATGAGTGTAGATCGGTGTTGCCCGCCTGCAGCATACTTTATTATTATCGCACGTGAGTTGTCCGTGCAGATTATAGTGCTTGGGATGAAGGATCCCCTCCGGAGTCTGTACACACCCCAGTGAGCGCAGGTACCTACTGAGTGCGAGTGCCGAGTGCCGAGTGCCGAGTGCTGAGTGGCTGGGAGGCAAGAGTGATTGTGAGGTATGCCCGAGTGGCAAGAGTGATTGTGAGGTATGCCCGAGTGGCAAGAGTGATTATGAGGTATGCCCGAGTGGCATGAGTGACTGTGAGGTCTGCCCGAGCGGCTGTTTATGATTTCATCATTTTTGCTCACCTTTGCATTGAGCCTTTGTTTGAAAAACTATTGGAAAAATGTCTTTAAAATGATTTTTTATTGGAACTGGGTTTAAACGAGTTGTTTGATTTAAATCCTGATTTTTTTTAAGAGCATGTGGTATTTTACTAAGATTTCCTTATATGAACGTTATATGCTTTATTGCTCGTCACTACTGCTCAGTCTTTATTTATTGTTGTTATTTACTGAGTTGGCGTACTCACGTTACTCCCTGCACCTTGTGTGTAGATTCAGGTGTAGCTGGACACGGTAGCGGTTATTGAATATTCTGGTTACAGGTTTTCTTGGAGATAGTAAGGTAGTTGATTGGCGATCGCAGCCCTTGCTCTTCTCCCTCTTATCTTCCTTTAGTTGTATTTAGCTATTTTCCAGGCTAAGTTAGCCTTCATATTGTTAGACAGATTATAGTAGCTGCTCATGACTAGTGACACCCCGATGTCGGGCTTTTCTTTTCCGCACTTCTGTTTTTCTTTGATTTGAACTCTTTTAATGAAGGTTTATGCTAAATAACCTTGAAATTATCTTTAAAATAAAAATATCGGTTTGTTTTGGAAATGAGTCGGCTTGCCTAGTTCCACGATAGGCGCCATCAAGACAGGGGTTAGTTTTGGGTCGTGACAGCTTTTCATGAATATTCTGAATCACCAGCCACAGTCACACACTCGACCTCTTACTGGGTAGCAAGTAATATTCCTCGTAGAAACTTCATCAATATCACGTCATCGCTAACTGCTCACAAGAGATAACCCTCATGTGGCATTCCTTACCGACATCTTCCAATGACGTTGCACTGGGTACAACGACCACGTAATCAGTAAATTCTCCTGAGCTCATGCTCGCCCAACATTTGTATAAGTTTACACTTTCCCTACTGATATCAACTGAAAGTTCAAAAATACCTTCCGAACTCAAGTCATATTGCGCCTGAAACAATAATTACATCTTTATATCCCTCTTCATTTCAAACAAACTCCTTTCTGCCATATTCAATCTTTCTTCGTACAGTGACAATCACTCTTAATAAAGTCTGTAGGCCAAATCACATTCTATCACGATTCCAAACAGTTCTACACTTTCTCAAGGAGCACGACTACCCTACCACAGAATCCATATGCTAATCTTCCACTCCTACTTCGGTTAAACCATCTTTCTTAAGAAACATCTCAACCTCTACTTCTCCTACTTGACCTGCTATTACTTCAACCACTGTGAAACATTTCCCGTCATGTCTTCCCTCATAATTTGCTTCCCAACTGTTGCATCAAATAAAAATGCATCTCTGTAGCACATGAACCTATAAATTGTTACTGACCCTAAGATTTTTCGAAGATCATCTTTCTCGAGCCATCAACATTAGAAATACCCATTCGATTCTGAACCGCTGCACACAGCTATCTCTGGCAACCGCCCCTCATGCACTATTTCATAACACCCTGCCTCGAAGGAGAAATCAAAGAAGAGCGTAAAATCGGCGGACCATAATGCGTTCAAACAAGAACGGCGACAGAGCATCACAATGAAAATTCGACCATGCTCGCAAATACCAAGTCTTGTTACTTTAACAACCAAACTTGGACATCTATATTCCGACTGCCTTTCCTCCACTGGAATTAATTGCTAAACCCCTTAATCATGTACTTATAAATCCTCTATTCGAGCCATTCACCGCCTCAACACATAACAAGCACCTTACCATTACACTAATATAGTGCGATAACAACGCATAGCCATGGTAGCAACCCGTGCACAGTCTCGAAATAATAATAAAAAAATATAGATACTATGCTGGAATAAAAGAACATTCAAATCATCTTAACACATCCCGCATTTACATCATACTCATCACAAAGCCATTCCACCGCTCATAGAGCCACAAATTCAACTCGTAGGGAATTATCGGACATATGAGTCCAAATGTACAGGTAACAACTGAAGCTACCGAGCCTAAGCTATGGTCAAAATACAAAATACACATCTTGAACCTCATTCATAGAATCCCAAGCCTGCGATGCACAACTGATACCGAGCGCTTATATGCTCATACGAAATGCGTGGAAGGAATTCAAAGAGTTATGTTTCAAGCTGAATCAATTCCGCATGATAGAATACAAGAAAGTGAAATTTTCCTAAGGGTTCGGCAACCCCTCGAAGATAAGTACAGACGTCTTTGTACAGATCCGCAAGACTCTACTAAACCTGCTCATGACTCGTGAAAATTATGTTACCTAGAGCTCTAATACCAACTTGTCACGACCCAAAATCTCACCTGTCGTGATGACGCCTATCTCAATACTAGGAAAGCCGACAATCTCAATAAACTCCCATATCTTTTATGTTTAAAAATAAAGTGATTAAATTCAGCTGAAGAAAATTCACAAATACATATATAAACACTCCCAAAACCCGGTGTTACTGAGTGCATGAGCATCTAAATTAAATACAAGTCTGGAAATACGGTCCATAATAGTCTGAGACTAAATGCAGTAAATAAGAAGGTAGGGAAAGAGAGGCAAGGTCTGCGAAACATGGCAGCAGAGGTGGATATATGATTTAAGTTCTATGGGTTCAACCTTTAAAGTTTTAGCATTGAACCAATTATATTTTTAAAGTTATGGGTTCATATTGCTATATATTGCAATATTAATGTAATTTTATACATAAATTTATGCTCTGTGCTAAAATTACTGGGTTCAATTGAACCGGGTAACGATACCTTGCATCCGCCTCTACATGGCAGCTACCTCTGAATCTTTGAAAAGTCAACCGTGCCAAAGAATCAACACCCGCTATATCCGAAAATACCTGGATCTGCACGCGAAGTGCAGGGTGTAGTATGAGTACAACCAACTCAGTAAGTAACAATAATAAATAAGGAACTGAAGATAGTGACGAGCTACACAGTTATAGTTCACTTTCAGTAATTCCAGCAAAGAATTGACATGCTTCCAAATCCAGCAGTTTAAGTCAAAGCAGTTTTATACCGCTCAAGTTAATGTAATTCAGATATAAAATCATTAAGAAAATTTCACAACAATGACAGCTAGCAACTAAGTGCAACAACAAATGAAAAGTAAGTACAGCCTCTCAGGACAACAATCACCCACTGGGCTCCCAGCCCTCAACACTCACACTCAATGGGTATCCGCGCTCACTGGGAGTGTACAGACTCCGGAGGGGCTCCTACAGCCCAAGCGCTATAATCCGCACGGACAACTCAAGTGCTGCACAGAAAACTCACGTGCTTTAATATCCTGCACAGATAACTCACGTGTTGTACGGACAACTCACGTGCTATAATATCCAAACCTCACTGACAGGCCCTCATCCTCACTCAGTCATCAACCTCTCTAGTCTTTCTGGCTCTCGGAAATCACAAAGATCATCCCAAACAAAGATACCATAGTGTATCAACAAAAATCAAGAAAGATTGAGGTATGATACGCATGTAAAATCATGACTGAGTACAAGACAACAATTAGCAAATAATTTAACAAGTATGCGACCTCTGCAGGTCGCAATGGTACTATCACATAGCCTAAGCATGATTTAAAGTCAAATTTCTTTAACACATAGAGAGCATATAGCAAACAACAAGTTATTCAATTTTACAGTTTTACGGGACGGACCAAGTAACAATCCCCTCGGTGCACGCCCACACGCCCGTCACCTAGCATGTGTGTCACCTCCAAAATAATCACATGACACAAAAATTCGGGGTTTCGTACCCTCATGACCAGATTTAATACTATTACTTACTTTAAATCGTGAAATTCTTATTCCGCTAAGCCTTTGCCTTGTGAATTGGCATCCAAACGCCTCGAATCTAGCCATAAATAATTTGATTCAGTCAATAAAATTTATTGGAATTAATTCTATAAGAAAATGCTAATTTTCCATACAAATCTGAATTTTAGCTCAAACATTGCCCATGGGGCCCACATCTCGGAATCCAGAGAAACTCACAAAATCCGATAACTCATTCAATTATGAGTCCAACCATACTTGTTTAACTCAAATCCGACTCTGAATCGACACCGAAATCTCAAAAAATCATTTCTATGAGATTTCTAAATCTTTCCCAAATTTCAATCTCAAAACAAATTTAATGGTGAAAACAAATGATGGATTCGGGTAATCTAACCATAATTGAGTTAAGAACACTTACCCCGATGTTTTCTATGAAAATCTCCCAAATATCGTCTCTCCTCAAGCTCCAATTTGACAAAAATAGAAAATGGGCTGAAGTCCCCTACTTTATAACTTATAGTTATGTCCAGGCCCTCGGCCTAGATCCTGGCCCTCGATCATGGCCTCGATCCTCGACCCTCATTCCTCGGCCTTTGATCCTCGGACTTCGGTCCTTGGTCTTCAATCCTCGGCCTTCGATCCTCGGCATTCGAGCCTCGGCCTTCGATCCTCGGCCTTCGAATTTCCAGCAGAATACAAATTGCAGTAGTTGTTTATGTCCAACTTTTGATCTGTTAACCATCTGAAACCTCCCGGACACAAACCATATATGAATTTCAATCATAAAACACGCTACAGACCTGCTCACACACTCAAAACACTGGAAAGAGGTCGTCTTCACCCAATATTGACCATGGTCAAACTCCTAAATTTCTTAACCTTACTATTCTCTCAACCAGTGATCCAAAAAAAAACACCCAATCCCCTCGGGACTTGTCAAATCATACCAACAAGTCCTACAACATTATACGGACTTAGTTGAAACCTAAAATCATATAAAACAACGCTAAAACCATAAATCATACCCCTATTCAAGCTTAAGGAACTTAAGAATTTCCAACTTTTACATTCGATGCCGAAACCTAACAAATCAATTTTGGCTGACCTCAAATTTTGTACACAAGTCATAAATGACATAACGAAGCTATGAAAATTTACAGAACTGAATTCCTACCCCGATATCAAAAAGTCAACCCCCTGGTTAAATTTCCCAAAAATTCAACTTTCGCCATTTCAAGCCTAATTCCACTACGGACCTCCAAATAATTTTTCGGACACGCTCCTAAGTCTAAAATCACCATACGGTGCTATTGAAATCATCAAAACTCTATTTCAGGGTCGTTTACACATAAGTCAACATCCGGTCAACTATTTCAACTTAAGCTTCCAACATGAAATTTATTCTTCCAACCTAACTCTGAAATACCTTAAAACCAAAACCGATAATTCACACAAGTCATAATATCTCATAGGAAGTTATTTAAGACTTCAAATACTTGAAAGGAGCGTAAATGCTCAAAATGGCTGGTCAGGTCGTTACAATAGGGATAGAAATTGAAACATGATTTGAGCATATCGGCATATGATAAATCATGTCTTCAAGACAATCTAACATGATAAGAATTGGTACTTCGAGGAACCGTACTTGGAGTTCAAAGTGAGATCATGGAATCCGATTCAATGGAGGGAGTTTAGCCAACATACCTCGCTTGAGCTTTTCTCAGATTACTACAACGTCCTGAACCCCCTATTGACTTCAATCTATAGAAACATGATCAAATTGGACCATCATTAGGAAGGGGTTCATAGTATTTAGCTCACTTAGACATTTTATCAAACATCTAGTAGGCATAAATCTCTACATTTCTTATCCATGGAACGAGTTCATCCAACTACCACCAATTATCAAAAATTTATCTTGCTATCATCCTTAAGTAATTTATAACTTCCCACGTCACATGCATGTATGTCTAAGGGTGTAGGATTACCTTTTGGAAGAAATCTTGCAAAAGCCTCCCTTGAGTTCTTGAAGAAATTTCTTGAAAATTTAAGGATTCCATAGTGGATTGAGTTACTTTTAGTGTGGAAATGATAAGATTCATACCAAGATAATAGGAATTGCTTACCTTGAAGATGGAAGGAGTTGGGGGTCATGAGGGAGTGGAGAGGAGCTCCAAGAATCTGCCAAGAAGGGTGGAGGAAGTGAGCTACCGAAATGCCCTTTATAAAGGCTTGAGGCCTAACTTGTCCATCCCCATGCATCATGCGGACATGGACGATCTCTCATTCAAGTTCGTGTGCTGGGGCAATATTTTGTTGTTTTACTAAAATGGTTGGGGGTCATGGCTCATTAAAACCCGCGCGGCGCACGATTTTAGCCTTAGCCCCCCTCCCTCCCCCCCCCCCCGGTTGCATCCTTTCTATATTTCTTGTTTTCCAACATCCCCTCCTTCGATACCTTGCTATAATGTAGACCCAACTCACTTCCAAACCTTCCTTTAGGTATGAAAACATGATTACATGAGGCTACTCTTATCCATGGACATCTTAGGTACACAAACAAAAGTAGAGATCTTGAGGCGCGATTTAAGGCCTTAAACCCTTAGTAAAATTTTCCTTGTTCCGCCTGCCTTATTTTAGTAATTTGATCATAACTTCTTGTAGAAATATCCAAATGACAAATGGTTTGATGCATTTGAGACCCGACTCGAAGGGCTATGCTTTAGGGACAATATTCATGAAAAATATCGTTATATTATGAGATTATATACGTTCAAGCTCAAGTATTGTGCGAATTAAGACATATTTTCCAGTTGATACTTCCAACTCATTCCAAACAACTTCTCCCAACTCATAAACCTCCTTAATATGTTCTAGAATACCTTCCGTAGATTTTTTTCATGTCAAAACTATGTGGTTATATCCCATAGGTCTCCTTTCGTACTCAAAAACATTATTCTAATTGTCGTTGGTGCACTATAAAGTCTTAAATCCTTAGAAAATTCTACAGGGCCTTACGTTTATTCTCACTGTTTCCTACTATTCCGGGACAGCGATGTATTGTTATTTCTAGTGACTCTTAGAAAAGTTTATGACTTGTACTACCGGTTTTGGGATATTGTATCATGTTGAGATTGTTGGCTTATTATAAAAACTTTTGTTTTATGCTTAATAGTTATTTGGTTAAAAATCTATTATTTAATTAGCAAGTGTTAGGCTTATCTAGCCTTAGAGATTAGTGTCATCACGACATCCTATGGAGGAAAATTGGGGTCGTAACACTCACCATGCACTTGTGGTGCTACATAGTCCAATTTGAAACCTGCATAGGAGATCTTAGTGATGTCGAAATTTTCCCAAATTGAGGCCTTCTTCCCTAAATCTTGCTCTACTTCACCTTCATTTCATCTGCCAAGGATAATTTGTGTGTCCCCTTTGAGCTTGGAGAAGCTTCTCCATGACTTTGAACTGTTAATGTTTCATTAACTTTCGAAGCTACTATTTCATTGATTTGCGTATCTCCTGTTTCATTACCCATTATAGATCCCTGCTCGATTGCTTTTTCCACTACTGGAGTGACTTCTGATGATTGTTGGACTTAGTTTCCTCTCTTCTTAAGTTGTGCTACTGGTTAAGCTAACTTGCGCCAAGAGGGAAATATTGCCTTCTCTTTCTAATTAAAAAAAAAACAAATTAGAAACTGATATAGGTGCTTAAACTTTTCATGTAACTCGTTTGAGAACTCATAGCATGTACAGCAATTTCATAAACTCATGTTGTTCATAACTTAGCTTGAGAACTCATAAAATTATTTACATAAAGTACCTAGTAGCATTAGATGCAACACACAGTAGAAAACATGGATAGTGCATGCTCGCTTTTCCCCATGCTCATACATTTAACATTTGAGCATTACAGACGTTAAGAAAACATTTGGAAGGCATGAACTCAGAGAAATCCTAAGGTACAGGTACATCTCATTGTATATCAACAATTCCTCAACCTAACATATGCTCCAATACGTTTGTTAATTCACAATCTACACGACAAAAATCAACTTCATCCATTTATGTCCCTCAACCACATATCCTAACTCAACAAAATGTACTGAATTAGCTAATTTCCACCAATTTCACCATTTCAATTCAATTTGGTGTAAACTAGGTCCACCCGTCTCATTTCATACTTTTAACTTCTAATGCTTATCATTAAATAATAAGAGTTCATTATTTCTAGCACCCATTAACCATTCATCATGCAACTTGCACCAACATCCAACAACCTCAAATAATGGTGGACATAGGGCGCATTCATTACAACCTTCCAACCAACACCATAAATACCTTAAACATTCATAAATAATCAATAATAAATGAACTTGGAGTGGTGGAATTATCTCAAGTGGACCAAATCTTGAGAATCAACATTTTTGGCATTTTTTAAAGATCTGGATAAGAATCTATGAATTCCTAAATTGGATAAGGTTAATACTAGTGTTACTACGTGAAATTAACTCAAACTACCCATACATCTTAGCTCGCATGTAAGGAGTGAGCCTTTGACCGATTTCCCCTAAATGAGCAAGCCCTAGCTCTAAAAATGACCAAATTATTCATTCTCCCTGTCTAAGTGCTGTGTTTATACTGTTAGGCCCTGAACACAAGGCTCGCGATGCGAGCTCCATCCCTGGGGCCTTTCCTTGGGAAATCAGCCTTCCTCGCGATGCAAGACCCATGGCGAGAGGTTGTGTCATTTTAGACTGAAATTCACTATTCACCCCAAAATACATGCTTGTGTGACGCGAGCCTCAATGCGATTCCTCCTAGACTTCCTGGTAAAGTCTGGGCGGCGCTGCACGAAGGCCCTGAAGCATCTATTCATTTGTTTTGAAACTTTTTTCACCATTTTGTCCAAATGCCTTCCAACTTATACCATACTTGCCTACCAGGTTCCTGTTATTTTTCCGCCCTCATGTGGGCATGTATGAATCTTGGGGTTAGTTTACACTATGTCATTAAGTCCGTAACTCCCTCAAATTAAATATAAGATATTGCGAGGCTTTACATGAAGAACCTCGTCAATAATCATTGTGGTTAATATGAACGAGTTATTTTTTCTTCTTTTTTTTTCACAAATGAAGGTCATTTAAAGGATGCACTATCTAAAGTCTTTCGCCATGTTATTGGAATCAGTGTTTAAAAAGGCGTTTTTGGGGCGAGCCGTACCAAAATCGCCCCGAGTCGAAAGTCTCAAGAGGCGTACGCTTGCTGGGCGTACGCTCAGGCGTTTGAGGCGCATTTTTTTAGTAAGGCGTAAGCCCCAAAAATTTTTTCAAATTAAAATAAAATTTGTTGAATAAGTCCTTCATATAATATCCAAATTTTCAAAAGTCAGCTTGGTAATTACTCAAAAGTCTTAAAAAAGAACCAAAATGTATTAAATTTAAAAGTCAAGACCTTTTTTATTGATTGAAGCCCTAATTCATGGTCTTTCTCAAATCTTTATCTTGTCCGCTAGTCTGCTAATATCTCCCAAAATAACGAATATTCAATTTTTTTTACAAATACAAAGACAACTTCATTCTCCTTCGTATCAATAAGTTCAAAGTTCAAATTGCAGGTTAATCATCCTTTTTATTCATCCATTTAGAAAACTTTATTCTTTTAGACTCAAGCTACGTGCTTATAAGTAGCATATAATAGATTGTTTTGACTAGTTTTTTGTGGGATAGCACGCGCGCGCGCACGCAAAAAATAGTATGTGTGTTTGTATTTCAAATATTTATAATTTTCTTCAATTTTTATGCAATTTTACCTGTTTATAAATATTTATTGTAATTATATTATTTTATAAAATATTAAAAATTAAATACTTATGGGGCTTACGCCTCGCTGAGACATATATAAAACGCATCGACTTGCGCACAGGCTTTTAAAACACGGATTGGAATTAGCAATGGTTGTTGAAGCTTTGTCACCGGAACTTGTATTGTTTTAAGCTTAGCTTCCTTTGTAGGTAGCAAAATCAGTCAATCTCATAAACCGTGGGCTGCAATTGCTATAGATCTCATAAGCGGGTAATAAATAGCAAATTGTATCAGAAAACTATACGCAACCACCAAGAAGCACAAAGAAGCTAATACTTGCTCAAAAGAAACTTAACAATATACTAGTTTCCGCACAAGCTGCAAATTGTTTTAGCAAGCGAAGCAAGCGAGCGCCTAACAAATAACTTTTCAACTCCAGGTTAAGATGTCGTTAGGTGACGCCACTTTAATTTGCAACTCTTATATTTTAAATGTTAACACACGATAAGTTAGCTAAAAATCTCTTGTGTATTTATGATAGATTTTTTTTTTGATGGAAATATAAAAATTATTATTCAATCCTCCAAAACCAAAACACATACAATTCATCATATCATCCTATCCTTCCCTGCCCTATCTATTTTTTTTTATGATAGATGTATACGGTCAAAATAGATTTCGGCATTCCTACGTTCGATCAAGTTCGAGTGTTAAAGAGTCGGAACGAGATTTTTTGGAGTTAGCTCCGAGTTCGGTATTATCGAGCCTCGAGCCCGAAGGTCGCTCAAGGAGTTAGTTTGATAGCTCTATCGAGCCCGTAACCGAATCGATCCGCAAGGCACTGCTTCGAGGTCGGAAATGTGCGACGCCCATCTCGAAGGTCGAACTCGAGCCAAGACTGAAGGACCTGATCCAGTAACGAGTTCGAGCCAGTATCGAGCCCACAGACAAAAGTCGTTGCGACCGCACCAAGAGAGAGAATCTTGGCAGGAATCAAGGAAAAGACAAGTCATCATGGGTCTTCCACTACATATCTTATTTTATTGTCTTTTTTGTAATGACCATTTTTTATAAAAGGGGGAATCCTTGTAAGCTAAGGGGACACACAGAAAAAATCACTTCTCAGATTGTAAGATATCCCTTGTGTTACTTTGCTTTATCTCATTCATTCTCATTCCCTACTATTTGCATTCTCATAAGCTAAGAATCTAATTATTTCTACTTCTCTCCACGATTTATGTCAAGTTGTATCGCATACCCTTAGAACCATACACAAAATCTAACGTTATCCTATTTTTTCGGTAAACAGTTTGGCGCCTATCGTGGGGCTAAGGGTAACAGCGATTGTTTGACATAAATCGAAAGTACACGCTAGCTTGCAACTTCAAATCAGCAATGGCTTTACCTATCGACCACGAAGCCGGCCTTCAAGATGAAACCAACAACTTGGCACCCGGTGCCAGAAGGCCAATTAACAATGGCACCGAGGCTAGAATCGAAGTACCCAAAATTTGAGCCGAAGTATCATTGGACGTCAATTCACAAATAGCTCTGGAGGCGAATCAGCGTTCCGAACCGAAAAGAAGCATTCAGGGCGGTACTCGATCCGAAGCCCAAGACACCCAAAACGCGGGGGAAATTGGGGCCATCTTACGTATGATCTTCGAGATGTTATAAGCCCAACAAGTAGCGATAGCTCAGTTGCAGAGCCAAACTCACGCACAAAGTAGGCCAGTTCCCAATCCACTTCGAGAAATCATCCCCAGAACAGAGCCCGCCGTAGTGAAATCAAACGAGCAAGAATCGGGGATTGCTCCCGGAATTACTAAATTGCTCGAAGAACTCACAAAATGATTCGAAGCCAACGACAAGAAGGTGGAAACATACAATTCCAGGGTCGATCAAATCCTGGGGCCTCCACCAATAATAAAAGGGCTTGATTCAAAAAAATTCACACAAAAGCCTTTTCCCTCAAGTGCGGCACCGAAACCAATCCCTAAAAAATTCTGTATGCCCGAAATTCCCAAATATAACGGTACCACCGATCCTAACGAACATGTCACCTCTTACACATATGCCATCAAAGGTTACGATTTGGAGGACGATGAGATCGAACCCGTGTTGTTGAAAAAGTTCGGGGAGACCCTCTCGTAGGGAGCAATGATCTGGTATCACAATTTACCTCCAAATTCCATCGATTCTTTTGCCATGTTAGCAGATTCGTTCGTAAAGGCACATGCTGGTGCGATAAAGGTTGCAACAAGGAAATCAGACCTCTTCAAAGTAAAGCAAAGGGGGAACGAAATGCTGAGGGAATTCGTATCCCGATTTCAAATGGAACGCATGGAATTACCACCGGTCACAGACGATTGGGCCGTACAAGCTTTCACCCAAGGGTTGAACTAGCTAAGTTCAACAGCATCACATCGGCTGAAATAAAATTTGGTCGAGGATCCAGCAATAACGTGGCCTGATGTACACAACCGATACCAATCAAAAATTAGGGTCGCGGATGATTAGCTGGGAGCTCCGTGTGGAACCGAGCTTGGGAATAGGACAACTACAAAAAACCAAAAGGAGATCGACAGAGAACAAAAGTCAAATAGAGACCGATATCGACCGTACGTTGCAGATTGGGTGAACAACGGTTCAGCACGCAATATAGTTCGGAACAATCGAAGGATTTATCGAGGGCAAAATTCTCGGGGACTTATGAGTAAGAACGACATTGATAAATATGCCGATCCTATAGAAGCACCTCGACTATCAGAATATAACTTCAGCGTTGGTACATCCGCTATCGTGTCGGTTATCGGACGCATCAAAGACCGATCCTGCCCAAAGAAATCCCAATCAAACGTGCGAATATCATGGTACCCATGGCCACAGAACGGAAGATTGCAGGCAACTAAGAGAGGAAATAACCCGCTTATTTAACAAAGGGCACCTTCGGGAATTTTTGAGTGAGAGGGCGAAGAACGATCTTAAAAACAGGGATTCCAGCAAGAAAAACGAGCAAGAAGAACCACAACACGTCATTAACATGATCATCGGCGACATCGATACCCCTCAGGGTCCGGTGCTTAAACGTACTAAAACATCGGTTATGAGGGAAAAGCGATCTCGGACTCAAGATTACGCACCCACAGGGGACATTGTCCTTCGATGATGAACATGCAGAAGGGGTCATCCAACCTCATAACGATACACTGGTAATATTCGTACTCACGAATAAAATTAAAATTAAGCGTGTGTTAATCGATCCAAGTAACTCGGCAAACATCATCCGATTGAAGGTCGTAGAACAGCTCGGCCTGCAGGACCGGATTGTACCCGCAACTCTGGTTCTAAACGGGTTCAATATGGCATGTGAAACCACTAAAGGCGAGATAATCCTACCAATAAACGTGGTTGGAACCATCCAGGAAACAAAGTTTCACGTGATCGAAGGCGATATGAGATACAACGCCCTTTTCGAAAGGCCATGGATCCACAACATGAGAGTTGTACCTTCGACCCTACACTAGGCCCTTAAATTCCCGACATCAGGAGGTGTCAAAACGGTGTACGGAGAGCAACCAACCGCAAAGGAAATGTTTGCGGTCGGGGAAGCTAAACCAATATCCTCACCTTTACCGATAAAGGGATCGGGCTTAGAAGGAGAATGGGACACCAAATAGCAATCACAGATATCGGCTTCGACCCAGTCAGATAACCAGAAGATCAAAGAGGATGATAATCAAAGGGTTCCTCAATCTTTCATGATTTCTGATGACACCGATGCCACCCAATCAACAATCGAGGAGCTAGAGCAAGTCATATTAATCGAGCACTGGCCCGAGCGAAAGGTATACTTAGGAACAGGGTTAAGCCCCGAACTCAAGAAGAAACTCGTTCAATTTCTTATCGATAACATCGATTGTTTTGCCTAGTCCCATTTAGATATAATAGGGATCCCGTCGTACATAACAATGCAACGGCTAAGCTTGGACCCCAGGTTCAGACCGGTGAAACAAAAGAGAATACCACAGTCCGAGGGAAAGCACGCATTCATAAAAGACGAGGTAACCAAGCTTCTCAAAGTAGGGTCCATTCGGGAAGTGAAATATCTCGAATGGTTAGCCAACGTAGTTGTAGTGCCTAAAAATGGGGACAAACTTAGAATGTGTGCGGACTATAAGGATTTGAACAAAGCATGCCCCAAAGATTCTTTTCCACTGCCCAACATCGATCGCATGATCGATGCCATGGTCTGCCACGAGATCCTCACTTTTCTCGATGCCTATTCCGGGTATAATCAGATCCAGATGAACCCGGAGGACCAGGAAAAACTTCATTTGTAACCAAATATGGAACGTATTGCTATAATGTGATGCCTTTTGGGCTAAACAATGCAGGGGCTACTTACCAACGCCTAGTAAATAAAATGTTCGAAGAACAAATAGGAAAATCAACGG
Organism: Nicotiana tomentosiformis; assembly: GCF_000390325.3. Taxonomy (NCBI): domain Eukaryota; kingdom Viridiplantae; phylum Streptophyta; class Magnoliopsida; order Solanales; family Solanaceae; genus Nicotiana; species Nicotiana tomentosiformis. The sequence continues at coordinate 108,837,474 of NC_090816.1, read as the reverse complement.
AAGTTTATATTTACGACATGCTAGTTAAATCCCTGAGCACAGAGGATCATTTGACCCATTTGCAGGAAACGTTCGAAATTTTAAGAAAATACAACATGAAGCTCAACCCCGAAAAATGTGCTTTCAGGGTCGGTTCAGGCAAGTTCCTCGGCTTCATGGTATCACATCGGGGAATAGAGGTTAACCCCGATAAAATCAAGGCGATCAAAGACATCGTCATTGTGGACGGCGTGAAAGACGTACAAAGGCTAACGGGTCGAATTGCAGCATTAGGCCGGTTCATTTCAAGATCATCTGATCGAAGTCACAAAATTTTCTCTCTACTCAAAAAGAAGAACGATTTTTCTTGGACCCTGGAGTGCCATCAAGCATTAAAGGAGCTAAAATGATATCTGTCAAGACCACCACTACTTCACACTCCAAAAACAGACAAGAAATTTTGTTTGTACTTAGCAGTATCAGAAATCGCCGTAAGCGGTGTCCTAGTTCGAGAAGAGCAAGGTACGCAATTCCCCGTTTATTATATGAGTCGAACCTTAGGAAAAGTGGAAATTAGGTATCCACTCCTAGAAAAATTGTCACTTGCACTGATAAGCACCTCTAGAATGTTACGGCCGTACTTTCAATGCCATACCATATGCGTATTGACCACTTACCCACTTAGTAGTATTTTGCACAAACCTGAGTTATCAGGCCGACTGGCCAAATGGGTCGTCGAACTTAGTGGGTACGATACCGAATATCAACCCCATACGGTCATCAAGTCTAAAATTTTAGCAGACATCGTGGTCGATTTTTCGCCAACCCTTGTACCCGAAGTCGAAAAAGAACTCTTGTTGAAATCGGGTACATCATCGGGGGTATGGATCCTTTTTATGGACGGGGCATCGAATGTGAAAGGATCCGGGCTGGGCATAGTTTTGAAACCACCCTTGGGTAACATTATTAGGCAATCTATTAAAACTATCAGGTTGACTAACAACGAGGCCGAGTATGTAGCCATGATTGCAGGTCTCGAGCTAGCTAGAAACTTGGAAGCCGAAGTCATTGAAGCCAATTGTGACTCTTTGCTGGTGGTGAGTCAAGTAAACAAAACCTTCGAAGTTCGAGAAGGTAGAATGCAAAGGTATTTAGACAAACTGCTTGTCGCTTTGCACATTTCAAACAATGGACTCTACGGCATGTTCCTCGAGAATAGAATAATGAGGCCGATGCGCTTGCGAATTTGGGATCGTCGTTCGAGGTAGACGACTTGGGCTCTGGGAATGTTGTTCAACTTTCGAGATCGGTAATAGAAGAGGGTCAGGACGAGATAAATTCTACAAGCTTAACCTGGGATTGGAGAAACAAGTATATTGAATACTTAAAGAGCGGAAAGCTCCCATCAGACCCTAAAGATTCTAGAACCCTACGGATTAAAGCGTCTCGATTCACGTTGGATTAGGACGGAACGTTATACCGAAGAACATTTGATGGGCCATTGGCAGTATGCTTGGGTCTGGGGGATACCGATTATATCCTACGGGAAGTGTACGAGGGCACTTGCGGGAATTACTCCAGTGCCGATACTTTAGTTGGAAAAATAATCAGAGCAGGGTATTATTGGGTCGATATGGGAAAAAATGCAAAGGAATTCGTTCGTAAATGTGACAAATGTCAAAGGTTTGCACCAATGATCCATCAACCCGGAGAGCAACTCCACTCAGTCCTATCCCCATGGACGTTCATGAAATGGGGAATGGATATCGTCAGCCCTCTGCCATCGACCCCAGGTAAAGCCAAATTCATTTTATTTATGAGTGACTATTTTTCTAAATGGGTTGAAGCACAGGCGTTCGAGAAAATAAGAGAAAAGGAAGTTATAGACTTTATTTGGGATCATATCATATGCCGATTCGGGGTACCCTCCGAAATAGTATGCGACAATGGAAAATAATTCATTGGCAGCAAAGTAACGAAATTCCTCGAAGACCACAAAATAAAAAGGATACTATCAACACCATACCACCCCAGTGGGAATGGACAGGCCGAATCAACGAACAAAACCGTCATTCAAAACCTAAAAAAGAGGTTGAACGACTCTAAAGGAAAATTGAGAGAAATCCTGCCCGAAGTCTTTTGGGCATATTGGACGACGTCAAAATCCAGTACGGGGGCGACCCCATTCTCCTTAGTATATGGGTCTGAAGCATTGATACCAGTCGAAGTTGGTGAACCCAATACAAAATTTCGATTCGCGATGGAAGAATCAAATAACGAGGCCATGAATACCAGCCTCGAACTATCGTACGAAAGACGAGAAGTTGCTCTCGTCCAATTGGCCGCCCAAAAGCAACGAATTGAAAGATATTATAATCGAAGAACTAAGCTCTGCCATTTCAAGCCAGGGGACTTAGTATTAAGAAAAGTTACTGTCAATACCCGAAATCTGAATGAAGGAAAATTAGGACCAAATTGGGAAGGACCATATCAGGTGCTCGAAAACATCGGCAAAGGATCGTACAGGCTCAGCATTATAAATGGCAAACAGCTATCAAGAAGCTGGAATGTATCACATCTAAAACGGTACTACTGCTAAGGTACGACCTTTCCATATTCATTTACATTTCAAAACTGACCCCTGCAGAAGACCGAACGTGGGCTAAGATGGATCTTTCGCTAGAAAGCACATGTTGCATTCTTTTTTCCTTAGACCGATTTTATCCCAAATGGGTTTTTCGACAAGGTTTTTAATGAGGCAAACATTGATCGTGATGCACTTACAACAATATCCGAGGCCTCTTTACAATCGATCTCGAATACTGAGGGGGCATTAGGCCCTACATTACATCGAGTTCCGATGCAAGAATTATTTCACAAAAGGGTCCCAATAGGAAATATTGTAAGAGCCAAATGGTCGAAACGAACCATGCTCATATAGATTGACCCGAGCACATGTATAATAACGTACGAAGAAATTTCTCTTCTTTATCGGCATCTTATATCCAAGGAAAATTCCTCTATTTGGAAATTTATTATACAAACAGAACCAATTTAAAATTGACCGATTACGCCTACGGGCTACATTGCATCGAGTTTGAATCATTCACTCGACTGATAAGCCTATGGGCTACTTTTTCGAGTTCGAGCAAGCACTCACTCAGCTACTAAGCCTACAGGTTATATCGCCCATTACGTCTACGGGCTACATTGCATCGAGTTTGAATTATTCACTCGATTGCTAAGCTTACGGGATACTTTTTTCAAGTTCGAGCAAGCACTCACTCGACCACTAAGCCTACGGGCTACGTCGACCATTACGTCTACGGGCTACATTGCGTTGAGTTCGAATCATTCACTCGACTGATAAGCCTACGGGCTACTTTTTTCCAGTTCGAGCAAGCACTCACTCGACCACTATGCCTACGGGCTACGTCGACCATTACGCCTATGGGCTACATTGCGTCGTGTTCGAATCATTCACTCGACTGCTAAGCCTACGGGCTACTTTTTTCGAGTGTGTGCAAGCACTCACTCGACCACTCAGCCTACGGGCTACGTCGACCATTACCCCTACGGGATACATTGCATCTAGTTCGAATCATTCACTCGACTGTTACGCCTTCAGATTATATTCCTTCAAGTTCGAATCATTAACTCAACTAGTAAGTCCAAGGGATACGTTACTTCGAACAAGTCAATAATAGAAACTACAAAATCCAAATTTGATTGAATTGTTAAGATCCTTGTGAAAACGTTTATAAGGCACGCATCAAGTCTTCACAAATCGGCCAAAGTTGTCTATATACAAAAATTTATACATGATTGAATACAAAAATTATGAACTATTCTTCCTGATAATCATTGGGGATGTTTGCATCTCTGCCAGGCTCTCTTCCATACTCGGATCCGCTCTTGCTATCGCCATCGTCGCCATCAGAAGCTAAAGCTTCAGCTTCAGTCTCAAGCTCTTTGGCCTTTTTTTTTCTTCGGTAAGGTCAAAACCCCGAACATGTATCTCCTCAAGGGTCTCCCTCCGAGACCTACATTTAGCAAGTTCAGCAATCCAATGTGCTTGAGTATCGGCAGTATCCGCTGCCTCTCGTGCCTCCATATGAGCAGCCTCGACATCAGCCCGATACACGGCAATGGACTTATCCGCTATGATTTTTGATGACTCAATCTCGGCCTTGGCCTCAGCAGGCTGGGCTTCAAGCTCCTCAATCTTCTTAGCTTGAGCCGAACCCTTTTACTTAACGTTTCGAAGCTGGACATCGGCCGATAGTAAGTTGGTCAAAATGGTCTCTTTTTCCAAAGCCAGGCAATCGATAGTCTCCTTCCACCGATTACATTCAACTTTGATTTGATCGACTTCCTCCCGAAGTGACCCGATCTTTTCAACCTTTTGCTGCAGCTGAGACAACGAAGGGTTAACTTCCACAGTCGAGTCAAACCCATACTTTAACAGAACAAAGCTCACCTGTTTGTCAAGCTCGGCACCTTCTTGAAGAGCCTTAGCCAAATCCGCTTAGAGGTACTTTATAGCCTCGTCCTTCTGGTTGCAAAGAAGCCGCAAGGCATCTCTCTCCCTCGAGACCTTCTGAAGCTCGACCTCACACTAGCCAAAATCGACCCAAAATTTACTAATGGCCTACTCGGTAGGGAAAAAACACAAGTCAAACTCGGAAAAGAATAAAGAAACCAAGTATAGTAAAATCGTTACCCGAGTAATGAAACATTGGGCCTTTTCCAATAGAAGAGAAGCGTCCCCGATATCGGAAGCATCTCCGGTAAAGCAATCCCGGAAAGGATACCCTGCATTAGAGCCTCCTCCCACATCGGGGGTCTGTAATTCTCGAGCTTCCTTTAATGCCTCCTCGGAAAAAGTGGGAAGAGAAGGCGAATAAACCACTGTCATAGTCCCAAGCGAATTACTTGGGGCATTCCGATCAAGACTCGGGATCCCGGAGTCAACCCCGACCGGTACAGCTGCCATCGGTTTAGGAGCTTCGATGACATCGATAGCTCTGGCAGATCTGGACACCAAAGCCGAGGAGCCTCCTTCTTCCTCTTCTTCTTCCTCGCCTTCTTCCTCTTCTCTTAATCGTTGGACCGAGTCAATCGAAAGGGCAATAGATCTCCTCCTCATTCTTCGAGTTTTGGGCTTGGGGCCCTCTGATCGAGAGGCAGCTTTGCGCTTTTTGTCTTTCCCCGATTTTGGGACCGGGGACTCATTTCCTTCTTCACCGCTCGAAGGCCTCAAAGCGGCGTCCTTGGTTACGCCTGCACAAAAGGAAATCAGTAACGAATGGAGCACAAAGAGCGCTTTGAAGGAAACGAGAAGTAATACCTTACCATGGTTCTTGGCTTCCCATCTGCCTTTAGCCAAATCACGCCAAGCGCATTCGGCATAAGAGGAAGTCGAGGCTAACTTTCGAACCCAATCCTCGAGGTCGGGCACCGCTTGTGTCATCCAAGGGGCAGTTGTATATCGGGAAAAAAAGATTAAAAAAAACGAAGTCTTATGAGAACAACTTACAAGTGAAATTCCATTCCTCGGGGAATGGCATCTTCTCTTCCGGAATGAGGTCACCGATCCTCACCCGAATGTAACGCCCCATCCAACCTCGATCCTTGTCTTAATCGATGCTCGATATCAAAGCCTTCGATGCCCGACGATGAAGTCAGATTAATCCTCAAAATATTTGAGGCCGATACAGACGTATGAGGTGGTTCAAGGTAAAATCCAGCCCCCAGATTTGGTGGAGAAGAAGCGGAGTAGGATTACTATACGCCACAGAGAGGGATGAATCTGACCAAGGGTGACCTGATATCTCTTACAAAAATCGATGATCACCGGGTCGACCGGACCCAATGTGAAGGGATAAGTGTAAACACTCCTGCCATCTTTTCTTTGGTTGAGGATTTCCCAACCGTTTCTATATTCTCTTAGAGATTTCTTTCCTTCCTCAACGATCGCAGATGTTTCTCGATTTCTGGTTCGTATGGTTGCAAGTCCTTCCCAGAAGATCGGGTCATGCACCAATCTAACCTATAGCCTGTGCACATTCAAAGAACACCCAAATGTAAAAAGAGAAAAATAAAATAAAAATAAAAGCAAAGATTCCTAAATTAACACTACAAATTATTTTCAAACACTATTGGTTGCCAATCCCCAGCAACAATGCCAAAATTTGATGAGTTAAAAACACAACACTAAATTATGCTCGCTAGTCGAATATAGTATAGAAAATTATCGTATCCATAGGGATTGGATTTAAACAGTGTTTTCGTAGCTTCTAGTCTTATTGCTATTCAAGACGATCAACAATTTGGATTTGTGTGAATTAAAACTAAAATTAACTAAAAGTCTAAACTACTGGCTAATGACAATCGCAACAAGAGTAAGTAAAGAAGATATCAATGGGAGAAAATAGGGGTTGTTTGGATAGGTGCAAGATACTTGTTTGGGAATTAACTCTAGTTACTTCACTCTATGGTTCAAGTGAGTCTCTCGAATTCACTCTATTATTAGTTCGAACGTTTAATAGAAACTCCTCTCTCGATTAAGTCTCAACCTCACAATATAAACTAAGTTAAGCTCAGTGAATATATGCAAGAATTCATAGTGGGCTAATCTTTAGGAGAATCTTTTTCGACTATCCTCCTAACTAGGTCTAAACAATAATTCAACTAGCCTCTTTCGATTACATAAACATGTGAATATATATGCAACAATAAAAATACCCAAAATGATTCAATACATAAAGCTAGAGTTAATATCCACAAACAACTCTCAAAACACCAAATCCATCAATCCCTAAGGAAGAATTACTTCATGGATATGGAGAAATTCATCACAATTAAGTTTAAGTCAAAGGAAAACATAAAACATCCTAACCCTTGTCTTGAATGAGGATGAATGGTGAAATATTTGTGCTCTTGCTTCTCCCTCTTCTCCTTAGCTTCCTTAGGTCTAACTTATGTCAAAAGTCCTCAAAATACCGTTTTTCTATGTATATATACCAAGTAGGGTCGGAACCAAACAAATACACCTTCTTCTACGTGACAAAGGACACTTTTTTAGAGTTGGACATGCGCGGCAGTGCACCTGGAAGTGTGCCCACGCACTTTTCACATTGTTCTGCCCCATATGTGCAGTCAGCAGTCAGCGCGCGACCGCGCACTTGCCATGCACTTTTCACCCTGTTTTGTTGGGAATTTGAAACAATGTAAAACTGAAAGTTGTAGCCCTTTGAATTAGCTTTCCAATAATATATTATAGCCCAAACGGAGTTCCGAGAAAAAGGTTATGTGCATTTTACTAGACATGGCACAATATGCCTGCTCGATTCTTCGTTTCGTTCTACTATCATCCGTTGATCCCCGAACACTATCCCGGCTTAATTCCTTGGGCTTTTACTCAAACTTCAAAGCTCCAAATCACTTGAATTCATTCCATAATATCTACATAGCTCGAAATCACTTCTAAAATGCATAAAAGATACAATTAGTGCAAAACACTAGCGATTAAAGCTCAAACTCAACTAAAGTACAGTAAATTGGAATGTAATAATCGACTAAGACATAAGATTATAGCCTACCATCACAACCCGGATCTGGAGTCATAAGTTCACGAGCTTCTAGAATCTCTACAAAATAGGGTTTGAAATAAATACAATTGTCTGGAATGAAAAGAACAGTACATAGGGGGAATGGAAGGGGACTTCAAGGTCTACGGATGCCAGTAGATCTACCTCGAGTCTCCAAATGCCAATCCGAGTTGGTATACCTCACGGACAGCTGGGACCAGTACCAAAATATGCACAAGAAATGCAGAATGTAGTATGAGTATAACCGGCCCAATGTACTCCATAAGTGTCGAGCCTAACCTCGACGAGGTAGTGACGAGGCTATGATAGGACACCCACGTAATTAAACCTGTATAGATGGAAATATATGTACAAAATAACAGAAAATAAAGAATTAACAAGTACATTTGGGAGGGTACATGCGAAAGGGGTACACGATACGATAACTACAACAAGAAATGATAATAAGAATCAGTCAATAAACCTTCGACCAACAAAATGAACAAACATAATGAATAAAACTACATGGCATCACCCTTCGTGCTTTTACTCTCTGCCTCACCATGAAACAGTAATAATGGAATGGAATCACCCTTCATGCTTTTATTCTCAATCTCACCATAGGACACCCTTCGTGCTTTTACTCTCAATTTCATCATGAATAATAGATGCGGCACGGCATCACCCTTCGTGCATTAACTCTCAAATATGGCACGACATCATCCTTCATGCATTAATACTCAAATACGGTACAACATCACCCTTCGTGCATTAACACCTTCCCTCACCATGTAACAATGAACATATAACAACAGGGAGATAGAATAAGCAAGATCAAGTCTTATGTCAACAATAGTTCCACAACACCAATCTCTTCTTCAGAAACAATATTCAATTATCACAGATAGCCCATAAATGCGGAAAGAATGATCAATTTAGTAATTAACTAGTCTAAGCATGGATATCATGATCCAAGAAAGAAGTAAATTACAAGAAACAAGTCTCACCCGCATGGTTTGACCCAACAATAACGCATAAGTACTCGTCACCTCACATATACATTGAACACAACATTTAAACAAGTAGCACATAGCAAACAAGTCATAATCCCTCAAGTCAAGGTTAACCACGACACTTACCTCGCTCCAAAAGTCAACTCAAAGCTCTACTAGATCCTTTCCCTTAGAATCTATCTCCAAACCACTCGTATATAACCATAATTGACTCAATAATGGCAAATATTGCTAAAGGAATCAATTACAATGCATAAATTTAGGATTTCCACACTTTTCCCCAAAAACTCAAAAATTGACCTCGGGCCCACTTTGTCAAAACCTGAGGTTCGGACCAAAATCTATTTTTTCATTCACTCCCGAGCCCGATTATGTAATTAGTTTCGGAATCCGTCCACAATTTGAGGTCTAAATTCTAATTTTACAAAAATCCCTAATTCTTCCCAAACCCCCAATTTCCACCATAAAAATCCTAGATTTTAGGTTGAAATCTTATGAAAAGTAATGGAAATATTGAAACAAAGTTGGTTAGAATCACTTACCAACAAATTGGGGAAGAAACATTCTTGAGAGAATCGCCTCTAGGGTTTTCTAGTTTTGAAAATTTGAAGAATGAACAAAAATCCCATTTTTGGGACTGCTTTAATCACTGGCGTCAGGTGCGCATCGCGTTCGCGTGAAACCTGACGCATTCGCGAAGAGCAAAGCCTCAATGGCTTACGCGATAGCGATTTTATCTACGCGTTCATGTAGTATTAGCCCCCCCAGCCTCCGCGTCCACGATCCTTGTACCGCGTTCGCATAGAGCAATATTCAACTCCCAGCCCCCACCTCTATTTCACTACGCATTCGCGATTGACTGGACGTGTTCACGAAGAGCAGGCCTCCCAATGCTCCGCGTTCACGACCAAGGTATCGTGTTTACGACCAAGGTATCTCATTCGCGTAGAATAAAATCTCCCCCATCCCATTTTACCTTTCACGATCGCGGGAGTATATTCGCGACCGCGAACAAGGAAACACCAGAAACCAGCAGAAGTGAAAAAACAGCAAACTTTCTTAGTTCAAAAGGTCCGTAGGCTATCCGAAACTCACCTGAGCCCTCGGGGATCCAAACCAAATATGCACACAAGTCTAAAAGCCTGATACGAACTCGCTCGCCCGATAAAAATACAAAAATAACACCTAGAATTATGAATCGGACACCAAATCAAATGAAGTTTTCAATGAAATTTTAGAATTTCTATTTTAACAATCGGACATCCGAATCACCTCAAACCAACTTCGTTTCTCACCAAATTTAACAGACAAGTCATAAATATAGTAATGAACCTATACCGAGTTCTGGAACCAAAATACGGACACGGTATCAACAAAGTTAAACATTGGTCAAACCTTTAGATTCATTAAGCCTTTAAACTTCAACATTTCGACAAAAAGCGATAACTCGAGTTAGGGACCTCCAAATTTGATTGCGGGCATACGTCCAGGTCTCATATCACGAAACGAACCCACCGAGATCATCACAACACAGATCCGGATCTATTTGCTCAAAATGTTGACCGAACTCAACTCAAATGGAATTTTAAAGAAAAATTTCATGTTTTATCAATTTTAACATAAAAGCCTTCTGGAAAAATACCCGGACCGAGCACGTAAATCGAGGAAGGTGTAAAGAAGCTATTGTAGAATTCAGAATAGAGAATTAAGGTTTAAAATTCTAGATGACCTATCGGGTCATCACATAAGCCCTCGGCTGTTGTGACTGCTGACCCTGGAACTGGACTTGTCGACCTGGCTAACCACCCAGAAAACTAGATTAGAGGTTCACTAATAGGAGTTGGTGGTGCACTGTAGGATAGCTAGTCAGGATGAGCCACATAAGGACCATGGCTCACTGATGCACTATGAGATCCCTGGAGTGCTAACTGAAACGGGCTGGGAGGATGGCCTCTGCCAAAAGTACCCCTGCCTCTAGAAGAGGTGCCACTGAACCCACCGAAATGAAGAGGCCTCTTATCAGACACCTGCCCCCTCTCCTGAGTAAGAACCATCTCTATCTATCTAGCAACATATACAGCCATCTGGAAAGAAATATCACTTTCGGTCTCCTTGGCCATCCGATGCCTGATAGTGTAAGTGAGCCCATCAATAAATCTCCTCACTTTCTCCCTCTCAATAGGGAGAAAGATAATGGCATGATGAGCTAAGTCCACAAAATAAGTCTCGTACTTGGTAACAGTCCTACTACCATGCTGAAGCTGCTTAAACTGTTTGCGGTAATCCTATCTCAAAGTTACAAGAATGAACTTCTCTAGAAATAGTTGCGAAAACTTATCCCAAGTAAGTGCAGGCGAGCCAGTTAGTCTAGTCAACACATAATCTCTCCACAACTCTTGGCGGAACCAGTCATCTAAAATATAGCAAAATCAACCCCGCTGGTCTCAACTATACCCATATTCCACAGCACCTCATGGCAGCGGTCTAGATAATCATGTGGGTCCTAGAATATGCACTACTAAAATGGACTTGAAAGAGCTTGGTAAACTTGTCCAATAACAACAAAGCCTCAGAAGATATAACGGGCCTATCACCAGCCTGTGCCGCAACAACCGACTGAATTAGACCAACTAGCGAGGCTGCTGGAGCCTTATACTAGGGAGCCATTTGCTCCGGAGTGCGAGTAGTGGGAGTCTGTGCACCTCCCCCACCCCGTGAGACGGCTGGTTCCACCAGTAATGTACCGTTCTAGGCCACACCCTCCATAAGGCTCATCAAACGGACTAGAGTGTCCTGAACCACTAGAGTGGCTATGAACCCCTCGGGATCTGAGTTTGTCCGACGGGTACCATATAAGCTGGAACTACCTCCTCAAAATCTACCTGAGGCTCCACTACGGGTGCTGCTACTCGATCTCTAAGCTTAGCTATACCTCTACCTCAGCCTCTGGCGCGAACTCGGCCTCGACCACTGCCCTTGGTCATAGCTATTACTGGGGGCTCGGACTCCTATCCGGTTGTAGATGGAGTGTGTGTTCTCGCCATATGGGAGAGAACAAGAATAGAATGGTTCAATCATCGATGATAGAATTAAATCGCATGACAGATAATTATAGACGTCTGCATAGCCTCTAGAAGATAAGTATAGACGTATCCGTACCGATCTTTTAGACTCAACTGAGTTTGTTCGTGACTCGTGAGACCTAGGTAACCTAGTGCTCTGATACCAACTTGTCACGAATTGAAATTCCTACCCTCGGGACCGTAATGGCGCCTAACATTTCACTTGCTAGGCAAACCAACATTAGAATAATTTTTGGCTATTTTTAACATTTCAAATTAAATAATAATAGATAGCCAATATAACTAAAATAAATCTGAAATAGAATGAGTAGACCAAAAATAACAATGATATCTAAATACCATCCTAGAACTAGTGTCACAAGCGCACAAGCGACTAGAATTATAAAAATAATGGTCTGAATGAAAATAAAACTACCCAAAATGAAATAAACAACTAGCATAAGGCGGAAGGGGACTTCAGGGCTGTGAATGCCCTAAAGTTGTACCTCAAGTCTCCAAACTGGCAATCAATCCAAGCAATCTACTGACCGCCACTAGAACCGACTCCAAAATCTACACAAGAAGTGTAGAGTGTAGTATGAGTACAACTGACCCCACGTACTCTGTAAGTATTGAGCCTAACCTCGACGAAGTAGTGACGAGGCTATGAAAGGACACCTATGTAAACAACATATGCAATTATATACATATACGAAGTAGTAACAAACACAGTGATTAACAATGTACAAATTGGGAGAGAACATGCGAAAGGGAAAAGAGTGATTATGATGAAGGAGCCCCTCCGGAGTCTGTACACACCCCAGTGAGCGCAGGTACCTACTGAGTGCGAGTGTTGAGTGACCGGGAGGCATGAGTGATTGTGAGGTATGCTCGTGTGGAAAGAGTGATTGTGAGGTATGCCCGAGTGGCAAAAGTAATTGTGAGGTATGCCCGAGTAGCACAAGTGACTGTGAGGTTTGCCCGAGGGACTGTATATGAGTGATGTTTTCGCCCGAGGAGCTGCTTATGATTTCATCATTTTTTCTCACCTTTGCATTTATCTCTGTTTGAAAACTGTTGAAAAACATCTGTAAATGATTTTTACTGGAACTGGGTTTAAACAAGATGATTTCATTCAAACACTGATTTTTAAAGCATGTTGTACTTTACTGAGATTTCATGATATGAACGTTATATGCTTTATTGCTCGACACTACTACTCAGTCTTTATTTATTGTTGTTACTTACTGAGTTGGCGTACTCACATTACTCCCTGCACCTTGTATGCAGATTCAGGTGTAGCTGGACACGGTAGCGGTTATTGAGTGTCCTGGTTGCAGATTTTCTTAGAGAAAGCAAGGTAGCTGTTTGGCGATCGCAGCCCCCTACTCTTCTCCCTCTTATCTTCCTCTAGTTGTATTTAGCTATTTTTCAGGCTGAGTTAGCCTTAATAATGTTAGACGGATTATAGTAGATGTTCATGACTAGTGACACTCCGATGTCGGGCTTTTCTTTTTCGCACTTCTATTTTTTTTTTATTTGAACTCCTTAAATGAAGGTTTTATGTTAAATAGTATTGAAATTATCTTTGAAATGAAAATATCAGTTTGTTTGGAAATTAGTTGGCTTGCCTAGTTCCACGATAGGCGCCATCACGACAGATTAGGTTTTTGGGTCGTGATAAGCACGTGAGTTGTCCGTGCGGATCCAGATATTGATATTATAGCATGTGAATTATGTGTGCGGATTATAGCGCTTGGGCTGTAGGAGCCCCTCTGGAGTCTGTACACCCCAAGTGAGCGTGGTTGATTATATTGAGGGATGGATCTTCCCTGAAATGGATCTTGTCCGAAGCATTTATATACCTTGAGATGGATCTTCTCCATGGGGCCGAATTGGCCTTCCTCGGTACTGAGTGACTGATGGTCAATGATGTATATATTCCGGGATGGATCTTCCATGGGCCGTATGAGCCATATACAGTACCGAGTGGTTGATCATGATGAGTGGAAAGAGTGAGACAGTGAGATTGAGTACTCTGAGAGTGTGAGTACATGATTCATCTCTGAGATACATGGCATTGGCATGCATACATGACATACAAGTATAGAGATGCATTTTTTCTCATGTTATACGGTATCATGTCATTCATGACTTTTTACACACATTGATATGTGGGCATAGAGGTATTTCACACTTGCTATCTGGAAAGAAAAATGAAATATTTTATTTATTGTGGAAAGGATATTTGGAAAATTTTTTACAGTTTTCAAACTTACTCGTATTTTTGGCATTTTTGGTAAAAGATTTGAGTTTTCACTAAGATACTTGAAAAGCATGACTATTTTCTGGAACTGTGAACGAGCTGAGCATTTTACTTCTGAGATACATCTTTCATTACTTGTATTATGTTGTTATGAACTGTTGTGGGATATTGGTATTGGTCCCAACCTTGTGTTAGCTCGTCACTACTTTAAACCTAAGGTTAGGTTTGTTATTTACTGAGTATATAGGGTCGGTTGTACTCATACTACACTTCTGCACCTTGCATGCAAATGTTGGTTGCTGTGTTCGATGGGAGCTGGATTGAAGATGTACCTGCGTCGCGTTTGTAGCTGCCCCTTGTTCGTGGTAGCTTTAGATCTATAAAACTCTGTTTATGTACTTTTCAAACAGACGATGTATTTATCTCATTTCAACTTTGTAAATTCTATTCTTAAAAGCTCATTTGTACTACCAGTCTTTGGGAAATGTATAAAATTCAATAAATTACTATCGTTTATTTGTCTTGGTAATATCATTAGAATTGGATAGTTGTTAATTGGCTTACCTAGCGGGTTGAGTTAGGTGTCATCACGACTAGTGGAATTTTGGGTCATGACAAGAATACAATAGGAAACATCAAGTTTGCACTCAGTTGGACACATTAGCACACACCATACTTCTCCTGAGATTCGATCCCAACCTTTATTGTGTTTATTATTGTTGTGACCTTACTACTTTCATTGCAAGAGTAGGATTGGACGTCACCAACACAGTAAAAAGGGAAACAAAAAAAAAAGAAAAGGTCGATTGTGTGCATAATGAGACTACTGGCGAATTCCAATATGATTAGGCATAGATGTACTGTCAATATAGTATTTGTTGAATAACTGGGGAAATTTACAACAATCACAATACTGAGGAGAACTTTAGATTACGCTTGTGTAATATTATCAGTAGCTTAGAGAGACTAGTTCTCTTACATCTGCAATGTATTTGCATCTTCCTTTAGTCTATAAGTAGGAATAGCCATCAAAGGCTTTTCTTTGCATGTTACTAACCCAAACTGCTCGTCAATTTCTAAATCAAGAGGCTGCATACCATTTGGAATCTCCCAATCAAAGCAATGCACCAATTGTGCAACCACAAGGCGAACAATGGTAACCCCCAATTGCATTCCGGGGCAGCTTCTTCTACCAGAGCCAAATGGTAAAAGTTGAAAATCACGTCCACGAATATCTACGCTGCTCCCAACAAATCTCTCAGGGAAAAACTTTTCAGGCTCTGGCCAAACATTTGGATCCCTCTGAACTGCATAACAATTAATCATGATTCTGGATCCCTTTTGTATGTGGAAGCCATCGACGACACAATCTTCCATGGCCTCATGATGCATTATTGGCACTACGGAATGCAGCCTCAGGCCCTCTTTTACAACCATGTCTAAGTACTTCAAATTCTCCAAGTCTGATTCTTCTACCATCCTTTCAATTCCTACCACTTCATCTAACTCTTTTTGGAGTTTCTTCATCACATTAGGGTGCCTAAGAAGCTCTGTCAATATCCATTCTACTGATGTTGCTGAAGTGTCCATTGCAGCCATAAGCATGTCCTGTATAGAAATAGGGGAAATTATTAGTGAAATGAGCAATAATCTTAAGATTTGTGATTTCTTGAGCTTATATTAGTATGATAAAATGGGATAGCAGTACATACCAAGAGGATAGCTTTTATATGTCGACGGTCAAACTGAAACTCTGCTTCTCCTGATTGCATAATCTCCATCATTGTGTCGACAAAATCCTTGGTTTGTTTCTGGTCATGAGACTGAACATGTTCATCAATAATCTTCTCAAGAAACTCATCAAACACCTTTGAAAGATCTTTGAGCTTGCGAGTGAGCCCTTGGAGATCAATAACACCAAGAAAGGGGAAAAAATCTCCAAGATTTGGTGTTGCAGCTAAATGCACAACATCTTGGACTACAGCTTTGAATCCCCTTTTATCCAAGTCCTCATCCATGTACTTCTTTCCAAATACCATTAGGCAAGTCAAGTTGGCATTCAAGGACGTAATCTTTGCACTAAGATCAACAACAATGCGATCATGAGCTTCCCTTTTAAGTGAATCAATCAGAAGTTGAACTTGTTGCTTTCTCATGGACTGAAATGAATTGATCTTATGACTACTCAAAAGGTGCACGGTGCACAATTTGCGTATGTTACGCCAATATGGTCCATACTTCGCAAAAATCAAATTCTTCTGGCCATAAGCCATATACTGAGATGCCTCGTGGTGCGGCCTACTAGCAAAGATGTGATCATTTGTCTTGAGGACTTTCTCGGCTGCATCAGCAGACGAGGCAACGATTGCAGGTACTAGTCCCAATCGCATATACATAATAGGACCATGTTTGTTGGCTAGTTTTTGTAAATCTTGGTGTGGGTTTTTACCTAACAAATGAAGATGTCCTAAAATGGGAAGTCCTCTTGGACCTGGAGGAAACCTTTTTCTCTTCTGAATGTTTAGCAGCTCATATAAGGCATATACAAATAGAGCAACTAGAAGTGTTGCCCATAACAAAGCCATGGCTCATATGACTTTGTCACCTTAATTCTAAGAGCTCTACTGCAAGATGATAATGAAGATATACTAGTACTATTTTTCTTCTTTATATTTCTTATTAAAAGGGTCAAGAAATCTGAATTTATATGGCTGACAAAATTGAAAAGGGCAAATAAAAAAGGGAAAGAAAAGGTTGAACGCAACCAATCCACCAATATGAAGCTTCTCATTAACTACTGACTTGACGTTTGAATCAGTAGTGAGATGAAATTTCATTTGAATATGCGGCCGTGAGTGAAAGAAGATAAAAAGAAGTCACAAGCTGCAGATTGGCAATTTCTTTTGACTTAGAATAAAGGACCAATTCCACCATAGTAACTGATTGACTTGGAAATTTCCTGGCATTCTTTGATGGACTCATTGGTTAATTTTTAATTCTAAGGGCCCGTTGGCCATAAAAGAAGTTCATTGTTTTTCGGAAAATTTTTAATTTTAATTTCAATTAACAAAAATTTAAAAACAGTTCAAAATTGCATTCATGCCCAAACATACCTCTAATTAATAAATACGATTTTCACTTTAAAAAAATTCAATTTATTCGAAAGTTTCACAATTCTTATGTTCAAACTACTTCGAATGATAGAACGATTCGAAAGGGGCATACATACGGCTTTGACTAAACGACTAACTAAGGCTAACGGAATAACAGAATCGGAAGCCAGCCCTTATTCCTTGCATCAACAGGCAATCCCGCATAAAAGAAAGGCTACTGACTTGGCTGATTCAACAAGGGAAAAAGGCATCCATTCAAACTGCTCCCATTCCTATGTTGAAACGCCAACTTAGTCTCCCGCTTTCCGGTCAAAGAAAGGCGCTATCAGATCAGTGGATTTTCTTGATTAGAGGGTTAATCTAACTATATGCATTTCATGATATAAGGTCCACTAATTGTCAAATTCAATTATTGGTCACTTCTGTACTTCTCTTTTTTCTTGTCAAAAATGCATTCCAGAACCCAGAGAGGAAGCTGCTATGAGAGTTTTTTCCTTCTTGGACAGGGAATTGAACATTCTAATTGGCCCCATAGTTAGACAGGTGTTGCTACTTGCTAGTACCTCTTTAAATAATTCAAATAAGAGAAATGCACTTTTAGTATGTAATCTATTGGACACCCCTCCATATATAAATAATTCAAATAAGAGAAATGCACTTTTAGTATGTAATCTATTGGACACCCCTCCATTTAACATAGGGAGAATACATAATCACTCCTTCAACCAGCCCTATTTTTTCCTATAAACTAGTTTCTCGCCATGTATACCGAGTTATGCAACATATCTTTTTTATACAATAAAGGTTTGAATAAATAATTATACATGAATGAATAAACTACAAGCTAGACAAGAGTAAGTTGCTCTAGTGGTGAGCATCCTCCATTTCCAACAAAAAGGTTGTGAGTTCGAGTCACCCCAAGAGCAAGGTGAGGAGTTTTTGGAGGGAGGGAGGGTCAATCGAAAACAACCTCTCTACCGCAGGGTGGAGGTAAGGTCTGCGTACAAACTAACCTCCCACACCCCACTAGTGAAATTATACTGGGTTGTTGTGGTTGAATAAAGTACAAGCTAGTTTTTGTGAATGGTCAATGTGGATCATCGCATGCTGACTTTTTTGTTGTTGTCAAGATGATTGGTTATTGTCTAAACCTACGTACAAAGATTAACAATCAAAGTTTAATCAAATAGTTTACTTTGGATATGAAAGCAACAACTTTTAAAAGTCTCATGACTTCTAATGCAACATTATTATTTTTAAAATTTTAAAAGTTAGGTATTTAATTTTGCAATATGAAAAAAAAATTAAAAGTCCCATAAATAAAAAATTTCTACATACAGAAAAATATACATTATCAATTTTGGAAATCTGCTTTATTGAATTATTTGATTGATTAGCATATATATTACTGAGATGAATAGTCGAATCATATCAGAAAAAATAGCCCCATTGCAATCATACTAAGGAAAATACTTCTTATTTTCTCAATGAGGCAATAGTATGATAATGCATAGTATGACAGTGAAATGAGAAAGTAAAGCCCTCGAGCCTCGAGGTAAGAAACTAGAAGTATTAGCTTATTATGATGAGTTGCAAGAAAAGATGTGACTTCTTAAGTCCAGCGGATATGAGATATGTTCCAGATAAGATTTCCTAACTTACGCCTCATGTTAGTGAAACCTTCTACATAAGATAATTTTTTTTGAACTTGTGATTAAGGTAGAAATATGTTAAAGGGGCTTAGGCAAGTAATGCAGTTTTAGGGACTTAATCAGTGCTCGCATATAGAAACATAGCAAGCAGTACAAAGTTTTGTAGCTGTTAGTCCTGAACAGGATCAGGGAAGTTATATTGAGTGTGAGCACTCAATTGAACCTTCGCAAACATAAGATAACTTGAAATAAATAGAAGCTAAAGCAAAACAGAAGTTGTCATCTTGCAGAAAGAGGAGCAAATGAAGGGCTGCATTATCCCCCCCCCAAAAAAAAAAATGCACCAGCGAAGATATAAATCAATGCAGCAAATTTTGACTCAAAAAGGGGTACAAAGAAATTAGACGATGGATTCGTTGGAAAAAGTGTCAGTCTAATAGAAAAGAAAAAATATCCGAAAGAGAAAAGTAATCACTACTAGAAAAAAAGTAATCACTACTAGAAAAATATTAATTTATGATTGAATTTTCCGACTGAAAATAATACAGTCGGTAATGGAACTACTTTTGCGACTGCTGTAGTCGAAAACGGACTGAATTTTTATTACTTAAAAAATTAGACTATTATTCCGACGAAAGCAATGAAAATAGTGTGTTAATTTTCCGCCTTCACTTTTGCTACCAGAGGAAAAGAATGCTTCCAACCAGATACAACTAAATAGGAACACAATGACTCATTGATGAGTGTTAATAATTTTTCTCCACACATATATATATCTTAAGTCATGATCTATGTCACTTGTTGCTGTTGGTTGTTAAGGCAAAGTAAATATGACATACTAAGTTTTTTAATAATTCATTTGCAATGTGCTCTATACTTTGATATAGAGCACATAATGGTTCTTGAAGTCTTGAATATGATAGGTGTAACGACCCAACATGTCGTTTTGACTGTTAGAACCTCGTTCCCCTAAATAAGACTCCCTGTATGTGCGTTTACTAATTTATGACTTACGGTGATAGTTGGTTCAGGATTTGGAAGTGTTCAAGTTGAAATCGGAGAAATTGGTTTCGTAGTTGACTTTAAAAAGGACGAGTTTGACTTCAGATAATATTTTTAGTAAACGACCTCGGAATCCGGATGTGAAGGTTCCAACATGTTCGTATAATGATTTTGGACTTGGGCATATGCCCACAACGGTTTTTGGATAACCTGGGAGCATTTTGGCGCCTATTATGGAAGTTGGCATTTTGGAAGAATTTCATAAATTTTGGGTTGAAGTGAATTTCAATGTTATCGATGTCTGTTTGGTATTCTGAGTCTGGGAATAGCTCCGTATGGTGATTTTGGTATTGGGAGCTCGTCCAGAAGTGGATTTGGAGGTCCGTAGATCATTTGGTGAAAGTGAGAATTTGAAGGTTTTTGAGAAGTTTGACCGGGAGTGAACTTTTTGATAACGAGGTCGAATTCCGATTCCGGTAGTTGGAGTAGGTCTGTAATATCAAATGTGGCTTGTGTGCAAAATTTGAGATCAATCAGACGTGATTTGATAGGTTTCGGCATCGATTGTAAAAGTTAAAGTTTCAAAGTTCATTAAGTTTGAATTGAAGGCTGATTCATGTTTTTAGCGTTGTTTGATGGGATTCAAAGTCTTGACTAAGTTCGTAATGTGTTTTAGGACATGTTGATATGTTTGGTTGGGGTTCCGGGGGCCTCGGGTGGATTCCGAGCGATTAACGGATCGAATTTGGAATTTTAGGAAGAGCTGAAGCAACTGGGCATCTGGAGTAACCGCACCTGCGTGAAGAGGGCCGCAGGTGCAGAGAATGACTCGCTTTTAACACACCTTATACACCTTACTATCATGATCATGTGGTACCTTGTATGTCACTAGTCCATAAATATCGGGTATTTTAGCTCGTGGCGTATTTTATCCCAAAATGCCAAACTTCGATGAAATTCATTTTTTTGATTTGCTTACCCTCTCTCCTTCATGAATTTACTCATCACTTGTTTGAAATAACATAATGCTTATAATCTCAAAATAATCCCATTTCCGAGCTTATATCAATTTACTTATGACGTACTTCCATGTACGAAAACGTGGGGTGTAACATCATTCCCCTCTTTGGAACATTCGTTCTCGAATGTTGACTGATGCACTTATCGTTCTCGTAACCCATAGCTCTTGAGAATACTTTAATACTCTTTTTGCCATTTAGGCAACTCGTCTTTGAATAAATCCAAAGGCCAAGGCATTCCCCCCTTTAGGCCTCTTTCTTGCACCACGGTCTGTGGTCGAGATTTTTCCAATCTTGTAACTCTTGCTATCTTCTGTCATGCAGCTTGTACGACTTTTTCCTTCTATATGCACCTACGCGACTCTTATCTCCTCTTTCCTCCAGCTTTTAGCCAATCTCTAGGCCTCACTTTGTGAACATATACAGAGCTTGACAAGATGTCCCTCTGGACATCTATAAGTACACTGAAGTTCTTTGCTCGATACTTTGTTGAACTTACGAGTATTGCTATATCTTATTTCATAGAACCTTTTATCCATCCGTATGACTTTACTGCATCTAGGTAGGACATACTATACCATAACTCTTACTTAGATTTATTGTTACTAGGGTCTGCTACCAAACTCCAAGTTACTCTTTTGCTGCTTATCATGTATGTATAAATATAAGTCCCTTAATGTTTCCTTATTACTGTTAAGGGGAATCAACCTGATTTTATCTCATATTGTTGAACTTCTGTCCATCTATTGCTGATTTACCTTAATGTTGATTTACAATCTACCATTGATAACTTGAAACTTCTTATGTAAAACTGTTGCTAGGGCTCACGTTGCATGGTGGAACATTTGAAGTGATTTTCCTGATCCACCTGGGGTTGATACGATACTATACTTCCATAACGGTTTTTCATAGCATCCCAATGTGGTTTACCTTACATGAGTATTTTAACCCTGTACAATTTATGAAATCATTACTCAATCGAAGGCCCAAATATTATCCTTCATCTATCATAATTACACCCTCATTCTACTACTAGGACAACATTCCATCTCTTCTAAATACTACTAGTCTTACACTCATTTGAGTTCTTTCAGGCTATACTGAGCTTTATCTAATTTAGAGAAATCATCAGCTCTTTTGTTTTCCTGGAGTTAATTCCGAGGACTTATACATTTCTTGTCACCTCCTCACTCGCCCTTTCTTATCCTTACACCTGTCTTCCTAAAACCTGTCGCTTTACCATACTTTAGCTTGCGACATTTACATGTCTATTTATGCTACTCGCAACCTTCCTTCAACTTGCTTGCACCATAGATTTCCTTGTGTTATTCTGGATCATCAAGCGAGATATCATATCGTCTCTAACTCTTCTTTACTCTCTTAATCAGACTTCTTGATACATAGAAACCATAGGCTGGACAATATGCCACTTACGACGCCGCTATTATTCCTGGATACTGAATCCCAGTACCTGTAGCCCTCTATTTGAAGTATAGATTATTCACGATCTTCTGCACCTGAGTATCTTGTACGTTGTTCACCTATACCTTACTTACCTTAAAATCTCACATCACATCTTCTATCTCTTTCATGACCTCTCTTCCACATAGGTATAATTCACATTCACAACTTGAACTTTTATTATAATACTTGCACCTCTTTAAATGATTTGGTGAGAGCTTCATACTGACTTCTTATGAGGCTGGTACACTTCTAACTAGCTTTATCGTAGAGCCGTTATAAAATATGGCTATTGTATTGTCTCTCTTGTACCTCTGATATTAAGAGTGATCCTACAATGTTCTCAATCACTATGTCCATAATTTTCTGGGTTCAATAATCCAACTCCTGATTTACTTAGTTGATGTAGCTCTTTAGTTTCCTCTTCCTTTTGATTAGCCTTTATGTAGGCTTAAGCTATTTTTCGATATGTGGCTCATGCATTTAGTTATTACTTTAGCCTTTTATGGTCGCTATGGAAAATCATGATACAATCTTCTAATGATTCAATCCTTTGTCTATGACCTGGACCCAATTCCTTCTTTTAACTTATACTAGAATCTTCTACGACTGTTCCTTAATCGAATAATTCCTTTCGTTCCATTTCAGCTTTCTTCAAACGTAAGAAATTGCTTTTCCTGGTTTTGTTTTGCCCCCTCATTGTGTGCATACTTAGCTTATCTGAGTTCTCACGCATGCCGAAGTTCTTGTGCCACTTTCTTTTGGAGTGCATACAATTTTGTAGTAAGACTGTTGTTACACAACCATTTCCTCTTTAGGTCACTGTGCTTTGGTTGAAGCCTTTTTCCTTATTTTCTTAGCTAGTTTTTCATTATAGTACTTAGGGAGGACCCTCTGACTCTTGTAAAGTTGCGAGCTTGTTATATTGTATACCCGAAGAAGTTTTCGATGTTCTTACTCGCCTATAAATATCCGTAGTTCTTACCTCCACGCTCTTGTGCTTTTAGGGTTGCTTCTGAACTGACAGTTTGACTGTCTTCCCAGTGACACTCTTTTTTATTTCCATAACATTCATACGATACCTTTAACTACCCCAACTCCTATCTGAATATTTCTCAAGTATTACAATGACATTACTGCGAGGCTGAATTCACTATATTGTGTTTTACCATGTTTATCTTGCACGATCTGCTGACTCATCTGTAACCTCCTGTTTAGCCATAACTAGGCTTTTCCTGAATCAACTACCAACTACTCGTTAGCCCATTCTCATATCAATGTTCCACGTAATCTTTCATGGTTTATTTCCTTTGTCTTAACTTACCTTTCGCATTGGCTCCTTCTTTATCAATAACATCCCGGGCAGGAACCCTTACTTCCTTTCCTTGACGTCGTGTTTGCATAATGTTCTGCAATCGTAGCATATCTGTAGGCTTTGAATAACTGCAATCTCACCCCTTTCTCATTTTTATTGCATTCTTCTTTTACTATTCCATAATTACTAGAACCGCTTAACTCTGACTTGATGCCATTATCACTCCATATTCCCCCCTTTAGGGGATAACTAAGAGTTGGAGCTACGACGACCTACCTATAGATGTTTTACCTCTCCATCTTTGGCATCCTTTCACATCATCGATAACCCTTACACGCCTTACGGTAATCCTTTTGTACTAAGGATAATGAAATTTCCTTACTCGTGAGGGTGATACTTAGTGTAACTGGCACATACAGTCCTTTAAGCTAACTTTGCTCACAATGCTTTCTTTAGGGAAGTGTCTTCCTGAATGACCATTCTCTGAATTTTTCATGAATGCTCATTTTGTTATCACCGGAACGAAATCTGAAATTCTCATGATGTCGACCATTATTAACTCACTCAGTCCCTAATTCATGTTTAGTTTA
The DNA here is from genome assembly GCF_000390325.3 of Nicotiana tomentosiformis. Taxonomy (NCBI): domain Eukaryota; kingdom Viridiplantae; phylum Streptophyta; class Magnoliopsida; order Solanales; family Solanaceae; genus Nicotiana; species Nicotiana tomentosiformis. Next base: position 108,813,410 of record NC_090816.1, on the reverse strand, counting down.
TCTTGTTTACCAGCACATATTGATTTCTAGTACTCTGGGGTCTAACTTTTCCTTCTAGTAGTCGCATTGGAGCCACAAACTTATTTCTCGAAATAAGGATACAACTTTATGGCCTATACTCTTTTGTTGTCTCCAGGCCTGGCACCTCTCATCTTTTCCTTCCCTTGACATCATTTGTTTTTCTACCGTTGTCATCCAAGTATCACATCTTACTCATAATGCTTCATTAATTCTCTTCTTGTTTCCCGCTAACATTTATGTCTATCACTTTATTTTGAAAACTCAAACAACATATTCTTTTGCTCTTAGCTCCCTTTGCTCTATCCATTAGCTCTTCGAGTTGCCTAACATTCTCTCCCTACTAGAGACGGGAGCCATACTAAGATAATATTTATCCCTTCCAGGCTTCCAGTGCCTGTCTTTGTGGTACTCATATCTAGCTGTACTATTTTAGAGTGCACCATCTGGGTGTCTCACAAGGAGATCTAGTAGCACATTTGTAATATCCTTCAGAAAGGTCAACTAACGCAAACAATTCATCCACCATTTTGGATCACTTTAACCCCAGCCGGATCCTGATATCCCGTACTTCTCTCGAACTATATCTGTTAGCTCCCATAGGGCATAACTAAGATTGATGTATCCAATTGTACATACCTCTGATACTGTTGAATGTGACTCAAAAAGCTTATATTCCTCTGCCTGAATGGTAAATAATGATAATCTTTATTAACTGGGTACCTCGTACCCTTCTTCATCTTGCTTCTTCTCTTATTGAAATTTGTATCTATCTTCTAAATCTCTCATTGCTTTTCACCATAGGGGTGGATAAATATTTTTGCCTTAAGGCTCCTTATCAAGAAGCTTGCACATCTTAGTATCCACATGTTTTGCTGGAGACCTTACATTTACTCATCATAAGCATGATGCAATATCGAGTTCCTCTGACTCAATTCTTCCACAACCATATTCAATCCCTTATTAACCGTCTTTCTAGATGTCGGCATCGTTGTATTACGAATATAATAGAATTTAGGAATTTGAATTTCTACGACTGAGCTCTACCACACGATCTAGAGTAAGAAGAAAGAGTGACAATCCTAAATTCCCTGTAGCCTCCTGCTTATAAGTGTGATGCACGATACACCCATAAATAAGACTCTACTAGACACAACTTGTAGACTCCCTAGGACAAAACTGCTCTGATACTACTTTTGTCACGACCCAAACCTATGGGCCGCAACGAGCACTCGGTACCTTACTTAACCGAGTACCAAGACAGCATATCTTTCTTATTATACTTTTATTGGAAAATGGGTCAAATGGGCCGTCATGGGCTAACCAGAATAAACATAGGGGAATACTCAATATAGGACGACCCAACCTGATATAAAACTTATACATATGATATACGAGCCTATAAGGCCAACATGCTCATCTGTAAACTCTAAACATAGGCCGGCAAGGCCATACAAGCATTCGTATACATGACATCTGTCTACAAGCCTCTAAGAGTACACACTTAACATAAAGGTCGGATAGGGCCCTGCCATACCAAACAATACGCGTCTAAATCATACTGACCAAACAAGCAACTTCGGAGCAAATGGAGCGCACCAACACCTTCCGTTGAGCTGATAACCTACTTGGAGAACTCTCGACCTATCTATCGGGACCTGCGGGTATGAAACGCAGCTCCCCCAGGCAAAAGGAACGTCAGTATGAATAATGTACCAAGTATGTAAGGCACATAAATAAGTACGTAAACGACATGGAAGAAATATAGAGTAAATGACTCAACCTGTAAGTCTGGATAACTCTGTAAATGATGAAATACTTATAGTTTCATGCATATACGTATGAATTCCATGTCGTGCATATGTACATGTGTTCATAACATAATCAAGCCTTTGAGGGCATCCCATCATATCATCTCGGCCACTGTGGGCAAAATAATCAACGTATATTAGTTGTTCAGGTGGTGATGTGTATATAACGCCGTAACCTTTTCTCATATCCCATATACATATATATATATACATATAAATATGCATATATAACGTCATCTGGTCATGTGTCAATGTACATGTATATGTGAATGCAACGCATAAGAAGTACGTCAATAAAATCTCTCGGAACGTCATAAGACCATTATACCTATGATTAATATCATGAAACAAACTTTATCAACTTACATATTTTCTGAGACCCATGAACAGACGATAGAATAATAAGACATATGGGAATTCAAGAACATAGACATCTCTAATACTTCTATGAATAGAGTCATTTATGGAATTTGTGCATTTGCTCGTTTCGTTCGTGTCGTATAGATCATGCCTAAAAGAAAGAAGGGATAGCCTTAACATACCTGAGTCGATTCTCTTGACAATCTCTCTAACACACGTTAATTGCGATAAAATACGTGACGTTAAGATCGCAGTAGGAAAAACATCCGTATAAAATTCTTGGGTGGTGGTGCGTATATAACGCTGTAACTTTTTCTCATATCCCATATACATATATATACATATAAATACACATATATAACATCATCTGATCATGGGTCAATGTACATGTATAAATGAATGCAACACATAAGAAGTACGTCAAAAAAATCTCTCGGAACGTCATAAGACCATTATACCTCTAATTAATATCATGAAAAAACTTTATCAACTTACGTATTTTCTGAGACCCATGAACATACGATAGAATAATAAGATATAAGGGAATTCAAGAATATAGACATCTCTAATACTTTAATGAATAGAATCATTTATGAAATTTGTGCATTTGCTCGTTTTGTTCGTGTTGTATAGATCATGCCAAAAAGAAAGAAGGGATAACGTTAACATACCTGAGTCGATTTTTTTTACAATCTCTCTAACACACGTTAATTGCGACAAAATATGCGGCGTCAAGATCGGAGTAGGAAAACAATTTGTATAAAATTCTTGGGTGTTGGTGCGTATATAACGCCATAACCTTTTCTCATATCCCATATACATATATATACATATAAATACGCGTATATAACAACATCTGGTCATGGGTCAATGTACATGTATAAATGAATGCATCGCATAAGAAGTGCATCAATAAAATCTCTCAGAACGTCATAAGACCATTATACCTCTGATTAATATTATGAAATAAACTTTATCAACTTACGTATTTTCTGAGACCCATGAACAGACGATAGAATAATAAGACATGGGAATTCAAGAACATAGATATCTCTAATACTTCTATGAATAGTCATTTATGGAATTTGTGCATATGCTCATTTCGTTCGTGTCATATAGATCATGCCAAAAAAAAAGGGATAAACTTAACATACCTGAGTCGATTCTCTTGCCAATCTCTCTAACACACGTTAATTGTGACAAAATACGTGACATCAAGATTGGAGTAGGAAAACAATCCGTATAAAATTCTTGGGTGGTGGGGCGTATATAACGGCGTAACCTTTTCTCATATCCCATTTACATATATATACATATAAATATGCGTATATAATGCCATTTGGTTATGGTTCAATATACATGTATAAATGAATGCAACGCATAAGAAGTACGTCAATAAAATCTCTCGAAACTTCATAAGACCATTATACCTCTGATTAATATCATGAAACAAACTTTATCAACTTATGTATTTTCTGAGACCTATGAACATACGATAGAATAATAAGACATATGGGAATTCAAGAACATAGACATCTCTAATACTTTTATAAATATAGTCATTTATGGAATTTGTGCATTTGCTTGTTTCGTTCGTGTCGTGTAGATCATACCAAAAAGAAAGAAGGGATAGCCTTAACATACCTGAGTCGATTCTTTTCACAATCTCTCTAACACACGTTAATTGCGACAAAATACGCAACGTCAAGATTGGAGTAGGAAACAAATCCGTATAAAATTCGTGGGTATTGGTGCGTATATAACGCCGTAACCTTTTTTCATATCCCATATACATATATATACATATAAATACGTGTATATAACGACATCTGGTAATGGGTCAATGTACATGCATAAATGAATGCAACGCATAAGAAATGCGTCAATAAAATCTCTCGGAACATCATAAGACCATTATACCTCTAATTAATATTATGAAACAAACTTTATCAACTTACGTATTTTCTGAGACCCATGAACAAACGATAGAATAATAAGACATATGGGAATTCAAGAACATAGACATCTCTAATACTTCTATGAATAGTCATTTATGGAATTTGTGCATTTGCTCGTTTCGTTCGCGTCGTATAGATCATGCCAAAAATAAAGAAGGGATAACCTTAACATACCTGAGTCGATTATCTTGACAATCTCTCTAACACACGTTAATTGCGACAAAATACGTGACGTCAAGATCGGAGTAGAAAAAAAATCCGTATAAAATTCTTGGGATATATTGCACTATACTTCCTTAGAATCGTAAAATCCCTTTGCTATTATACAGTACAATTTCGTATGGATTTTTTATTTTGCATAGAATTGTTACCTTGCTGAATATTTGAATCCATATCTTAATGAATTAGAGTCTTATACCTTAGTGGGTGTGAGCCCCACTAAGGTGATGACTAAGCCTTTAAGAATGACACATTATCAAGTGATTTTAAGTGTCACCTAGGTTATTTATGTTGCTTCCACGTTAATTCTTACCCATTTCCAACCAATTTCCAACATCTTAATTAATTGATATTCTCCCACTAAAATAAATAACTACCCGATTATTCACATAATTAAAAATTATCTCAAATTATTTAAAATACTACTCATTTTTAACACACCTTATACACCTTACTATTATGGTCATGTGGTACCTTGTATGGCACTAGTCCATAAATACCGGGTATTTTAGCTCGGGCCGTATTTTATCCCAAAATGCCAAATTTCGACGAAATTTATTTTCTTCGATTTGCTTACCCTATCTCCTTTATTAATTTACTCATCACTTGTTTGAAATAGCATAATGTTTATAATCTAAAAATAATCTCATTTTCGAGCTTATATCAATTAATTATGGCGTACTTCCATCTACGAAAATATGAGGTGTAACATTGACATTGATTGTTATAACGATTCGTGCGTTGCTATCGCATAGTGTTTATGGTAGGATGCTTGACAATGCGTCGAGGCAGTGAATGACTTGAAAGGAAGTTTTACTCAGTGCATGATTCAAAGATTCAGTATATTATTTCCGGCGGAGGAAAGGCAATCAGACTATGAAAGCTTAGGTTTGGGTCGATGGGGTAACGAGACAATTTTTATCTGTGATGTGGTGATGTCGTCCTTGATGAATATGTTAAGATCGTTGGTGTTGTGGTCTTCTTCAATTCGCCTTCGGGGCAAGGTATTGTGAAATGATGCTGGGGAAGCGGCTATTAGAGATCGTGGTGTGTAGTGGTTCGGGATCGAAGCGGTGTTCCTAGTATTGATGGCTCTAGAAGGATGATCTTCTGAGAGGTTTAAAGTTGGTAGTGATCTATTAGTTCAGGTTCTACAGAGTCGGATGGTAATTTAAGGCAACAACTGGGCAGCGAAGGATGAGGAAGAATATGTGGGAGGTGTCTTGCGGTGGTTAAACTTCTAGAAGACCAAGTGTGAGAAACATGAGTTGAGTAATTGCTTAAATGAGTGAGTTTGACCAAAGTGGGAGAGTGGCAGAGTAGCATATGGGTTATGTGGTAGAATAACTATATGCCTTGAGGAAAGTTTAGAGTGATTTGGGATTTATAGTAGACAGTGACTGGGCCTACAGACTTAATTTGGGATATTGGCTATTATACGGCGGTAGATTGGATGCGACAGAAATGAGTTGCTTGATATGAATAAGGATACAATATGACTTTGGATTGGAATGTATTGTCGCACCTTTAGTTGATGTCCATGATAAGAGAACGGGCTTGTACAGTTGGTTAACAATGACATGCTCAGGATGGTTTATTGGTTTTGTGGTAATTGTACTTAGCGCAGTGTCGTTGGAAGGTGTCGGCATGGAAATTTACACAAATGAGTCATCTCCTGTGAGCAGTTTAACGGTTGCGTGGTGTTGATGAAGCTTTCACAAAAAAATTGACTGGCTATCCGGTAAAAGGTCGAACCTATGAACGTGGCTGGTAATTCAGAGTGCTCATGAAATGGTTAACATTAAGATTTTGAGGAATTGTCGGGTCGATTGCAAGAGGTCATGTCAATGAGGAAGAAGGAATCTTGGTAGGTTCCAGGGTTATGCAATGGTAGCTTCAAGCTAAGTGGAAGAGCCTCACCGTATACGATTGGATTGCATGGTTATCTACTTGTGAGGTTTCTGATTATCTTCATATTGGTGAGTTATTATGACTAAGGAAACAAAATGTCAGTGGTAGTTCGAGCGAAGGATTGGAGGAATGTGTGCTACACTTGAGCTTTAGCGATTCATGTTCAATTTTGAGAAGACTCATGGTTTATGCTTCGTGTGGAGGTGATGTACAAGGGAAATGATCCAGCCGGGTGCTTCTTTGAGAGGGTGTTCATGTGCTAGTAGGGCCTTGGAGTTGATTATAGTCGAGACCAAGTCAGGGTGAGTGACTCTCCACAACGGTCTTAGTGGATTCAAAAAGTTAAGTGTGGTGCCTAAGGCTCTCGAGTTCGTAGTATGGTTAAATATCGAGCTTTTTGCAGCAGATTATGAAAGGGGTTTAGAGTGTTCTATGTTATCTTCGGGTTGTGGTATAAAATCGAAGAAATGGAAGAAAATGACTTTGGACTCATAGAGAAATTATCACAATTGGTTTACCAGCTGAAAATAAGAACATGCGCACAAAGAGGGAATGAGATGGTTCGTGGGTTTAGAGATAACGTGGTCTCGTGAAATAAGGTCACTCGGGATGAGTGCAGATTTGGGTTCATGATGATTTGAATGGATCTATTGTTATTTCTAAGGAAAATCTAGGGTAAAATTTGAATCAATCAGATCGGTTAGCAATGGTTAAATTAGTATGATGGTGGCAATGATCCGTTCCTTCAGCGTGTTAAGTTATACATGTGATTTATAGCGGTACGTGCAACGCTTGACGACCACATTAACTGATTTTATTTGGAGGCGTTCGAGTATTATAGCTTGTTATGTGTAGATGGATCCTGGAAGAGTTATGCTGGTTTAGACCACTACTTGAGGATTTTATTTTCTGAGGCTATGGGAATTTAGTCGCGTCATGCAATGGTTCTCTTGAAGTGAGTGAAGCACAAAAAAACAAATTGCTATGCAATGGAGTGTTTAGTGTATTTGTGGATCAGGAGTCAGGATGGAATTCTTGTACTCTCACATATTGGTATGTTAGGTGCAGTGAATGACATGGGAATTGGAAGTTGAGGATCAAGGTTGCGGTTCAGTGTAAACAAGAGTGTCAGGAGATAGGATGAGCAGGAAAAGAAGATTAAGATGGTTAGAGTAAGCTGGTATTGTCTTTAGCGTCATCTGAGATCAGTGTTATGTGTAAGAGGCTTTATGTACTGATCGCGGATTACTGATTTGCTTTATAGCATTAGTGTGGCCGGTGGTATGGACGTGCAGGCTTGTTACCTGGTGCAGAAGGTTGTGGGAGTGTACCCCAAGGGAAGGTTTTATAAGTGTAACATGTAGTCACTTGATTGATTAAAGATGTAAAACCAAGCAAGGAAATTTTGGTACTAGTGCTAATGTGAAAATTTATGCCTGAAGGGTGCTCGGTTCATTTGGTTGTGGACTGTGGAAGTTTGTTTCGGATTTGACGACTGTTCTTGTGTGCCATGGGAAAAAGGGTTATTGTGGATCTTTGAAAGGTTATTAGCCCATTATGGTATTATCAGAATCGATTTGAGGTTCGTTGGTGGGATCAATGTGAATGTGTGCTCTGCATAAGGTCAGATATATCCATTCGTCATAACATTCCTTACTAAGGCGTTGTCGAGCAATGGATGTTATTTCCGCCGTCAATTATTTCGTGTAGCCTATATTATGCCACGTGGGTTGTGAGATGGCTTTGATTATTCGCATGTGTGTTGAGGCATGTGTATCTTACGGTGTTATATGAGCAGGATAGCTCTCGAGATGCAGATCATTTGTTGCACCTTAGTTGTGCTTGAGTTTTGTAGCGCGTGGCACTATTCTCCTTCTTAGGATTTGTATTATGCACTGGCATGCTTGTAATCGATAATCATGTATTTTGTAAGTGTAAACATTGCGACTTGATGTGTGTTTTCTTCTTGATTGTTATGTGAGGATCGGGTGGCACGTTGCCACGTGTATATAATGTTTGGATTAGGTTGCACGCTGCAATAGTGTCGTGATGAATTGGGTTGCATGTCGCAACAGTATGATGTTGAGTACAGTTCCCTATATCTATTCTTGCGTGTCTTATTTCTCATGTTCTGAGGAAGGTTCATAACACCTTTTCGGTTGTTTAAATTGCTACGTGGGTTGAGTAGTTTTTCCAGAGTTCGTTATTCCTTATGTATCACATTCGAGTTTGTGGCTATTTGGCACATGGTGGCATCATATGAGACTTTTGGTAGTGATTGTGGTAGCTTATTACCAGAACGACTTGTACTGGGTGATGCGAGATATTTGGACATGGGATCAATGCGATCAGATTTATACGAGGCATATTAAAGAGCAAATATCATTATTTGGTTCATAATGAGGTAATAGTTCCTGTCATGAGGAGAGACTAAATGATTTGTTGACTATACATTTAGTTATGAATTTCTGCACATCTTTTCCGTCATGGCAGTATTTCAAGAGTTGGAACAAGACTTATATGTGTCATGAAGTGTGTTGTGGGCATTAGATTCATGGAATTTTGTCTATCGTTGTCAGAGGATGTTATTATGGTCATGTGAATAATGCGGTGCATGGTGTGAATTCAGTAAGAGTATACAATAATGTATTGGTACATCGTGTGGTGATTGAAACAGTGTTCGTATATGGGAAGCATGCCTAATGGAAAATTTCGGATGTTGGAATTTGGCTCTAAGGCTTATTCGCCTAAATAATGGGGAGGATCTTCAGATTTTCTCGGGATAATATGCTCGGCTGAGTTGTGGTAGCACAGATAGGCGCTCAAGGTGTTAAACAATAATTTCATCAAACTCCGGAGCAGTTCTAAGCACGTTCGAGGACGAACGTATATTTAAGTGGGAGAGAATGTAACGACTCAACCAATCGTTTTAACTGTTAGAACCTCGTTCCCCTAAATAAGACTCCCCGTATGTGCTTTTACTAATTTATGACTTGCGGGGATGGTTGGTTCGGGATTTGAAAGTATTCGGGTTGAAATCAGAGCACTTGGTTCCTTAGTTGGCTTTAAAAAAAGAGTTTGATTTCGGTCAACATGTTTAGTAAACGACCTCGGAATTAGAATTTGAAGGTTCCAAGAGGTTCGTATAATGAATTTGGACTTGGGCATATGACCAGAGCGAGTTTTGGATGACCCGGGAGCATCTGGCGCCTATTATGGAAGTTGGCATTTTGGAAGAATTTCATAAAATTTAGGTTGAAGTAAATTTCAATGTTATCGATGTCCGTTTGGGATTCCGAGTCTGGGAATAGCTCCGTATGGTGATTTTGGTATTGGGAGCGCGTCCGGAAATGTATTCGGATGTCCGTAGGTCATTTTGAGGTCATTTGGTGAAAGTGGGAATTTGAAGGTTTTTGAGAAGTTTGACCAGGAGTATACCTTTTGATATCGGGGTTGGATTCCTATTTCGGAAGTTGGAGTAGGTTTGTAATGTCAAATGTGACTTGTGTGCAAAATTTGAGATCAATCGGACCTGATTTGATAGGTTTCGGCATCGATTGAAGAAGTTGATGTTTCAAAGTTCATTAAGTTTGAATTGAATGGTGATTCGTGTTTTGGCGTTGTTTGATGTGATTTAAAGGCTCGACTAAGTTTGTAATGTGTTTTAGGACATGTTGGTATGTTTGGTTGGGGTCCCGAGGGCCTCGGGTGGATTCGGGCGATTAACGGATCGAATTTGGAATTTGAGGAAGAGCTGAAGCAGCTGGGCATCTGGTGTAACCGCACCTGCGTGAAGAGGGCTGCAGGTGCGGAGAATGACTTGTAGAAGCGGAATGGGCCAAGGCTATTGAGAACCACAGGATCGGAAAGGGGTTACGCCCTTGCGATGACGCAGGTGCGAGGTCAGTAATCGTAGAAGCGGCAAGAGCTGCAGGTGCGGAAGAATTTCGCAGAAGCGAGAAATGCAGATGCGACCTCTTGTCCAAAGATGCGGAAGTCGCTGGGCAGAAGCATAAATTCAGAGTTTTGCTATTTTTAGTCATTTTCGGATTTTGGAGCTCGGTTTGGGCGATTTTGGAGAGGAATATTTCCACACAACTTGGGGTACGTGTTGTTTATTCCCTTGTAATTATATTTCTTGAATTAATCTTCATTTTTTATTTATGATTATCGAATCTTCAAGGGAAAATTGAAGGAAATTTCTATAAATTCATAAAAATGAATTCTCGAGTTTTGAATGCCGATTCGGAGTAGGGTTTGTGTGAAATTAGTATGGTTGAACTCGTAAGTGGTTGGGTTGTCGGATTTTGTGAGTTTCGTCGGGTTCCGAGATATGGGACCCACTGCCTAATTTTCGAGCGGAATTGGAAATTTATTGAAATTTATTAACGATGGGTAATATAACACATTTTGATTAATTTGCACATTGTTTGCATGGTTTTGGATCGACAAGCATTGGTTTGAGGTATTAGAGTGGCGTTGGAGTTTCGAAGCAAGGTAAGTCTCTTGTTTAATCTTGTGAGGGGGAATTTACCCCATATATGATTTAAATTAATAATTGTTGCTAAATGTGGGGGCTATGTACGCACGAGGTGACGAGAGTTCGTACGTAGCTACGATTTATGCTAAAGTCCGAGTAGTTTAGGACTCAAAAACCATGAATTAAGTATGTAAATTGCATTCTTCATTTAATTTAATTATTTGTAATACATTATGAATTGTTAGGGAAAGATAGTAAAAGATGGAAACCTCATACACTTAATTTTCTGTTTAAATTAATTAATTGTTAAAAGAATTGTTCATCCTCTCGAATTAATCTTATAATAAATACACTCACATTCTGGAGGTATATAAGAAAATGTTCTCCTTTCTTGTGGAGCGGGCCGAAAACCTCAGCAGTATAGATGCATCTATGGATCGCGCCGCACGTCCTTCGGCAGTGTACACGATACTCTGGATCGGGTCGTACGACCTCGGCAGAAATCGTGTCTAATAATATTAATAATTATACAATACCTTGGCATTTTAATTGTAGCTTGTGAATTTAATAAATAGATTAGGAATTGTTGCATTTGAAGGAATTTAATTATTTCTGTTGGTTAAATAATATTATTATTAACTCTGTGAATCATGTTGATTTAAATATTTTTATTTTTATTTTGTTTTATTTTATTATTATTGACCCTTAGTGAGTGTCAAAGTCGACCATCTCGTCTCTACCTTTTCGAGATTAGGCTTGATACTTACTGGGTACATGTTGTTTACGTACTCATGCTACACTTGTTGCACTTTTTGTGCAGGACATGAGACATGTGCTATAGTTGGATCTATCAGCGCGCACCCACGATATCCAGAGGCTTAGTGGTGAGCTCATTTTCATCCATTCTGCAGCAATCACTGCCTCTTCCTAAATTTTATTCTGTATATTTTATTTCAAACAACTTACTGGGTACACGTTGTTTACGTACTCAAGCTGCACTTGCTGCACTTTTTGTGCAGGACATGAGACATGTGCTATAGTTGGACCTATCGGCGCGCACCAACGATATCCCGAGGCTTAGTGGTGAGCTGCCATTCTCATCCATTCTGCAGCAATCAGTGCCTCTTCCTGAATTTTATTCTGTCTATTTTATTTTAGACAGTATTTGAATTTTTGTATAATCTACTAGATGCTCATACACTTGTGACACCAGGTCTCGGCACACACACTAGTAGAATTTTTGGATTTAATTACTTTCTTGGTTATTTTAAATTTACCAGATCTTTTCACATTGTCTTGATTATTGCAAGTAAGAAGAGTTTAATTATTCGGTTAATTTTTAAAAGGATTGAATACGTGTTTAAATTACTAGTTGACTTGCCTAGCTGTAGTTTTGGGCGCCATCACGGCCTATAGGTGAAGTTGGATCGTGACAACATGATAGCCACAAAATATATTTTTGTCGTTGAAAGAACCAATTCTTTTTATAAGTAAATTGTTTGGCATAATACTAAGTAATATATATTTTTTTAAATATCTTGGATTTATTTGTGTAGATGGAGCTTGCATATCGTAGATGGATGTATAATCAGACTTATCCTAATCGTAGTGGGATGAGGGAGGAATTTATAGAAGGGGTTGTTGAATTTATGGCTAAAGCGAAAACACTTCATGAATTTCTTAGTGAAGGGATGATTAGGTGCCCTTGTGTCAAATGCAAGGGTGCAAAGTTATTACAGCCAGATGTTGTTAAAATTCATCTTTATAAAAAAGGGTTTATGAAAAATTATTACGTGTGGACTACTCATGGAGAGGATGTTGCTAGTGGTGGTCATATCGATTTTCAATTTATTTTTGGTAGTAAGGGTAGTCCATTAGCGGAGAATAATTTTAAAATCTCTCGATCCAATGAAATAGTTAGAGATGCTTTTGTGATGCACCAGGGGGCTCAGTCTGAACCAAATGATGATGATAAGCGTTTCTATGAACAGTTAAAAGAAACTAGTCGTCCATTGTATGAAGGTTCAATGCATTCTAAGTTGTTTGTTTCTCAAGAGGGCATGGACTTTATCATTGGCCATATGTAAGCATCTTCAGATAAACAAATTTCTTGATACCTAAGTGGATTTACATATCGTAGAGCTAATATATTTGTTAATCAAGTGTACTACCATAGAGGGATTATCAGATAAACAGCCTATATTTGATGGGTGTGCCGCTTTCGAAAATTTAACTTAAAGAGCTACGATGGAATAGTTATGCATGTTGCAGAAGCCAAATGTATATAGTGTGAATGAGTCACAACTACTATACCAAAAATTATGACAACCACTAAATAATAAACAATACAATAAGATAACAATAAAAAAATACTAGAATTTACGAGGTTCGGCCAATTTTGCCTACTTCCTCGGACACAATCAATATTTTATTCCACTCTAAAATTACAAGTGAAATAATACTAAAGAGATAAGATACAAATGCCTTAAGAAGATAAAAAAAAAAAGGCAAATGAGAGGTCTAGTTTAATCCTAAACATTAGGCCTCCTTTTATAGGGTGAAATTCCCATTCAAAATTGTCATCCACCGATGTGGGACTTTTGACAATTTCAACAAATCTCCACCTTGGCAAAATTCCACATCTTCAATTTTCTCTCAATAACAAATTTTGGTTGTGTCTTCATCTTCAATCTTTAGTGTTCAACAATATTGATCAAATCCAAACAATGTTGAAACTTGACCGCAGTCACCACTTTTGTCAGCATATCAGCAGGGTTCTCTGTAGTATGAATATTTTTCACCGTGACTCCACCTTCTTCTATGATTTCTCGTACGAAATGATACCGAACATCAATGTGCTTCGTCCTTGCATGATAAACTTGGTTCTTCGCTAATTGAATAGCACTTTGACTATCACAAAAAATTGTAATATTGTTTTGTTCAATACCAAGCTCCTTTAGCAACCCCTGAAGCCAAATTGCCTCCTTCACAGCCTCTGTAATAGCCATGTACTCTGCCTCTGTTGTAGACAAAACAACTGTTGACTGCAAAGTAGACTTCCAGGTAACTGGTGCCTTTGCAAAAGTAAACACATAACCAGTAGTTGACCTTCGTTTATCCAGATCACCCGCAAAATCTGAGTCACAATATCTAACTACAGACCGATTGCCTTCCTGCTCAAAAACTAACCCAACATCTACAGTACTATGAATATACCGTAGAATCCATTTCACAGCTTGCCAATGCTCCTTTCCTGGATTATGCATATATCTGCTAATAACTCCAACGACTTGTGAAATGTCAGGTCTCATACAAACCATTGCATACATTAAGCTACCAACAACATTTGCGTATGGTACCCTTGACATATACTCCTGTTCAGTTTCATCATTTGGCGACATAGTAGTACTTAGCTTAAAATAGAGAGCAAGTGGCGTACTAATTGGCTTAGTCTTCTTATCTATGCCAAAACGCTGTAGTACTCTCTTCAAATATTCTTTCTGAGATAAACATAGTTTCTTTGAACGTCTATCTCTTATTATCTCCATGCCAAAAATTTTCTTTGCCTCACCCAGATCCTTCATCTCGAACTCCTCCTTCAGTTGAATCTTCAACTTATCAATTTCTTCCAAATTCTTGGAAGTTATCAACATATCATCAACATATAGGAGATGATATACAAAGGAACCATCATTAAGTTTGCGCAAATACACAACGATCGTATTTGCTTCTCTTGTACCCTTGCCGCAACATAAACTTGTCAAATTGCTTGTACCATTGTCTAGAAGATTGTTTCAATCCGTACAACGATTTTTCAAGTTTGCATACTATATTTTCTTTTCCAGCAACTTTGAATCCTTCTGGTTGAGTCATGTACATTTCCTCCTCCAAGTTTCCCTGTAAAAACGCAGTTTTTACATCCATCTGAACTAGTTCCAAATCCAACTGTGCTACCAAAACCAACATAATTCTAATGGAGGAATGTTTTACAACTGGAGAAAATACTTCATTGTAATCAATTCCCTCCTTTTGAGCATATCCTTTGGCCATGAATCTTGCTTTGTAGCGAACATCTTCTTGGTTAGGAAATCCTTCTTTCTTTGCAAATACCCATTTGTACCCAATTGCTTTCTTTCCCTTCGGGAGATTGGCCAATTTCCATGTATGATTCTTATGAAGGGACTGCATTTCTTCATTCATGGCAATCCTCCACTTATCTTCTTCTGAACTTTGGATTGCGTCTTTATAACCATCAGCTACAATTGAGGTTGCACAAGCAACCGTCTCTATGAGACGAACAAGTTTCGTTATTGTCCTTTTTGGCTTGTTGGTTGCTAATGATTCAAGTTGTTGTCGAGGTTCCTGAGTTGGAATCTCCCTCTCTACTGGCTCTTCTTCCAGAGGGTAATCTTCATTTGTTTTCTCCTCTGCTTCTTGAAAAATAAATTTTCCCTCAAACTCCACCTGCTTTGATGCACCACCAGTTTGTTTGACATCTTCAACTGTCACCTTATCTGTTATGGCAGATTCATCAAAGGTAACATCTCTGCTGAATATAATATTCCTTGTCTCTGGACACCATAAGCGGTATCCTTTGACTCCAGAAGTAATCCCCATAAATATAGCCTTCTTTGCTCTCGGATCCAATTTTGACTCTTTCACATGATAGTATGCAATTGAGCCAAACACGTGCAAAGAGTCATAATCTACAGCAGGTTTTCCATACCATTTTTCAAATGGTGTCTTGCCATCAATAGCAGCAGATGGTAGACGATTAATGAGGTGGCATGCAAATGTAATTGCCTCAGCCCAAAATCCTTTGCCCAAGCCAGCATTGGACAACATACACCGTACCTTCTCCAGTAAAGTCCGGTTCATACGTTCTGCCACTCCATTCTGTTGTGGTGTATATCTGATAGTGAAGTGTCGGACGATGCCATCATTTTCACAGACCTTATTGAAATGATCATTTATCTATTCACCTCCATTGTCTGTGCGAATACACTTGATCCTCCTGCCTGTTTGATTCTCCACCATCGTCTTCCATTTGAGAAAAATTCCCAACACTTCATCTTTCCTCTTCATTGTATACACCCACACTCTTCAGGAAAAATCATCAACAAAGGTTACAAAATAATGCTTCCCACCCAATGAAGGTGTTTTGGAAGAATCCCAAACATCAGAGTGTACATAATCCAAAATTCCTTTAGTATTATGGATCGCTGTACCAAATTTAACCCTTGTCTGTTTTCCTTTGACACAATGCTCGCAAAACTCCAAGTTGCAAGTCTTTACGCCTTTTAACAATCCTTGATTAGATAAAGCTTTCAAGGATTTTCCTCCAGCATGTCCCAAGCGCATGTGCCATAGCCTGGTTGCTTCTGCCTCTTTGTCATCACTGGATGTCACTGTTGCTGTCCCAATAACTGTGCTACCACGATAGCAGTACATGTTATTGTTCTTCCGATTGGCCTTCATTACCACTAGTGCACCGGAGCATATTCTCATCACTCCATTTTCTGCAATGATTTTGAACCCTTTTGATTCTAGGGCTCCCACAGAGATGAGATTCTTCTTCAAACCCGGTACATATCGAACATCTGTTAATGTTCTGATCATTCCATCATGGCTCCTTAATCTTATTGAACCAATGCCATATGAGGTAAGAGGGCTGTTATCCGCTGTGTGGATGACTCCATATTCTCCTTCTTGAAAATTCACGAACCAGTCCTTGTTGGGACACATATGGTAGCTACAAGCCGAGTCCATCAACCATATGTCTGATGATGTTGATAACTCTGTTGTAACTAATGAGAAGTCTGAATCATCACAATCAGCTACATTTGAATCCATAATGGCCTTTCCATTGTTATGTCTGGCCTTATTCTTCAACTTCAGACAGTCTTTCTTCCAGTGCCCCTTTTCTCGATAAAAGGCACATTCATCTTTGCTGGGTCTAGATCTCGACTTGGATCTTCCCTTCTTAGTCCTCGTTTGATTTTGAGGACGACCCCTCACAATTAGTGCTTCTCCTTCTCCGCCCTTATATTTTTCCCTTTCTTTGTTCATAGCTATACAAAGTCGAACAAACTTCTCTGAGAGAAATTTCGTCATTTCCATGGAGTAGAGTAGTTTCAAGGTGCTCGTACTCATTAGGAAGTGACCCCAACAACATCAAGGCCAAGTCACCGTCATCAAAAGTTGCATCCATATTTTGCAAATCTGTGACCAACTTATTGAAACTGGTGATATGTTCATTCATTGTGGTACCAGGAACATAGGTGAAGCGAAACAGTCTCTTCTTCATGTACAATTTATTTTGACTGTTTTTCTTCAAAAATTTATCCTCCAGTGCTTTCCATAATTTACTTGCAGAAGTTTCCTTTGTGTATGGATATTTCTGCTCTCTAGCAAGGTAGGATCGAATGGTACCGCAAGCAACACGATTGATAATTTTCCAATCTTCTTCTCCAATAACATCTGGCTTCTTTTCTTCAATGGCAAGATCTAGCCCTTGTTGAAAAAGAACATCTAGAACCTCGCCTTGCCACATCCCAAAATGTCCTGACCCGTCAAAAATTTCTACCGCAAATTTCGCATTTGACACAATTCTTGTCATAAGCGAAGATGCCAACGATGACGTATTATTGACACTTGATGTAGATTCTTCTTGTTTATCGTCTCCCATTTTGACACAAATATTATTTAGTAGCTGACGACAGAAATCAAGATTATTTCCTTTCTGGTGTGGAAGATCAAACTAAGCTGCAACCACAGAGCATACTCAGACAGAACCTTGACTCAGTTACCAAGATAGATCTTTTCTGATGTGGAAGATCAGACTATGCTGCAACCACAGAGCATACTTAGACAGTACCTTGGCTCTGATACCAATTGTTGCGGAAGCCAAATGTATATAGTGTGAATGAGTCACAACTACTATACCAAAAATTATGACAACCACTAAATAATAAACAAGACAATAAGACAACAATAAAAGAACACCAGAATTTACGAGGTTCGGCCAATTTTGCCTACTTCCTCGGACACAATCAATATTTTATTCCACTCCAAAATTACAAGTGAAATAATACTAAAGAGAGAAGATATAAATGCCTTAAGAAGATAAAAAAGGCAAATGAGAGGTGTAGTTTAATCCTAAACATTAGGCCTCCTTTTATAGGATAAAATTCCCATTCAAAATTGTCATCCACCGATGTGAGACTTTTGACAATTTCAACAATGCATACCTTACACTCTTCACTACGAGAAAACAAATTTGCTTATAAAAATCATTTAGGAGAAACATAGAAGTTTATTACATTAACCAGATAATGGAACACATTATTTTGCTTCATGTTCAGTATGTTCGATTTTGGAAAGGGAATTCCCCAAAATTAAGCATTTATTTTTCATATTAGTAAAATTACTACCTTATTATAAAGTAAATAAAAGTACTCTTTTCAGTCGACTAATGCCTTTAGAGCCTATAATATAACATATTAGCTTACAACATCTGGATTTCAGCTAAAGGCCAGAAGAAATAAAATACCTAGCATCCGGACCCCTCCATTTGACGTCTGTCTTGGGGGGCCTTTTCGGTTACATGCTTGATAATTCAGAAGAAATCCAGTGCAAATAGTCCAGAACAAACCTGCTCTAATGACAATTAAAGTTTATCTATAAGAATTGTAGAATACCAATATTTAGTAATAACTCCCTAAGATTAAAAGAAAGAGGAACAAGGCAAACCAACTGTAAGATTAGATTTAAGACAGTGAACATACAACTCTGCAGATAGCTTATGGTAATTACAATTTTCTAAGTGTAAGGATCATCACAATCCAATAAAACAAATGACACTAACTATATATAATTTCAATGTAGACGCTATAGGTCGTGGTTAAAATAATAGGGCTGAAGCTTTTGCTGGTGTCATTCCAATGGGTATATGAGAGAATGTTGTGGAGTGAGACTCACTTTTGATTTTGATTATTGATATGTTGAAAGAAAGGACTAAACCTCCCTGACACTTGGAATTAATGTAGATCTTTCAACAACAGACCATTATGATTCAACATTGCTACAAGGAGTGGTTATAAAAGCATTGCTAGTCTTTGTCTAATACGAAGACTGCTTATTTCTTTCTGCTGTGATGAAATCATACCTACTCTTTTGCCTTAGCCAGTTGAATGCTCTTACTTTCTGGCTAATGATGCGTATGTATATTTCTTGATTGAATGTCCTCCTTTTGGAGACGAAGTTGAAAAGGGAAGATATGCAAACTGTTTCAAAAACTTCAATGTATTGTATTGTTTATGCTTTCTGGTTCAGGTATGGCTTTAGGCATAGCAGAGAAATTAGAATTTCTTTTATCGGTGGCATTGTATTTTCCCTGGTGGAAACATAGATCCTCATTTATTAATGCTTAACATTTTAATTTCAGGAAGCCTATTAAAAACTTTTGGAGGAATGGCGTCTAAGTCAACTCGATTACGAGGATGGTAGCTCAACCCAAGTGTCACTCAATGATGTAGCTTCAATATGGACGCAGGTGGTTGGTGGTGCAAATAAAGATAGAGCCTACGGTCTTGGACCACAATATTCCATAGGTAGTCCTACGACATTGTTGTCTGGTGATACGAGTTATTCGCAGGATCATGAAGAGGTGGAAGCATTACGAAAAGAAGTTGAAGAGTTGAAGGAGGAACGGAAAGAAGATCATGCAAATTTTAACAAATTGCAAAATCTAGTTGAGAAACTTATGAGCATGCGTCAAGTTGATCCTTTGAATGACGAACGTGGCGGGGATAATGAGTTTTAGTTTGTCGTGGTTGTGATGTTTGAGACATTATTATTTGTTATGGTTGGATGTTTAGACTGGGTAAATATTTAGACTTGACTATGATTGTAATGTTAAGATTTGATTGAATGGTGCTTGGATGTTTAACTTGTGTTTGGATGTTTTAGTTACAAATATTTATGTTTTCTTTAATTGTTTGCATTTTATTTGTTTGATTAGTTGAAATGGTGGATTGATTCTTTAGTTGCTGTAATTTTGAAATGACATGTGGTGTTGTTTTAAAACAGTCAAAATTTATCAAAATATTCGCAATTTTCCGACTGAATTCTGACTAAGATCTTCGCAAAATGCTTTAACATTTTCCAGAATTATAACAATCTGCGACCGCAGTGGTGGGAAAACTAAATAAATAAATAATGTTCAAAAAGTTTTGCCACCGCAGCAGTGGCAAATATAAATAAATAAATAATATTAAATTAGAATTGCGACTGTATCAGTGGAAAAGCTTAAATAAAATAAAAATACTCATTGATATTTGCGACAACTATGGTGGGAAAGATTATATAAAATTATAATTATTTTTAAGTTTTGAGACCGAAGTAATGGGAACTGTAATATAAAAATAAAATAAATTTAAATACTTTGCGACCGCGTCAGTCGAACAGTTGACAGCATTTGTTAGTCATTTTCTGTTTTCTCTTTCTGACCGATATAGTCGCAAATTACGGACATATTCGATCGCAAACTATTTCAGACCAGCTATTTTGCGACCGCGTTATTTCGGTTTGAATGTGGTCGGAAATTAGCATTTTCTGACCGCATTCCAACTGTATTCGTAGTAAGAAAATAGCTATTTTCTAGTAGTGAATAAATTGCACAAGACAAGACAAGAGAAGATTTACGTGGTTCGACAATTTTTGCGTACTCCACAGCCACAAAGAATAACTCTTTATTAATTTAAGAGAGAAAGAAGAAGTTGAGGGATGATGTGCAAATGAAAATGCATACCCCTTTTACAGGCATTTGAATAACCCGCCGACATAAGCACTTACATCGTAAGAATGGCGATATAAGCGCTTACATCATATGAATGCCGATATAAGCGCATAAATCATAAGAATGCTGATGTAAGCGCTTACATCATAAGTTCATATATTTTTGTCTTTTCTTTCTTTTGTTTTGTCTACTTTTCTTTCTTTCACATACAACAACAGGTTTGCTACTATCAATCTCCCCCTCAAACCTATGTTACATCAAGAAAGAAATTAAAAAAAGATTTGCTATTCTCTGGTGGCGCCTTCTGCTATCAGTCTTGAATGCTAACTTAGGCAATGCACAACCTCAATTTGTCAACACCGACAATTTTGGTTAATATGTCTGCCGGGTTCTTTGATCCTGGTATCTTCTACAGGAAAAGACTTTCTTCACTTATCAACTCTCGGATATGATGATACCTCAACTGGATATGTTTCGATCTTGCATGAAACACTGTATTCTTGGCAAGATGAATTGCACCCTAGCTATCGCTGAAAAGCTCACAATTGTCATGCTATTTACCTAGCTCTTTAAGAAAATTCTTGAGCCAAATCATCTCTTTTTCAGCTTCTGAGATTTCCATGTACTCTGCTTCAATGGTAGATAGAGAAACACTTTATTGAAGGCTCGATATCCAGCTAACAACAATACCACCCATGATGAACACGTAGCCTGTGATACTTTTTCGACTATCCAGATCGCCGCCTAAATTTGCATCAGCAAAACCTCGTAAAATAATATTGCTCCTTTTAAAACAAAGTGTCATACCTGAGATGCCTTTGAGGTATCACAATATCCATTTTACACCTTCCTAGTGCTCCTATACTCGATTTGACATGTATCTAGTGACAATTCCAACTGCATGGGCTATGTCAGGTCTAGTGCAAATCATAACATACATCAAACATCCTACTGCTAAAGCATATGGAACTTTGGACATGCACTTCCTTTCTTCATTTGTCTTAGGTGATTGGTCCTTCGACATATTAAGACTGAACCTGTGAAGTGCTTCTGTTCTTTGCATCATGAAGACTGAACCTGCTTAGTACCTTTTGTTTATATTTTTCTTGACATAATTTTAAGGTTCCTTCAGATATGTTTTTGCTAATATTCATCCCAAGCATTTGCTTAGCTGGTCCTAAGTCTTTCATTTCAAACTCCTCCGCTAGTTGTTGATTAACCCTGTTGATCTCATTTATGCTAAATTCTGCAATTAGCATATCATCAACGTACAATAGTAAAATGATATAGGATTTATCAAGATTTTTGATATAACAACAATGGTCCATCTCACATCGTGTGAAACCATTATTATGCATGAATTCATCAAATTTCTTGTAGCATTGTTGGGGTGTTAGTTTCAAACCATACAAACTCTTCTTCAACTTATAGACAAGGTTTTCTTTATGAGAAACTTGAAAACCTTCACGTTGCTTCATGTAGATGTCTTCTTCAAGGTCACCATGCAAGAAAACCGTTTTAACATCTAGCTGCTCCAAATGCAATTTTTCTGCAGCTACGATACCTAACACAAGTTTGATAGTAGTTAATTTGACTACATGAGAGAAGATCTCGGTGTAGTCAATCCCTTCCTTCTGCTGAGAATCTTTTACTACTAATCATGCTTTATATCTCTTCTTACCATCATGCTCTTCCTTGACCCTGTACACCCACTTGTTTAGCAATGCCTTAACCCTGTAAGTATCCATGTTTTATTCTTTTGAAGAGAATTCATCTCTTGTTTCATGGCTAGCTTCCACTTATCAGAGCTTATCACCTACATTGCTTCAATAAAATGCTTTTGTTCTCCAGCCTCAGCTAGAAGTAAATAGTGGAGAGAGAGAGAGTTAACCTATATGAAGCATTCGTGACTCTTTTAGATCTCTTTAATGTAGGTTCAGGATTAATTGATCCCGAATTTGATTCAAGTACAGACTCCATGTCTGGTTCTCCATCTTATTCTGTATCTGGTTCTGGTTCTGATCTAGATTCGGCTTCTAGTTCGGCATCTTCAATTATAGATCCAATTGTAGTCTCTCTATCCACTTCAATTTATGAGATTTCTTGTAACTCAACTGTTTCAGATATCTATCTGCTAGTGCTGGCGGTTCTACTTCAAGCTTGTCTTTGTACATCACATCATTAAATGTGACATTCCTGCGTCTTAGGATCTTTCTATTTTGATCATCCCAAAATAGATAACCAAAATTATCATCACCACAACCAATAAAGAAACATTTATTGGCCTTAGTATCAAGCTTATTTCTATCATTAGAGTTTACATGCACATAAGCAACACAACCAAATATTTTTATATGTGAGAGAGTTACCTCCTTTCCTATCCATACCTCCTCAGGAATTTAAAAATTCAGCTGTACAGAGGGTCCCCTATTTATGAGGTAAGTTGTCGTGTTAACATCCTCAGCCCAAAAATACTTCGGCAATCCAGAATGTATTCTCATACTTCTGGCTCGTTCATTCAGGGTTATGTTCATCCTCTCAACAACGCCATTTTATTCCAGTGTTCCAGGAACTGCCTTGATCATTCTGATCCCATTCTCATAGCAGAATGCTTTAAACTCTTGGCTATCATACTCTCCTCCATTGTCATACTTCAGACATTTTAATTTTAGACTTGTCTGATTTTAAACTTCAGCTTTCCATATTTTAAAGGTAACAAACACATCAAATTTATTTTTCAAAAAATAAACACATACCTTTCTTGTGGAATCATCAATGAAGGTGACATAATAGCGTGAGCCTCCCTGAGAAGTTACAGGAGCTGGTCCCCACACATCCGTATGCACTAGTTCCAGCTTCTCTTTCTTTGGCGTCCTTCCCGCCTTTGAGAAACTAATTCTCTTTTGTTTCCCGTAAATGCAATCTTTGCATAAACCTAATTCAATATGCTTTAGGTTTGGCAACTTTTGTTTGGATGCCAACAACTTCATTCCCTTCTCACTTATATGCCTTAGCCTCCGGTGCCACAATGTTATATCACAAACATGATCAACTGTTACTATAGTATCTCTCTATATTGCAGTTGCATACAATGTTCCCTTCCTGAAGCCTCGTGCCACAACCAAATTTTCTTTAGTTATCTTCACGATCCATTACCGAATGTTGTTGTAAATCCTTCACTATCAATCTGACCCATAGATATCATATTTTTCTTGAGGCCAGGAACATGTCGGACATTTTGCAATTTTCATAGCGTGCCTTGTGAAGTCTTTATATGAAGTCTTTCCCAACAATGCCTCGAGGTTCGCCGTCTTCTAGATAAATCTTCCTGAATTTTCCAGCAATATAATTATGTAATAATTCTTTGCATGATGTAAAGTGAAAGGATGCACCTGAGTCCAAAATCCAAGATTCGACTGGACTGACTGCACAACAAATTAGTGTTTCACCGAATTGTTCAACAATTACATTTGCTGAATTTTCTTCCTTCTTCTTTTTGTTTCTCTACATTGGCTACTATAGTGACCATTTTTATCGCAATTCCAACAAGTAATGTCTTTGCGATTTTTGTATTTCTCTCTTCTCCTTGACTTTGATCTGCCACGGCCATGACTTTGTCCTCATTGGTTGCTTTCCCCCTTGATTTCGGTATTAAAAGCAGATCCATGGGAATCTCTTGATTCCCTTAGGCGAATATCTTCGCTTAGAACCAAGTCTCTAATATCATTCAATTTGAGTTTGGTATTTCCCGATGAACTTCTAACTGCAGTTACCATTGCATACCAACTCTCTAGTTGAGATGATAATAGAATCAATGCCCTGACTTCGTCATCGAATATTATATTAACAGAACTCAACTGAGTTAATATTACATTAAAATCATTAATATATTTCATAACAGATCCACCTTCTGTCATCTTTAAGTTGAACAATCGACGCATCAAATAGACTTTAATTGAAGCAGATGGCTTCTTGTACATATTTGATAACGCCTTTATGAGGCCTGCAATTGTCTTCTTGTTAATGATGTTAAATGCCACCTTTCATGTTAGACTCAAACGAATCACACTAAGAGCTTGGTGATCTAATAGATCCCAATCCGCTTTGGCCATATTCTCTGGTTTTACCTCGGTCAGAGGTAAGTGTATTTTTTTTCTGGTACAAATAATCCTCTATTTGCATTTTTCAAAATCCAAAATCTTTGCCATTGAACTTGTCAATCTTAACCTTCCCTTCTTCTGATGCCATTTTTCATAAAACATTTTATGTGAATAGTATCTGTGAATATTAACGATGATCAATAATGTCGCATTATTCTTGTGAATAGTACCTGCAACAATACCATACTTTTCTACCAAAATTACACTGTCTGTGCTCTGATACCAGTTGTTGGAAAACGTGTCAGGCTAATAGAAGGGAAAAAATATTTGAAAGAAAAAAGTAATAAATTGTACAAGACAAGACAAGACAAGAGAAGATTTATGTGGTTCGGCAATTTTTGCCTACTCCACGTCCACACAAAGAATAGCTCTTTATTAATTGAAGAGAGAAAGAAGAAGTTGAGGGATGATATTCAAACGAAAATGCATAACCCTTTTATAGGCATTTGAATACCCTGCCGACGATAGCGCTTACATCGGATGTAAGCGCTTATATCATAAGTTCATCTATTTTTGACTTTTCTTTCTTTTGTTTTGTCTACTTTTCTTTCTTTCACATACAACAACAAGTTTGCTACTATCATTATTCACTTCTGTTAAGAGGGTGTTTGCCTAAGCTTATAAACTGGTCAAAATGACTTATAAGTACCTTTTTGACTTATCTACGTATTTGGTAAATATCCAAAATGCTTATAAGTCAAGTGCTTATAAGCTAAAATCAGCCATAAGTCATAAGTTAGTCACCCCCAACTTACAACCTTTCAACTTATAAGCACTTTTAGTTTGACCAAGACTTTTACTAATTTATCCTTAATAATACTTTTTAATTCGCAAAATATTTTTCCCAAAATAAATTTTCTAACTTTTTTTCATTCCATATTCGTTGTTCATCCTTTTCTTTACAAAGAAACTTTTTAATTTATAATTTTTTATAAGGTTTTAAGGATATTTTAGTTATTTTAATAAAATAATAATTTATCAACACTTTTGTACCAAACACATTAACTTTTTATTATTAGTTTCAGCATATATCACTACTAGAAATCTGGCAAATTCCATCCAAGGCATTCCGACCGACTTTCGGTCGGAAAGAAATACTGACCGAAATTGGTCAGAAACAAAGTAAAATAGTAAACAAAATCAAATAAAAATAGTAAATAAAAATACCGACCGATATCGGTCAATTTATGTGGGCCCACCAAAAAGAATTTAATTTTTTGACCACCTTCGGTCGGAAATTAGTCACTCTTTGACCAAAGAGTAGTCAGACTTGCATACTATCCACAAAAATAATGATTAATTAAAAGAAATATAGAATACCGACCGATGTCAGTTGGAATTTTTAATTTAATTTTTTCCCGCCCTACATCAATTGTTTTTTATAATAAATAATTAATTATCATATAATTATATATTTTCCGACCGATATCGGTCGAAAATAGTAAATTGTATATATATTTATTTATTTATATACATACACACACATACATACGCGCACACACTCATGTGCAGTAGACACACACATACGCATATATATATATATATATATATATATATATATATATATATATATATATATATATATATATATATATATATTTTCTCAAATTGTGTGATTTGACCGAGTATATATTGTTATTGCTCAACTTATGTTTTAATATAATACTACATTTTATAGCACTCCATATATGTTATTTTTAAATAAGTTACCGACCGAAATCGGTCGATATTAGTGGTCAAAATGGTCAAACTGTCAGGACCCGGAATTTCCACCGTCGGAACCGTGATGACGCCTAACATTTTACTTGTTAGGCAAGCCAACGTTAGAGAATCATTAAACCAATTTTTATCCCATTCAGTAAATAACAACAATTTAACTAAGGTGAAATATAATGAGTGCGGAATAATATATATAAAAAAAATTGCGTTAATTACTACCACCCGGATTTGGAGTCACAATTCACGAGCATTCTAGAATTCACTACAAGTAATAGTCTGAAAGAAATACAATTTTTTGGGGTGAAAGAACAGTAAAACAGAAATGATGGATGGGGACTTCAAGGTCTGTGAATGCCGACATATCTACCTTGAGTCTCCGGATAGTGGGTCCAACAACTATAATCTCGATCAATCCAATCCAGTACCAAAATCTATACAAAAAGTTCAGAGTGCAGTATCAGTACAACCGACCCCATATACTAGTAAGTGTCGAGTCTAACATTGATGAAGTAGTGACGAAGCTAAGGCAAGGCATCTACAAATCAACTTGTACAATTTAACAGTGTATATGCAAATAACAGCAATGAAGAGCTAAACAGGAAATATCGGGAGGGGAAAACATGCTGGGGAAAATACGAGATGAAGAACTATAGCAGAATGGTAACTGGAACAGTCAATATACTATGATTCAACAGGAATAATGAGTACAATAAAGGAAAAATGTACGGCATCACCCTTCGTGCTTTTACTCTCAAACTCACCATAAAGTCAATATAAACGACACGACATTACCCTTTTAACTCTCATATCATGGCACGACATCACCCTTCATGCATTAACACTCACAATATGGCACGACATCACCCTTCGTGCATTAACACTCACAATATGGCGCGACATCACCCTTAGTGCATTAACACTCACAATACGGCACAGCATCACCCTTCGTGCATTAACACTCTCCCTTACATAATGCAATGAACAATTAACATCAGGGAGATAGAATAACATGTACAAGCCTTACTTTAACATTTGGTTCCACAATATCAATCTCAACTTTGAAATAAATACTCAATTTTCACCAGGAGATCCGTAAACATGATAAGGACGGTAAATTTAACAATACTAGTCTAAACACGTAGCAATTAGGCATAGGAAAAAACAATATGGGAGAAATGGAAATAAAATAGGGGAAACAGGTAAATTGGCGGCGCATAGGTACTCCTCACCTCACATATACGCCGCTCACATGAATTTCACATAGCAAATAATCTGAGGTTCCTAATTCCCTCAATCAGGGTTAGACACAACACTTACCTCGCTCCGAAGGCCACTTAATACTCAATCACAGCTTTTCCTCTAGAATTGACCTCCAAACCACTCGTATCTATTCAAAAAACAACTCAGTAATATCAAATATTGCTAAAGGAATCAATTATATTGCATAACTTTAGATTTCCCAAATATTCCTCCAAAAGGTAGAAAATCGACCCCGGGCCCGCTTGGTCAAAACTCGAGGTTCGGACCAAAATACATTTACCCATTCACCCCCGAGCCCGGATATATAATTGGTTTTGGAATCGGACCTCAATTTGAGTTCTAAATCCCCAAATTTCCGAAATCCCTAGTTTCTACCCAAACCCCTAATTCTACCATGAAAGAATATGGTTTAGAATCACTTACCAACACTTTCGGGAAGCAATTAACTCTTGAAAATCGCCTCTAGCCCGTTTGTTTTTATGAAAGTTGAAAAAATGGCTTAATTTCATTCTTGATTCTATTTTATGCACTGGGCAACAATGTACATCGCGTTCACGAGGCCACTATCACGTTCGCGAAGAGTATAGAATGCCAAACCTTCGAGTTCGCGAGACCTTGCTCGCGTTCGTGAAGGTTACTCCCCCTGGCCTCACGAGACATTGCTCGCGTTTGCGATGAAGGAAAAATCAACCCTCCCCCAGGTCCCAAATGCTTCGCGTTCGCGAAGGGTACATCCCCCATCACTTCGCGTTCGCGCCTAGGCCTTCGCGTTCGCGAAGAGTAAAAGTCAGCAATTCTATTTTCTACTTCACGTTCGCGAGAGTGTCTTCACGAATGCGAAGAAGGAAACCAGAAGGCATCGAAATTTGCAGAAAATCAGATTTTTCCAAAGTCCAAACATCCCGTGACCTATCTGAAACTCACCCGAGCCCTCGGGGCTCCAAACCAAACACGCATACTAGTCTAAAATCATCATACGAACATGCTCGAGCGATCAAATTGCCAAAATAACACCTAGCACTATGAATTTAGCACCCAATCAAATGAAATTCTCAAGAACACTTTAAAATTTCTATCTTCACCACCGGACATCCGAATCACGTCAAACTAACTCCGTTTCTCACCAAATTTCACAGATAGGTCATAAATATTATATTGGACCTATATCGGGATCTGGAACCAAAATATGGACCCGGTATCAACAAGGACAAACATCAACCAATTCTTAACAACAAATAAATTTTCAGACTTTTAATTTTCATCAAAATTTGATATTTCGAGCTAGGGACCTCCGAATTCGATTCCGAGCATACGCCCAAGTCCCATATTTCATTACGGACCCACTAGGACCGTCAAAAACGGGTCCGGATCCATTTACTCAGAATATTGACCGAAGTCAAATAAATTCAACCTTTAAGGATAAAATTCTTATTTTCTTCAATTTCCAATATAAAAGTTTTCCGGAAATACGCCCAGACTACGCACGCAAATTGAGGAGGGTAAAAATGAGAGTTTTATGGCTTAAGAGAGAAGAATAGAGTTCTGAAATATAAGATGATATTTTGGGTCATCACATTCTCCACCTCTAAAACAACCATTCGTCCTCGAACGGACATAGAAAAGTACCTGAGCTGGTGAAAAGGTGGGGAAATCTACTCTGCATATCGGACTCAGAATCCAAGGTAGATGCTTCAACCGGCTGACCTCTCCATTGTACCCGAACAGAAGGATAACTCTTAGATCTCAACTGTCAGACATGCTGGGCTAGAATAGCAACCAGCTCCTTCTCAAAAGTCAAATCCTTGTCCAACTGGACTAAGCTGAAATCTAACACATGGGAAGGATCACCATGATATTTTCGGAGCACAGACACGTGGAACACTAGATGAACTGCTGATAATCTAGGTGGTAGTGCAAGCATGTAGGTTACTTCACCCATCCTTTCAAGAATTTCCAATGGTCCAATATACCTAGGGTTCAACTTGCCCTTTCTTCCAAACCTCATTACACCTTTCATAGGTGAAACCCGGAGCAATATTCCTTCTCCAACCATGAATGCAATATCACAAGCTTTATGGTCGGCATGACTCTTTTGCCTAGACTAAGCTGGGCGAAGTCGATCTTGAATAGTTTTGACCTTATCCAAGGCATCCTGTACCAAGTCGGTACCCAACAACCGAGCCTCTAAAGTTTCAAACCATCCAACTGGCGAACGGTATCGCTTTCCGCGTAATGCCCCATATGGAGCCATCTGAATACTCGACTGTTAGCTATTATTATAAGCAAACTCCACAAGTGGCAGGAATTGATCCCAAGAAACTCCAAAGTCTATAGCATAAGCGCGAAACATATCTTCCAATATCTGAATAGTGCGTTATGACTATCCGTCTATCTGTTGATGAAATGTTATACTCAACTCACCCCGCGTGCCTAACTCATGTTGTACAACCCTCCAAAAGTGTGAGGTAAACGTCGTACCTCGATATGAAATAATAGACACGGGCACACTGTGAAGGCGGACAATCTCATGAATGTCAATTTCAGCTAACCTCTATGAAGAATAGGTAACTGCCACTGGAATGAAATGTGCTGACTTGGTCAACCTGTCTACAATGACCCAAAATGCATCAAATTTTCTCTGAGTCCGTGGGAGTCCAACAACAAAATCCATAGTGATGCACTCCCACTTCCACTCAGGAATTTCTAACTTCTGAAGCAAACCACCAGGTCTCTGATGCTCGTACTTAACTTGCTAACAATTCAGACACCGTGCTACATATGCAACTATATCCTTTTTCATTCTCCTCCACCAATAATGTTGCCGCAAATCTTGATACATTTTTGGCGGTACATGGATGAATAGAATACCTGGAACTATGTGCCTCTTCAAGAATTAATTCGCGAAGCCCATCCACATTAGGCACACAAATACGACCTTGCATTCGCATAACTCCATCTTCCCCCACAACAACCTGTTTGGCATCACCGTGTCGCACCATGTCCTTAAGGACAAGTAAATGAGGATCATCATACTGTCTCTCTCTGATGCGCTCATATAAGGAAGACCGAGCGACTGTGCAAGCTAGAACCCGACTAGGTGCTGAAACATCTAACCTCACAAAATGATTAGCCTATGTCTGGACATCTACAACTAACGGTCTATCACTAACCGGAATATACGCAAGACTTCCCATACTCACAGCCTTTCTACTCAAAGCATCGGCCACAACATTGGCCTTTCCGGGGTGATACAAAATGGTGATATAATAGTCTTTCAAAAATTCCAACCATCTTATCTGCGTTTAATTAAGATCTTCTTCTTTGAACAGATACTGAAGGCTGCGATGATCAGTAAATACCCCACACGAGACACCGTAGAGGTTATGCCTCCAAATCTCCAGCGCATGAGCAATGGCTGCTAATTCTAAGTCATGAACATGATAATTCTTCTCGTTGAACGTTCAACTTCCGTGATGCATATGCAATCACCTTGCCATCTTGCATTAACACAGAACCAAGCCCAATGTAAGATGCGTCACAATATACCGTATACAATCCTTAACCAGTGGGTAATACCAATATTGGCGCCGTAGTCAAAGCGGTCTTGCGCTTATGAAAGCTCAACTCACACTCGTCTGACCACCTGAATGGGACACCTTTGTGGGTCAGTCTGGTCAATTGGCTTGCTATAGATGAAAACCCTTCCATGAACTGACGATAATAACCTGCTTAACCCAAGAAACTATGGATCTATCTAACTGAAGTAGATCTAGTCTAATTTTGAACAACCTCAATCTTCTTAGGATCCACCTTTATGCCTTCTGCCTATACAACATGCCCCAAAAAGGTAACCGAGTCTAACTAAAAATCACATTTTGAAAATTTGGCATATAACTGATTATTCTTCAAAGTCTGAAGCACACTCCAAAGATGTTGCCAATGCTTCTCTCGACTGCTGGAGTAAATCAAGATATCATCAATTAATACAACCACAAAAGAACCCAAATATGGCTTGAACTCCCGATTCATCAAATCCATAAGTGTCGCTGGGGCATTGGTAAGCCCAAATGATATTACTAGGAATTCGTAATGCCCATACCATGTCTGAAAAGTTGTCTTAGGGACATCAGATGCCATAATCTTAAACTGATGGTAACCAGACCTCATAATTATTTACCCAAATTAACGAGTCATATTTAACACCACCTGGGCGGGCACCTATCTCGTAGGTTAAAATTCAATAATTACAACACAAATTTGGTAAGTATGCATATAGAATTTCATACAAGAATTTTCAATTAGGCCTAACAGGCATGACTACCTATTATTGCTATAGTACAAATTTATTTTCACAAGGGAGAACTTAAACACAAGAATTTTTATCACAAGGATCTCGCCCTTATATAACTTCCACCGCAACTCATAGCCCGGTTTAAACATATCAATTTATATTAAAGTGTGAGTATCTCGTCCTCAGTTCCGAATCACAAGTAATATGCACATCGTGCCAATCAAAAATTTCCATTTTATTCTTTTAAGTAATTTTGGTTACACCAAATCACAACACATGATGAACCCCATACCGGTAGAGTATAAAATTCACAATTTGTAATTAATTATCCGGAAATTACATCAAAACTTACCAAAATGGGTAACAGAAAGCCACCTTTAGCATCACAGCTCTTATTAGTGACCAACATGGAATGATAGGCATAGTTATCTCCATAGAATCTCTCAACATGAGTAAACACGTAAGTAGATTACAGAATCACGAAGCTCACTCATAAGTCGAGCACAATAGGAGGACTCATTTCGAAACTCAGAACCGAATCAAGTTAAGGAAATTATTCCTTTATATTAAATCGAAGTCGTACCTGCAATAGGGAACGTAGTAATTGCAATGGGGCACGTAGCCCGAGTGCTTTGATGAAATATATCTCTCCCAAATTTGGGACAATTTTCTCATGATGTGCATGGTATCACCTTATTCATAACAACCCCTTTGCGGGCTTGGTTTCTCATATTGAGCCTGTGCCAGATAACTGGAATAACCATTTATAGGAACTTGTATCAGTGGTGCATTAGAATAACTTACTGGAGCACCTCGGGTAATCCGATTTGCGGATTGGGTTGGCCGACTACCCGAGCCCCTGCCATAATGATTTATACCTGCATAGTAGAATCCACTGAATCCCCCAGAACCTAGAGACGTCTTAGTCTCCTTAGTTTCCTTTTTTTCCTCTCCCCGAACACGTTCTAATATCTTGGCAATCTCTACCACTAGCGAAAATGAAGTATTAGCCTGTAGCTCCTGAGTTGTACAAAATTTTACGATTATAATTGGGTCCTTCAATGAGTCTGTGGACTCGTTCTCTAGATGTAGGAAGCAATGTAGGAATATGACAGGCTAACTTATTGAATCTGATGGCATATTATGACACCGTCATGGTGACCTGACGCAACCGTTCAAACACTATGCACCACGCATTACAGAGAGTCTGAGCACAAACTCTTTCTAAAGCGTTTCTGAGAACTGAGCCAAGTGGGCGGTGTTTCATTGGCTGGTCTGCCCTCTTCATAGGCTTTCCACGGACACCTGTGAAGAATTATCTCTCCCAAGGCCAATTTCTTCTTTTGGTATGCTGACTCAACACTGTTGAGATGACCCATTTCTTAACATACTCTTCGATTCTTCTCAGAGGTAACCTTTACCCCTATTTATACACAACGATCACAAAAGTAGAGCTCCATACAGACAAATCGTGGCACGTATCACATAGTCCAGAATCTCATCAACTACTGTACTTCCTCCGAAGCACCCCAAAATCCGCAACCATGACGTCCACGCTGAGTAGACCTTCTGTAAAGTTTAAGTTTTTTCTTTAACTCCTTTGGTACTGAAGTATAGGATTATTAAGTAGGCGGACATACCACAAGTCCCAACCTTATCCTCTACAAAATCTCAGGCCTTAAACATGTGTAAATTTTGGGAAACCTTTCAGTACCACTATATACATTTCAGGCCAAAACTGATATAACACATGACCCCGTAATCCATCCATTGATAGTGGACTCCCCCACTCGACGTGAAGTCACAGTTCACCACACCTGATGATCCATAATATTAACCTTCACATATCGTATAAATCAACCAGATGCCAAGGTCCGTTGCACGCCCACATGATTCACTG
This sequence comes from Nicotiana tomentosiformis, assembly GCF_000390325.3. Classification (NCBI taxonomy): domain Eukaryota; kingdom Viridiplantae; phylum Streptophyta; class Magnoliopsida; order Solanales; family Solanaceae; genus Nicotiana; species Nicotiana tomentosiformis. The sequence goes on along the minus strand of NC_090816.1, from coordinate 108,779,524 downwards.
GGTCGTCTCTCAATGCGCCTGCATCTTTAGTGGGAACCATACGTTGAGGCAATGTTTGAGCATCTCTGGATCTCTCGTAGTCCATCTGTGGCATCACAAACCATTGACGCACAACTGATACTGAGCGCGCGATGTCATACACGAGTGGATACAAAGCAATACGAGATATATGTTTCAATCTAAATAAATGTCGCACGATAAGGAATGAAAGAAGTCATATTGTTCCTAAACTTCATAGCCTCTAAGAGATAAGTACAGATGTCTCTGTATCGATCCTTCAGACTTTACTAAGCTTGCTCGTGACTCTTGAGACCTATGTAACCTAGTGCTCTGATACCAACTTGTCACGACCCGAAATTCCCACCGTCTGGACCGTGATGGTGCCTAACATTTCACTTGCTAGGCAAGCCAAAGTTAGAGAGTCATTAAACCAATTCTTATCCCATTCAGTAAATAACATCAATTTAACTAAGGTGAAATATAATGAGTGCGAAATAATATATATAAACAAATTGCGTTAATTACTGATAACTAGAGGATTTAGCCTATTATTTGCTCTCTTTTGCTTAGGTTTTGGGTCAAAAATGCGTAAAGGTATTCCCGAAAAATTTAACTTAATGTGCTTTCTTACACGGTTTGGTCAAAATGAGGAAAAGAAGCCATAATCAACTCATGAGAGCGGCCGCGTAACTGAGATTGGAGCGCTGAGAGCGGCAAAAAAGTGCGGCCGCATAAGGACCACCGCTGAGGCAGCCACTATTACGCGGTCCGCGAAAGTAGATTCAGAGAAACTTATTTGAGTACTAAAATCACAACTGACTGCTTTGGAAAGGCGCAGCCGCGAGGGGATTTTTGCTGAGAGTGTGGTTCAAGGTTTAGAGACTCTACAGTTTGGGCTCAAATAAAGAACGTGGCTCGCGTCCAAATTACGCGGCCGCAAATTAATGTTACGCGGACGTGAAGGGAATTCCACTGAGAGCGCATCTTGAGGTTCAAATACCCTGCAAGTCCGGTTAACTGATAAACGTGGTCCGCGTCCAAATTACGCGGTCGAGATGGAAGCACGCGCGGACGCGGTGAAAATTACATGGTACGCTAAACTAAGCCCTATCCAACCCTAGTATTGAATAAACACAGATCGCGCTCATCATTACGCGGCCGCGAAAGCTCAAGCGCAGATGCGTTCAGAATTATACGTGTCTGCGAATCCTCCACATGGGCATTTTTATCCGAAAATTTTAGCCTAGTATAAATAAATCCTTTTATCAATATTAGGTTAAGTTTTTGCTTAGCAAAGCACATGAAAGGCTGGTTTTTCCCTTTTTGGGTAATTTTAGAGTAGATTTACTTTCAAACTTTAGATTTTTATCTTGTACTTTAATATTATGGCTTATATTAAATCTTTATCTTTGATTTCTGCTGTTATTATGAGTAGCTAGACCTCATAGCTAGGGTTGTGAACTAACCCTAGTGTGGGTATTTAATAGGTCTTGAATTTTAGGGCTTAATTGTTTATGGGTTAGTGATATTTAGCATAATTCATGTTAAAATTGTAGAATTAGTGGTTGCAAACACTTACTCATGCCTTTATGACTTAGGCTCTTCTTGAGAAAGAGGGAATAAGCCTAGGAAAATTAGGCTAACAAGGAAGTGAGATGAACTCAAGAGATTGATAGCCCCAATTAAAGGGTTAAACCTAAAGATAGTAATACCCGCCTTGAGCCAATTTCACTTGTATTGTATGAACACCCATTTGGGCTTGAGAAAGCCAAATCCGGCAAAGTCACTCAAACTGCCGAGATGTATAGAGTTAGCACTTATGTGTGGTGGTTATATCACGATCCCAATCATAACAGGCTTGTCCTAGATTCTTGATACCCATTAGATACTCACCCAGGCGGAAGTCACTTCCCTAGTGCCTTTTAACACTTGAAAACGTTCACCAAAAATATTGTACTTAGCTTACACTTAGCATACAATAGTATAAAATTAAAATAGAATCAATCGCACCAATGTTTGGAAGTGAAATTAGGAACAACACACACATCTAGATTAGTTAGATACCCAACTCCAAGCCAAATTAACTCCCTGTGGAAATCTATCCCGACCTCGTTAGATACCCATCCACGCTACTCTATAGTGGTGTAGGTTCGGCCTCGATCACTTTTTGGTGCCGTTGCCGAGAAGTTAGACGGTGTTGGCTATCTATCTAACTATTTGTGTGTCTTGTTTTTCTTTCCTTATGTTTTTCTAACTTTTGTGTATCAATTGCTTCAAGTACCAAATAACTCATAATGATGCTCTCGGACATGTTCTTCCGGGGGAGGAGGTAGATGAAAATGGTGAGGATGAGGTTAATCTAGAACCTCAAGTCCAAAGGAGAGGCCGCCAGGCTATTGGAAATATTCCAAACCCTTCCCCACCTCCTCCACGGGCAGCACACCGGGTGCTACCCAATGAAGGTTACGCAAGTGCAATTGTCCCGCCACGGATTCGGGCGGGAAATTTTGAAATTATAAATATCATGCTGACCCTATTGGAGCAAAGGGGCTTTCGTTGGAGCTCCTCATCATAATGCATAAAAGCATCTAAAGGGTTTTGTTGACACATGCTAGGGGAGCAAGAAGACGAATGTGTCGGAGGATGCTCTGAGATTGTGACTTTTCCCATTTTCACTTAGAGGGAAAGCTTTAGGAGAAAAGTTTATAGCCAAGTGTTTCTCACCGGGTCATATGGCAGCATTGAGGGATGATATCTTATCCTTTAAACAAGAACCTAATGAAACCCTACATGAAATCTGGGAGAGATACCGGACAATTATCAAGGAATGCCCAAATAATGTTATGATTGGAGCAATGATTCAACAGACATTCTATAGGGGCATCAACACGACCAACCAGTGTGGTGAATCAGCTAGTTGGGGGAACGTTTTATGAAAATGCCTTATGCCGATGCTTGTGACATACTTGATGAGATGGCTAACACATCCTCAACTTGGCAGAGTCGGGAAAATATTCCTCAGGGTGATCCTAATGCCATCCATCTTCACAAGTAACTTCATGATCACGGACAAGCCATAGACAAGTTGACAACTACTACGAATTAGTTAGCAAAGGCCCATCTTCAGCAAGTTCAAGGGACAAAACAAGTAAATGCCATGGAAGGGGTAAATGTCATGGCCAACAAGAGGAGACAACGTGGTCAACAAGTGCAAAACAATCAAGATCAATATGAGAAAAGTGGTAGTGGTTACAATAAAGATGATTCTTATGATGATCAAAGTGAGGAAGTGTTATTTGCCAATAACTACCAAGGTCAATGGAGTAATGCTCCAAATCAACAATGGAGATCGTAAGGGAACAATCAAAATTGGGACAATCAAGGCCAAGGGAATTGGAACAATGGAAACAACAACAAATCAAACTATTGGGGGAACAACAATAAAAATTGGGGCGGCAATGGAAACCAAGGAGGTTGGAATAATAATAATCAAGGCAACCGGGGGTCGGGCTTTCAAAGCCCCCCGATGTATCAACAACCCAACAATCCGCCTCCATATTCGTCTCAAGGGAAAAGTTCTTCAAACAATGAGATGGGACGGATAAAGAGTATGTTCAAATAAATGATGGAAAGGAATGTTAACTCCGATGCCCAAATAGCCTCCCATACTACCTTCTATTCGCATAGACTTCATCGGGCCTTTTGTGAGTTCGTGTGGTAACACTTACATTCTAGTAGTTGTTGATTATGCTTCCAAGTGGGTTGAAGCTGTAGCTTTGCCCAACAATGAAGCACGGAGTGTGGTGGTGTTCTTATAGAAAATTATCTTCAAAATGTTTGGCACTCTTAGGGCGATCATCAGTGATGTTGGTTCTCATTTATGCAACAAGGCCTTTGACACTTTACTTTCCAAGTATGGTGTCAATCATAAGGTGTCAACCCCTTATCATACCCAGGCTAGTGGACAAGTTGAGGTCTCCAACAGGGAGATAAAGAGCATATTATCAAAAACTGTCAGTGCAAACCGGACGGATTGGTCAAGGAAACTTGATGATGCTCTGTGGGCTTATCGAACTGCGTACAAGACTACAATTGGTATGTCTCCATATCGGTTGGTATTTGGGAAAGCATGCCATCTTCTGGTTGAGTTAGAGCATAAGGCCATGTGGGCACTCAAGAAGTTAAACCTTGAATTGGATGTAGCAGCCAATCTCTAGGTAGAGCAACTCCATGAACTTGATGAATTCTGGTTTCATGCCTATTCCAGCTTGTCCTTGTATAAGGACAAGATGAAGTACTTACATGACAAATATGCTCGGAATAAAGAATTCAAGGAGGGTGACTTGGTTCTTCTATTAAACTCTCGGTTACGACTGTTTCCGGGAAAGATCAAGTCAAAATGGAGTGGCACTTTTGATGTGGTTCACGTGACTCCGTTTGGTGCTCTTAACTTAAAAAACAAAAATGGTGAAATCTTCAGAGTTAATGGGCACCGAGTGAAGCATTACCTCGAAAAGTTTGATGACATCCATGTGGTGGCCTTGATCAATTTCCAATGATGTTGGTAACATGCGGTGTGCCACGACGTTAAATAAGGCGCTTCTTGGGAGGCAACCCGTGTGTTTTTTTTTCTTTTTTAATTTTCTTCTTAGTTCAGGCTTTCTTTTGAACTAACTGGTTGTGAGCATTGTGTAGGAATTATTTGTGCAGTACATGACTATGGCTGGAAACAATTGCCTAAGTGTGGGTAATTACGCGGACCGCGCTCAATATTTCGCGGTTAGCGAGAGCTTTTCGCGGGGGCGCATATTGTCAGCGGACACGGACTTGAAAAGTCTAGAATATCAACTTTCTAAAGTTATATTCACGTCCGCGTTCGTAATTTCGCGGTACATGTTGATATTACGCGGCCACGCCCGTTAATCCGCTCTCAGCGGATTTGTTTCTGAAAAGGCTCTTCGGAAGGTAAAAAGTGCAGACCGCGGTGGAATTCCGCGGACCACGCTCAGGTAAGTCGGTGGGACCTCTGGCGTTGGTATAAATAGGAAGTCCTTAGTTCTTTAAAAACTTTTTGAACCCCACACTCTCACCGAAATAGACCACTATTCATCTTCCCCTTCTCACACTTTCAATTTCATATATCATTAATCAAGAAGCAATTTCCTAATACAAATCCACATCTGGTATGCTCAAATCTTTACATTAATTTCATCTTTTGAATTTCTTTTCTTCTAGTTTAACTTTTTCTTTTTCAGGGTTTAACACATGTCATGATTTCAAAATGATGCTTGATTGATGCTAAAATTGCATGTGGGTAATGTTTAACGCCTAATGGGAGATAAGGTTGCTCACTATGCTTGTTAATTGCCTACATATTTGCTCTAAGTAAAACCCTAAGTCTTAAATAATTCATCAATGCCAGTATGATTTGAATTTCACGGACCGCATTGATTTTTCTGCGGTCAGCGGTTGACTTTACGCGACCGCGTCTATAATTTTGCGGACCGCGTTCATGAGCTTCTCAGAATTAACAAATTGATTCCGCGACTGCATTCATTTTTATGCGGTTCGCGTCTATTATTTCACGGCCGCGCCCATTATTTCGCGGTCAGTGGAAACCAATGTTCAGAGAGTTGGTAGTCTGGTCCCAACTCTTTCGCGGTCGCGCTCCTTTTTATGCGGACCGTGCTGACCCTTCCGCGGCCGCTCTCCATTTTACGATGTCAGCGGACCCCTACTTTGAGAAACACTGTGATCATTTCATCTGCTGTCCTTTGTTGATTCATTGAACCACAATACTGATGAGCTTTCACTTATTGTGTATACATATAATGGTGGGATCTCGTGGCGGTCCTGAAAAATAAAAAATGGAGAGGAGAATCCTCCGGAGGCCGAGGCAAAGGGAAGCAATCTGCACCCTTAGCATCTCAGAAGATTATTAGCAAAAAGGCCCCACCTACGAGACCTCAGGCTGACTCCTCGGACACTAGTGAATACCTCCCTTCCCGGGAGATTTCCGAGGGAGAATCTGCACAATAACTCGAGGCTCAATTTCAACCTTCCCGTCTTGTCAATCAACCCACCTCCTCATCTGAGTCGTCTGATGGCTCAGAAAGAGGTAGTGAGACTTCAACACCATCTCCCGCACCTGTTGCAACTCCGGCCTCAACAACTGCTCCTATTAATATTGATGATGAAGAAGAGGTTCCAGATACGGGAGAGGAGGTGATACCCATGAGGGGGGGGGTGATTAGATCAAGGAAGCTGGAAGTTTGGCAAGATAGGTTCGTGAGTGAAAAGCCTATCACAAATTTCGTGAATGGTGGCCACAAAGGTCGCTCACCCTTGAGCGACATTTCATAGCAAGAGACCTTCTCCCTCACAAACGAATGTGAAGAGACAATTTGATGAAAGAGTGGGGTGGAAATTCTTCACTATCAAGTTGCCGGAAGCAAAGGATTACCTATTCAAGGAATTCTACACAAATGTTTCCCACATCAAAAAGGGTACCTATGTTACTAAGGTACTAAATAAATAGATCTGGTTCGATGGAAAAACTTTGAATACATATGCCGGGTTTGATGATGTAGACGCTGCTCTATACATACAGAAGTTGGAATTAGATGAAGCAGCCCGTCCATGGGTAGCAGAGGTGATAGCCATACCAGGGACAACACCGGCCTAGCTTACACCGGGAGTCTCAATTTCTAGAAACACCCTTAGCTTTGAAGCCAAAGGGTGGTGCACCTTCGTCTGCATCCGCCTTGATCCGTCACAGCATGACAATGACATTCCACTCTCCTGGGCGATCCTCATAGAGTCCATCATGGCAGGGTTCCCAATAAATGTGGGTAACCTCATGGCCTAGAACATATCTAAGGCAACCGGGAAGGAAGAAAGGTCCTACCCTTACCCCAATTTCATCACTATGTACCTAGAGGACCAGGGGGTTGAGGGGAGACACTTTAACACGAAGGGGAAGCCGAAAAGTCCCTTATCTTGGTACAACCTTCAGGGAGCTGACAACCCGAAGTCCAAAGGCAAAGGCACTACCTCCACTAGCCATTCTGAAGAGCCAAGGGTAGTGGAAACTAGTTCCGAGAATTCCACAGCGGAGGGTTCTTCGACTGCTATGCCACATCCCTCATGCAGACCATCTGTCACAACCTTATTATATGTGCTCTCATCTTCCGCATATCCTCAGACTTCACTGCGGGTCTCTCATATGCTATCCAGTGTCAACAACTAGTTGCAGGTAGCTACATCAATGCTGTCTGTCTTATCCAGTGCAGTCGCAACACAAGCAGCCCCAGCACAGCTTCAGGTACCTCCATCAGTGGAGGATTTATTGAAGGAGCTTCTAGGGAACCAGAAGAAGCTCCTGGACAACCAAAAGAAAATCCTGGAGACATTAGATACTCATGGGAAGGTGATCAAGGAGCTGGGCAAGCAGGTCAAAAAGATAAAGAAAACTCAAGTTTCAAAAGAGTCAGTGGAGCTGCTGAAGAAGGAGGTAAAGAAGTTCACGTCTACCGGAGATATTCCACTGGACCTGCTTATGGAGGAGACTGCCCCTGCAGCACAGACAACACATGCATCAAAGTAGGAGGCTGACAGAGAGCCGTTGAGAGGATTTGTGGTGCCACAGTCAGAGGACCTGGAGATACAGTTGGAGGACCCGGAGGGAGTTGATGATCCTATGCAGTTCGAGGTCCCCACTAGTGAGCCTGAACCCATGTAGACAAAGACCACATAGGGAGTTTTCTTTAGCCTCTATCCCTTCCCTAATCTTATTTTTGCTTTTAGCATTGAAGACAATACTATCTTTTATTTTGGGGAGTGGTCTTATTTTGATTTGATGACTGGCATGTAATAATTATGATATTATTTTTCTTTATTTTTACTTATTGTTATTTTCACTTTTGCTATTTTTCACTTTTGGTATGTATATAACTTTACCATTCCATGTATATATTCATCTCCATTTTGTATATATTCGGTTCACTCCATTATTGTACATATTCATTTTACTTTACGTAGTTCACTTTATAACTTCTTTTGTATTTTTCCTTAATAGCTTAGTTTCTTATTTCCTTTAGTAGCTTCTTTTTGAGTTTTTAGCTTCTTAGTGCCACGGTTCTTTCCAAAGGTGGGTATTGTGTGAACCAGGTGGCTCTTCCCAACAATGGATGGCGTCACAACCTTCTTAAGGGATTGAGTCTGTTTTTCTTTTTGCTCTGATATGTAGTAATAATGAATAAATGTGTCTCAAGTAGGCTTCACTTGGTACTAACACATTTACCTTCAACCTCATGGTTAGAAACAAGTTGATTGGAAAAGAATAGCTCTAGTTGTGACCTTTAGCCTCTTGAGTTGACTAAAACTATCATCAAGTGGTTTCTTTGAGCCATCTCTGATCTTCAATCTTAGCTAGGGTTGTTGTGGGCCCTCGACTCTGTTCTCTTTAATAATCCGTTAGCTTGAGAGAGAGGTAAGGTATTTAATTGCAAGTCCAAATCCCGTGCCATAAAGTCTAGAACTTTCCCTGAATGTTTGTCTAGGCGAAATTCTAAGTGTAGCTTGACTTGAGAAGTGATTTAGGCTCTTCTTGGTCCCATTTGAACTGTGAAAGCTTCAGTAGCCTACCAATATGATATCCCTAGTCAACCTCTTTGAGCCTAAGCCTTTTTCATTCAATAGCTACTTTACAAGCCTTCATCCATTTTATAATGATCCTCTCTTGGCACCCAATCTTTCCTTAGCATTCATGATGAGCAATTAATAAAAACATAAGTTTGGGGGAGAAAGGAGGAATTTCAAAGTGTTGAAAGTACAAAGAACAAAAAGAATTGATGAAAAGGAAAGGCAAAGAAAAGGATGAAGAGTTAAAAAAAAATATGTCAAAAAGAAAGAAAAGGTTAAAGGGATTCAAAGAAAACAATGTTGAAAGGTATGAAATGATGAGAAAAAGAGAATAATGATTGTCATGAACAAGAAAGAGTGACAATGTGTCTCTCTAGTTCCCTTCAGGAAGAAGAAAATGACTCAAATAGTCAAGAAAGTATGAACCGAAATGAGAAAATGGAGTGCTTAAGGAAAGATGAAACCATCATAGTTCATTATGTCCTAACTTGATCCAAAAAGCCTCAATTACATCCCAATAAAGCCCTATATGATTTCAAGTTGAGTGATCTTACATTAGTGGTGATTTACATAAGGGGCAAGCTTATGGTACTTAGAGCCGGACTTGTGGCATTCTTTTGAGAGTGATGAGCGCACTTCTTTACAATCTCTGTTTTGAGTGTCACATTCTATAAGGTAAGATTAGCTCATGGATATTAGAGGAGGAGGAGTCTGGGATCCACAATGACCTACATGAGAGAGCGAGATTCCTTGATGCATTGAGTCAACTCTTGATGCATTTGTGTCAAATTAGAACTATGGAACTCAAGAAGTCATAGCATAATGTTGTTGATAATGCATTTGCGTTGAGGGTAATTGTTAGTCCCATTTGATGCTTGATGAACTCACCTTAGGAAAGCTGAAATTTTCCTTTCTTTTTCTTGTGGAGGTGGGAATTACCTTGTTTTCTTGAGGACAAGCAAAAGCTTAAGTTTGGAGAGTTGATAACTAGGGGTTTTAGCCTATTATGTGCTCTCTTTTTCTTAGGTTTTGGGTCAAAAATGCATAAAGGTATTCCCAAAAACTAACTTAATGTGCTTGCTTGCAGGGTTTGGTCAAAATCAGGCAAAGAAGCCATAATCAACTCATGAAGGAGTCAAACCTGCATGAATCCAAGGCTTAGACTGGAGCGCTGAGGATGACAGAAAAGCACGACCACGTAAGCACCACCGCTGAGGCGGCCACTATTACGCGGTCAGCGAAAGTAGATTCAGAGAAGCTACTTTGAGTACTAAAATCACCATTGACTGTGTTGGAAAGGCACAACCACGAAATTTTTGGTTTCACTGAGAGCGTGGTTCGAGGTTCAGAGACTCTACAGTATGGGCTCAAATGAAGAACGCGGCCCGCATCCAAATTACGAGGCCGCGAATTAATCTTACTCGGACGTGAAGAGAATTTCGCTGAGAGCGCATCTTGATGTTCAGAGACCCTACAAGTCGGGCTTAACTGAAGAACGCGGTCCGCGTCCAAATTACGCGGCCGCGATGGAAGCGCACGCAGACGCGATTGAAATTATGCGTTCCGCGAAACTAAGCCCAATCCAAGCCCAGTATTGAAGAAAAATGGATTGTGCTCATCATTACCTGGACGCAAAAGCTCAAGTACAGACGGGTCAGAATTACACGACCGCGAATCCTCCGTAGGGGCATTTTTGTCCGAAAATTTCAGCCTAGTATAAATTGATCCTTTTATCAATTTTAGGTTATGTTTTTGCTTAGTAGAGCACGTGAACGGCTGATTTTTCCCTTTTTGGGCAATTTTAGAGTTGATTTACCTTCAAACTTTAGATTTTCATCTTGTACTTTAATATTATGGCTTATATTTCATCTTTATCTTTGATTTATGCTGTTATTATGAGTAGCTTGACCCATAGCTAGGGTTGTGACCCAACCCTAGTGTGGGTATTTAATGGGTCTTGAATTTTAGGGCTTAATTATTTATGGATTAGTGATATTTAGCCTAATTCATGCTAAAATTATAGAATTAATGGTTGCAAACACTGACTCATGCTTTTATGTCTTAGGCTCTTCTTGAGAAAGAGGGACTAAGTCTAGGAAAATTAGGCTAACAAGGAATTGGGGTGAACTCAAGAGATTGATAGACCCAATAAAAGGGTTAAACCTAGATATAGTAATACCCGCCTTGAGCGAATTTCACTTGTATTGTATGAAAACCCATTTGGGCTTGAGATAGCCAAATCGGGCAAAGTCACTCAAACTGCCGAGAGGTATAGAGTGATCACTTATGTGTGATGGTTATATTATAACCCCAATCATAACAATCTTGTCCTAGATTCTTGATACCCATTAGATACTCACCTAAAAGGAAGTCACTTCCCTAGTGACTTTTAACACTTGAAAACTTTCACCAAAAATATTGTACTTAGCTTACACTTAGCATACAATAGTATAAAATTAGAATATAATCAATTGCAACGATGTTTGGAAGTGCAATTAGGAACAACACGCATATCTAGATTAGTTAGATACCCAACTCCAAGCCAAATTAACTCCCTATGGAAATCGATCTCGACCTCGTTGGGTAAAACTACATCGACCATCCTCGCTGCTCTAGAATTCACTTCAAGTAATAGTCTGAAGTAAATACAATTGTTTGGGTGAAAGAAACAGTTAAACAGAAGATCAGGACGGGGACTTCCAGGTTTGTGAACGTTGACAGATTTACCTTGAGTCTCCGGATAGCAGGTCCAACAACTATAATCTCGATCAACCCAAGCCAGTACCAAAATCTGCACAGAAAGTGAAGAGTGCAGTATTAGTACAACCGACCCCATGTACTGGTAAGTGTCGAGCTTAACCTCGACGAAGTAGTGACGAGGCTATTTCAAGGCACCTACAAATCAACCTGTACAATTTAACAGTGTATATGCAAATAACAGTAATGAAGAGCTAAACAGGGAATATCAGGAGGGGAAAACATGATGTGTGAAATACGAGATGAAGAACTACAGTAGGAATTCAAGAATTATAGACATGGATTTGTGAAATATAATCACTTTTGGTTATAGAACATTTACCCAATTCAAAGTCGTGAAAAATCATTTTGGAATCGCCAAAATCCGAGACTCAAAACTAAAAAATGAGTAAAAATGGCTAAAATCCGATTTTATGTGTTATGTCCAGCATTTTCGCTTCTGCGGAAATTTGACCGCAGGTGCGGTTTCCGCTTCTGCATAAATTGACCGCAGGTGTGGTTTCCGCTTCTGCAGAAATTGACTGCTGGTGCGGTTTCCGCTTCTGCGGAAAATTGACCGCAGGTGCGATTACACTAGAAGGCTAAAATTTCATATTTTTCCTTAAGTCCAATTTTTGATCTGTTAACCATCCAGAATCCACCCGAGCCCTTGGGGCTCCAAAACAAACATGCACCCAAGTCCTAAAACATCATACGAACTTGGTTGCTCGATCAAATCGCCAAAATAACGCCTAGAACTATGAATCGGCCACCAAATCAAAGGAAATTTTCAAGTAAATTTTAAAATTATATTTTCACAATCGGAAGTCCGAATCATGTCAAATCAACTCTGTTTCTCACCAAATTCGGCAAACAAGTTATCAATATTATAGTGGACCTATTTCGGGATTCGGAACCAAAATATGGACACGGTGTCAATAAATCCAACATCAGTAAATTCTTAAATATCATTAAGCTTTCAAACTTTTAATATTTCATCAAAATTTTATATTTCGGGCTAGGAACCTCAGAATTCGATTTTGGGCATACGCTCAAGTCCCAAATCACGATATGGATCTACCAGAACTGTCATAACACTGCTCTGGGTCTGTGTTTCTCAAAATGTTGACCAAAATCAACCCAAATGAGTTTTAAGGCTCTATTTCACATTTTAATCCATTTTCACATAAAAACTTTTCAGAAAATTTTACGAACTGCGCACACAAGGCGAGGAATGATAATTAGTGCTTTTCGAGGTCTTAGAACACATAATTACTTGTTAAATTTAGTGATGACATTTTGGATCATCACATTCTCCACCTCTAAAACAAACGTTCGTCCTCGAACGGAGTTAGAAAAAGTACCTGAGCTGGAGAAAAGGTGTGGATATTTACTCAGCATGTCCAACTCGGACTCCCAGGTAGATGCCTCTACCGGCTAACCTCTCCATTGCACTCGAACTGAAAGATAACTCTTAGACCTCAACTGGCGGACCTGCCGGGCTAGAATATCCACCGGATCTTCCTCGTAAGTCAAATCTTTGTCTAATTGGACTGAGCTGAAATCTAACACATGGGACAGATCACCATGATATTTCGGGAGCATAGACATATGGAACACCGAATGAACCGCTGATAAACTAGGTAGTAATGCAAGCCTGTAGGCTACTTTACCCACCCTTTCAAGAATTTCAAAGCGTCTAACATACCTAGGGCTCAACTTGCCCTCCTTCCGAACCTCATTACACCTTTATATAAAATTTCCAACTTATATATTCGATGCCGGAACCTATCAAATCAAGTCCGATTGACCTCAAATTTTGCACACACGTCATAAATGACATAACGGAGCTATGAAAAGTTTTAGAACTAGATTCCAACCCCGATATAAAAAAGCCAACTCCCCGGTCAAGCTTCCAAACTTAAATTTCTATTTTTGCAATTTCAAGACTAATTTAACAACTGACTTCCAAATAAAATTCCGGACAAGCTCCTAAATCAAAAATCACCATACGGAGCTGTTGGAATCGTCAAAATTCTATTCCAGGGTTGTTTGCATGTAAGTCTACATTTGGTCACTATTTGAACTTAAGCTTTAAAACTTGGAACTAAGTGTTCCAATTCATTCCAAAACCTCACCAGACCTAAACTAATTACTCCGGAAAGTCATATATCAGTTATAAAGTACAAAATGAGCAGTAAATAAAGGAATGGGGCCACAACTTTTAAAACGACTGGCCGGGTCGTTACATCCTCCTCTCTTAAAATAATTGTTCATCCTCTAATGAGCATAGAGACATACCTGAAGTGGTGAAAAGAAGAGGATAATGGCTGTGTATATTCTGCTTGGTCTACCAAGTCGCCTCCTTGACCGGATGACCCCTTCACTTAACCTTCATGGAAGCAATGTTCTTTAACCTCAACGTTCGAACCTGCCTGTCCAAAATAGCCACTGGTTCCTTAACATAAGATAGATCCTTGTCCAACTGAACTGAACTAAAGTCTAACACATGAGACGGATCGCCGTGATATTTCCGGAGCATAGAAACATGGAATACCGGATGAACTGTAGAGAGACTAGGTGGTAGTGCAAGTGTGTAAGCCACCTCTCCAACTCTTTCAAGAATCTCAAAAGGCCCAATATACCTAGGGCTCAACTTGCTCTTCTTCCCAAACCTCATAACACCCTTCATAGGCAAAACTCGGAGCAAGACACTCTCACCAACCATGAATGCAACATCACGAACCTTCCAATATATATAACTCTTATGTCTAGATTGGGCTATATGAAGTAGATCCTGAATCAATTTAACCTTTTCCAAGGCATCCCGAACCAAGTCTGTACCCAATAGTCTAGCTTCACCCGGTTCGAACCAAACCACTAGCGACCGGCACCGCCTGCCATATCAAGCCTCATACGGCGCCATCTTAAAGCTCAACGGATAACTGTTGTTGTAAGCAAACTCCGCAAGTGGTAAGAACTGATCCCAAGCAACCCCAAAATCTATCACACACGCACGAAGCATATCCTCCAATATCTGAATAGTGCATTTGGACTGCCAGTCTGTCTGAGGGTGAAATGTTGTACTCAACTTCACACGAGTACCCAACTCTCGCTCTATACACCCTCCAAAACCGTGAGGTCAATTGTGTACACCGGTCAGAGATGATAGATACCGGTACGCTATGAAGTCTGACAATCTCGCGAATATAGACTTGAGTCAACTGCTCGAAAGAATAGGTAGTCATTACAGGAATGAAATGAGCTGACTTGGTCAGCCTATCCACAATCACCCAAACTGTATCAAACTTCCACTGAATCTGTGGAAGCCCAACAACGAAATCGTTAGTGATCCGCTCCCATTTCCTCTCCGGAATTTCTAACTTCTGAAGCAATCCACCTGGCCGCTGATGCTCATATTTTACCTGCTGACAATTGAGACACCGAGCTGCATACTCCACTATGTCTTTCTTCACCCGCCTCCACCAATAGTGATGTCTCATGTCCTGATACATCTTTGTAGCACCCGGATGAATGGAGTACCGTGAACTGTGAGACCCGTGGAGAATCAACTCACGCAAACCATCTACATTAGGAACACATAGCCTGCCCTGCATTCGTAATACACCATCATCTCCAATAGTGACTTCCTTGGCATCACCGTACTGAACTATGTACTTAAGGACAAGCAGATGGGGGTCATCATACTGACACTCTCTGATACGATCATAAAGAGAAGACTGTGAAACCAGATAAGCCAAAACTCGGCTCGGCTCAGAAATATTTACCTGACAAACTGGCTGGCCAAGGCCTGAACATCCAAGGCTAAAGGCCTCTTAGTTACAGGTAAATATGCTAAGCTTCCCAAACTCTACGCTTGACGACTCAAGGCATCAGCCACTATATTGGCCTTCCCGGGATGATAGAGAATGGTGATATCATAATCCTTAAGCAACTCCAACCATATCCGGTGCCGCAAATTAAGACCCTTCTATTTAAACAGATGCACTCTAGTGATTGGTGTAGACCTCACAATGGACACCGTACAAATAATGCCACCAAATCTTCAAGACATGAGCAATAGCTTCTAACTCAAGTTCATGGACCGGATAATTCTTCTCATGTACCTTTAACTATCTAGATGCGTAGGCAATCACCCTACCATCTTGCATCAACATTGCGCTGAGACCAATACGCGACAAATCACAATACATAGTATATGACCCAGGGGTTGTAGTCAAAGATGTCTTGAGCTTTTGGAAGCTCTCCTCACATTACTCAGTCCACCTAAACAGAGCACCCTTCCGGGTTAATTTGGTCATAGGTGCAATAATAGAAGAGAAACCCTCTACAAATCGGCAATATTACCCCGCCAAGCCAAGAAAACTCCGAATCTCCGTGGATGAGGACGGTCTGGACCAACTTTGCACTGCCTCAATCTTCTTCGGATCTACCTTGATCCCCTCACACAAAACTATATGGCCCAAAAATCCTACTGAACAAGCCAGAATTCACACTTTGAAAATTTGGCATATAA
The DNA here is from genome assembly GCF_000390325.3 of Nicotiana tomentosiformis. NCBI lineage: Eukaryota > Viridiplantae > Streptophyta > Magnoliopsida > Solanales > Solanaceae > Nicotiana > Nicotiana tomentosiformis. The sequence continues at coordinate 108,763,608 of NC_090816.1, read as the reverse complement.
CTTCTTTTCTCTCAAAGTCTGAAGCACAGTCCTCAAGTGTTACTCATAATCTTCCCAATTGTGGGAATACACTAGAATGTCATCAATAAACACAATGATGAAAGAATCAAGATAGGGATGAAATACACTATTCATTAAGTGCATACATGTTGTTGGGGCGTTGGTTAGCCCAAATGACATTACAAAGAACTCACAATGACCATACCGTGTCCTAAAAGCAGTCTTCGGGATATATCATTCCCTAACCATCCACTAATGATAGCCTGAATGCAAGTCGATCTTAGAGAACACTCTGGCACCCTGAAACTGATCAAATAGGTCATCAATACGTGGTAATGGATACCTGTTCTTCAATATAGCCTTGTTCAACTGGCGGTAATCAATTAACATCCGCATAGAACCATCCTTCTTCTTCTTCATAAATAAGACAGGAGCACCCCAAGGAGATACACTGGGCCAAATGAATCCCTTATCAAGCAGCTCTTGTAATTGTTCTTTTAATTCTTTCAACCCTTCTGGGCCATACAATATGGTGGAATAGAATTGGGTTGAGTGTCCAGTAATAAATTAATGCCAAAGTCAATATCCCTGTCGGGTGGCATACTCGGAAGATCCGCGGGAAATACATCAGGAAAATTGCTTACTATAGGAACTGACTCCGCGACATGAGTATCAACACTAATATCTCTTACATAGGCCAGATACGCATTGCACCCCTTCTCAACCATTCGTTGAGCCTTAATAAATGAAACAACTCTACTAGGAACATGATCCAAGGTACCTCTCCACTATAGCTGCGGTAGACCTGGCATAGCAAACATCACCATTTTGGCATAACAATAAAGGATAGTGTGATAGGGTGATAAATAGTCCATGCGCAAAATAATATCAAAATCCACCATACTTAGCAATAATAAATCACCTCTGCTCTCAAAACCACTGATAACAATTAAACACGACCGATAGACGGGGTCTACAATATTAGATTCACCTACGGGTGTAGATACATAAACATAAGAACTCAAAGAATCACGGGATACGCCCAAATACGAGGCAAAATAAGATGACACATATGAATAAGTGGAGCCTAGATCAAATAAGACTGATGCATATGTATGACAGACCGAAATAATACATGTGATAACAGAATCGGATGCAATGGCCTCTGTCCAAGAAGGAAGGGCATAATATCTAGGCTGGCCTCCCCCTCTAGGGCGACCTCTACCTGTCCGACCTCTACCTCTAGTTGGCTGTGCAGGTGGAGTGGCAACTGGTGCAGTAATCATGGCCTGAGAAGCCTGAGGGCCCCGTGGAATAAGTGGGGCCTGAGAAACCTGGGTAGGCATACCCCTCCTAAGTATGGGGCAATCCCTCATGATATGACGAGTGTCACCACACTCAAAACAATCCCTCAGAGGACGTGGTTCTGGGACTGGCTCGGGCCTGATCGACTAGACTGCTCGCTGAAGGCACCCCGTATAACAGGCACAAAAGACACTAGCGGTGCATAATATGCAACCTGAGGTCTGGGAGTAGCCGGAATACCACTAAAAGCTGGAAGTGCTAAATGAATAGGACGGCTCACATAACCTCTACCATGACAGGATGCAGTTGAGGCACGAGAATTATTATATGTTCCAGAATCTCGGGGTCTCTTAGCTTCCCTCTCTTCCCTCTCCCAGATCCGCATACCTTCCAATCTCCTAGCAATTGACACCACCTGTTGGTATGGGATGTCCATATCTATCTCTCGAGCCATACTGAATTTGATACTAGGGTGGAGACCCTCAATAAATCCGTGAACCCATTTTCGAATGGTAGCAACTAAGGCTGGTGCATGCCTAGCCAAATCACTGAATTAGACCACATATTCTGACACAGACATAAAACCCTGGCGCATCTGCTCAAACTCAGCACGCCATGCATCTCTAAGACTCTGAGGAACATATTCCCTCAAGAATATATCAAAACATTGAGTCCAAGTAAGTGAATCTGCATCGGCCAGACTATCCAACTCATATGCCAGCCACCACAGGTAGGCCTCTCCTCTTAGCTGGAATGCCATGACAGAAACCCCACTAGAATCCACAATACCTATTGTACGCAGGATACAATGACATTCCTCCAGAAAACGCTGAGCATCCTCTGAAGCTAAACCGCTAAATGTGGGAGGGTGGTACTTCTTGTACCTCTCGAGCCTGAGTTGCTCCCCCTCTGAAACTGTTGTCCTAACCTTAGGCCAAACTGGGACAACTGGCTGCACTGTTATAATATCTGGGGCATGGTCAACTTGGGCCCATGGCTCGGGAGTACGGGCAATGGGAGTACGTGATCCTCCCTCAGCCTGAGATGTGGCAGGAGCAAGTGGAATCAACCCTACCTAAGCTAGAGTGCCGAACATGTTCATAACCTGGGCAAGGGTCTCCTGAAGTGCAGGAGTAGTAACAGGCATCTCAGGTGACTGTTCTCTAACTGGAGCTATTGGTGGTGCTGCAACAACAGCTCGTACAGGTGCTTTGTCCATACCACATGGTCTTCCTCGGCCTCTGCCCCGACCCCAGCCTCATGCGGCTCCAACATGGGGCACATGTGTTTGAACATCGGATCCGGTTGTGCGTGTCCTCACTATCTGGGAGAGAATAGAAAGACAATGGTTTAGAAATTTGAAGTCAACAGTGAACACAATAAGGAATCAAAGAAGTGAATATTTTCCTAACAGTTCCATAGCCTCTCGAAGATAAGTACATACGTCTCTATACCGATCCATAAGACTCTACTAAACCTGCTTGTGACTCATAACACCTATGAACCTAGAGCTTTGATAATAACTTATCACGACCCCAAATTTCCTTCGTAGGATGTCATGATGGCACCTAGTCTCTAAGACTAGGTAAGCCTATCAATGCGGAATAACAATAGAAATCTGAAATAAATAATCTTCAAATTCACATAATTACAACTCCCAAAACCCGGTAGAAATAAGTCACAAACTTATAAGAATTTATCCTCTATGTATCTATATATATAGAGGTCTAAGGAACATAAGGAAGAAATATAATAATGATAGAAGGGGACTTCGGAGTCTGCAGACGCTGACAGTTATACCTCGAAGTCTCTGTACACAGGTAGCTCACTGATGTTTGGACTGGTAGGATGTACCTAGATCTGCACAAAAAGATGTGGAGAAGCGTAGTATGAGTACACTAAACGGTACCCAGTAAGTGCCAAGCCTAACCTCGGTAGAGTAGTGACGAGGTCAGGTCAGTCCCTATTGGAATAATAAAAGATAAGGTGAAATGCTTAACAATATAATAAAAATGAAATGACAATGGAAACAAAATAATGACAAATAATAGTAGTATGTCACCAATTAACTACGCAAAATAATGACAAATAATACCTCGTAGAAACAAAACAGAATTATTTTTAACTTTAAGAAAATCACAACAATAATCAAAGGCAACTGCGACCATAAATTAATATCAACAAGGGCACTCCCGAGGTACCACCTCGTAGTCCCAAATAATAAATAAATTCACAATATCCCATTTTTTCTTATATCACCGCGGGAGCCTTCACATTTAATTTTAAAGAATTTCTTTTTCCGAAATAGCATCCCGCGTTTTAGTCACCCTTATCACACCGCATGACTTCTAGTAGTTCCCCTACTAGCCACGCGTATCAATCCACCTTATCTCACCGTATGCGTTTCAACACCCAGACCTTATACCACCGCATGCGTATCAATATCACAATATATCATAATTTGCACCTCAAGTGCCCAAATAATTTAATTTTCCAAAATAAACAACATCAATAATACTTTCCACAACAGGGAGCTCCTGACTCAATCACAATAATATTTAATTTTTTTTATACATTGCCTCAGTTCCAAATTGAAAATATCAAATATTTCATATTAATAATATTTAAATTAAAGAAATTCCACATTCAAATAAAGCACAGAATAAAAAAAACCAAGTTTCAGCTAAACATTTAAAAACAATTAGCAGGAGAAAGTCAAGCAAATTTAAAGTATATAAATCAGATCAACGATGGAGAATATAATAAAATTTAATAATTTAATTAATAGGCAAAAGTGATCTACACAATTTTGAAACATAATCTTTCACATTAGCCCGTGTACACACTCGTCACCTCGTGTACACGACTTTGATCACATTACAATTATCACATCAATACCAATCCTAGGGGAACTTTTCCCCATACAAGGTTAGACAAGTCACTTACCTCGAACCAAGCTCAATCAATCGGTAAGAAAGCCTTTTCCACGAATATCCGACTCTGAATGGCTCGAATCTAATCAATATAATTCGATATAATCAACAAAATTTATAGGAATCAATTTCATAAGAAAATACTACATTTTCAATAAACGAAACAGAAAATTAACTCAAAAATCGCTTGTGTTTTCCACGTCTCGAAATACGGCGAAACTCAGAAAATCTGACAACTCATTCAATTACGAGTTCAACCATACCAGTTTCACTCAAATCCGACTCCGAATCGACATTGAAATCTCAAAAATTCATTTCTATGAGATTTCTAAAATTTTCCCGAATTTCCATCTCAATACACTAATTAAATACTAAAAACAATGATATATTCGTGTGTATTGACAGAATCCGAGTTAGAATCACTTACTCAAATGTTTTTCCTTGAAAATCTATCAAAAATCGCCTCTCCTCAAGCTCCAATTTGTCAAAAATGGCACAAGGGACGAAGTCCCTTGTTTTATAATTCTGTCTAGGCATCCCTTGGTCTTGCCTCGATCCAGGCCCTCGATCAAGGCTTCGCTCATGGCACACGATCTTGGGCCTCGATCCTGACCTTCAATGATGGGCATCGATCCCGGCCTTCGATCATGGCCCTCAATTCTATCCTTCGATCCTGGCCCTCGATCCTGAGCATCGACCCTGGCTTCGATCCTGGCCCTCGACCCTGGCATTCGACCCTGGGTTCGACTTCTAGGCTCGATTTCTTCATTTCCAGCATAAGAAATTGCAGCAGCTTTTGCAGCAGTTGTTTAAGTACAACTTTTGATCCGTTGAAGCTAAAGGAACATAAAAACATCATACCCCAATCTCGGGACCTCAACCAAATACAACAACAAGTCCTAAAACATCATACGAACTTATTTGAAACCTCAAATCACATAAAATGACGCTAAAACTACGAATCATACCCCAATTGAAGCTAAAGGAACTTAAAAATTTCCAACTTCTACATTATGCCGGAACCTATCAAATCAAGTCCGATTGACCTCATATTTTCTACACAAGTCATAAATGACATAACGGAGCTATGAAAATTTTGGGAACTAGATTCCGACCCGGATATCAAAAAGTCAACTCCCCGGTCAAACTTCTAAACTTAAATTCCTATTTTAGCTATTTCAAGCCTAATTTAGCTACGGACCTCCAAATAAAATTCCGAACATGCTCCTAAGTCCAAAATTACCATACAGAGTGTTGGAATCGTCAAAATTCTATTCCGGGGTCGTTTGCATATAAGTCAACCAATCACTATTTGAACTTAAGCTTTAAAACTTGGAACTAAGTGTTTCAATTCATTCCAAAACCTCACAGGACCTAAACCAATTACTACGGCAAGTCATATATCAGTTATAAAGTACAGAATGAGCAGTAAATAGGGGAATGGGGCTACAACTTTTAAAACGACTGGCCGGCTCGTTAAATATTATAAATTGAACAAAACCGAGATAAGTCGGTCGGTTTTATAATTAAATTAATTATAAAAATAATTTGAAAGTAAGTACTAACCGATTTCAGTCGGTTATGTGTACTCAAATGGTCAAAATTAATTTAATATTACCGATCGAATATTCCGACCGATTTAGGTCGGTAATTTCTAATTAAAGGCACAGAACACGGGTTACTTCCCCATTTTTCTCTTTACTCTTTCTCTCACTCTTTCTTCCACATCCAAAATTCCTTCCCAAATCCAACCCAAATCATCTCACCACTCCCTTCTCACCCAAAATCAACCCCCCCCCCCCCCACTACGTCTCTCCACTCCCTTCTCACCACTACTTCTCCGCCACCGCTGCTCCTCCATGACCATTGTCGTGCCACCCACTGCCGCGTCACTGCCAGAATCATACCTCTCACCTCTCTTTGAAGGTTAGTTATCCATATTTGTTTATTTTAGTTATATAAATTCTTTCATTTGTATAAACTAGGGTTTACAATTTGGTATTTTTGGGATGCTAATGTATTTGTTTTTATGTAGTTGGACTTTTAGGGAAAATTAAATTATGATTTAGGGTTTATTAATTATGATTAATAGTAAGTGAGTTAGTCTAATTGAATGGCTTAACTAATTCAATATTCTAGTGTTTGACTATGTTGTATTTTGTAACTAATGTTTATTACGTAATTTAATTCTATAAATTAATTTGAATTATGATTAATATAAATGTAATTTATTTGTTCTTTATGTAGATGGAATATCGTAGTTAGATGTATAATAGGAATTATCCTAATCGTCGATTTTTTAGGGAGGAATTTAGAGAATTAAGGAATTTATTAGGCATGCAATGTCACTTAAACTGTTTTGAATAGGAGGGATGATTATGTGTCATTGTGTGAAGTGCAATTGTTTGTATTTTTGGGATTGGAGGATGTTAAGACACATCTTTATAAAGAGGGGTTTAGTCACGACCCAAATACCTAACCAGATATGATGGCGCCTATTGTGGAACTAGGCAAGCCGACATTCTCAATATGTTTTCAATATATAACAGAAGTGAGCTAAAGCAATTAAACTAACAGAATGTTTTCATAATAACGGGGTAAAAACCCAAAACACAAGTGAGGAATATAGCCCGACATCGAGGTCTCACTAAGTCAAGAGTATCTAATAACCAATCTAGAAACAAAGTCAACTACAGTCTGTACCAAAGAAAGGAGACACAAGGACTGCAGACGCCGGCAGCTACCTCATAAGTCTCTGATAATCAGCTCGCGCATGAACTCAGCGACCGCCAGAACTGTACATACCTCGATCTGCACATGAAGTGCAGGATGTAGCATGAGTACAACCAACTGAGCAAGTAATAGAATTAAATATGGAACTAAGAAGCAGTGACGAGCTATAAAAATACAGATCATTTCAAAACTTTTCAGTAAAGAGTGAACATGCTTTCAAATCAGGTGGTATAAGTGAAATAAGTTCGAGCTCAAGTAAAACAGATATGAATGTTCTAGAAATTTCACAACAACAACAAATATCAACTAAGTGAAACAATAGAAAAAATCAAGTACAACCCCTCAAGGAAACAGTCACTCAACTCATCTCAACATCTCATACTCTCGGCTCTCAGCCCTCAATACACACTCTCAATAGGTACCTACGCTCACTGGGGGTGTACAGACTCCGGAGGGGCTCCTTCAACCTAAGTACTATGTTGTTGCGGCATGCAGCCCATTCCAATATTGTTGCGGGGTGCAACCCGATCCAATATTATTGCGGCATGCAACCCGGTCTAATATTATTGCAGCGTGCAACCCGATCTAATATTGTTGCGGCGTGCAACCCGATCGAATAATATATATATATATATATATATATATATATCAAAGGCTTGTTGAGGCATGCAACCCGATCCATATACCTCACAGCTCGCAGCTCGACACTCACGCCATATCTCAGTCACTAACCTCTCCAGCCTCTCGGGCTCACAGAATATCATAATAGTTAGCCCAAACAGAGAATACAATAAGTATCGACAGTAAATGAGAGAGAATGGAGATATAACACACAAGTAAGACTGCGACTAAGTACAAGACATCAAAAAGTAGTCAATTCAACAAGTATACGACCGTTGTTGGTCCCAACAGTGATATCATATGGCCTAAACATGGTTTCTAACATGAAAGACAGTCAATTGCTCAAAGACAAGGAAAAACAAGTAATAAAAATGGCTATTCGACTTTACAGTCTCACGAGACAGACCAAGTCACAATCCCTCATGGTGCACGCTCACTCGCCCGTCACCTAGCATGTGCGTCACCTCCAAATATTCACATCATACCAATTCTCGAGGTTTCATACCCTCAAAACCAGATTTAAGACTGTTACTTACCTCAACCGTGCAGAAATCCTACTCCGTAATGCCTTTGCCTCTCTAATTAACCTCCAAATGACCCGAATCTTGCAACAAACAGTATGAGATAATCAATATTGGCTAAAAGGATCAATTCCACAAGAAAACTACTAAAATATAGTCCAAAATCTGACCTCAATTGCCCCTACAAAAACCCAAAATTCACTCTCCAATTCCCAAGACCTAATCCCCAAATCTCACCTCAAACACTCACCAACTAGGTGTAACAATCAGTGAGGAAACACCATTATTGAAGATAAATAGGCACAAGGAACTTACCTCAGTAATTACTCCGAAATCTCTCTCAAAATCCCCTAAATTCGAGCTAAAAAAAATGAAAATGGTGAAAACTCTCGTAGTCTTCTATTTATAGGTTCTGCCCAGATTTCTCGCACCTGTGGCTCCATTTCCGCATCTGCGGAAAAATCACTAAAACACTACCTCCGCTTCAGCGATCAAGTGACCGCATTTGCGCTCTTCGTGGGTGCTGGAACTACATCGCACCTGCCGTCTAAACTCACACATGCGCCCTTAAATCCGCTTCTGCAACATCGCACGTGTGGGAATGCCATCGCACCTGCGTCCTTTGCCCAGATACTCCTTAGCTGCATCTGCGACTCCTCTTTCGCTTCTGCGGGCAGGGAATCACCTGCGGTTCCCACTCCGCAGGTTCGGTTATACCAGTAGCAGTAGTTTAAGCTGCAATTCCCCAACTTCCATCAAGCCGTTAACCACCCGAAATCACCCTGAGGCCTTCGGGACCACCACCAATTATACCAACAAGTCCTATAACCCGATACGAAGTTAGTCGAACCTTTGAATCCCTCAAAACAACATCGAAACACAAAATTATACTCGGATTTAAGCCTAAAGAGTTTCTAAACTTTTGAATTCCATAACGACGCAGAAACCTACCAAACAATGCCCGATTGACCTCAAATATTACACACAAGTCATAACATTACACCACAAACCTATTCCACCTTCCAGAAATCCAATCCGACCTCGATATCAAAATTTTTACTGTCGGCTAAAATCGCCAAAATTCCAACTTTCCCCGACAAATCACATTCCGGACGCGCTCCTAATTCCAAAATCACCCAACAAAGCTAACAGCACCATAAAAATTCAAATCCGAAGTCTTTTTCTCACAAGTCAACATCTAGTCGACTTCTCCAACTTAAGCTTCCAATTAAGAGACTAAGTTTCTCAATTCACTCCAAAACCACTTCGGACCCGAACCAACCATCCCGGTAAGACATAATACACCTGTAAAGCACAAAATAAGTAGAAAATGGGGGAAACAGGGCTATAACTCTCAAAACGACTGACCGGGTCATTACATCCTCCCCCTCTTAAACAAACGTTCATCCTCAAACGGGTCTAGAAACGCGAACTTATTTTTTCTCTTGGTAGTGGAGACCGTTTTGGTACCTTACTATATGTTTGGCCTCCATTTCCTCTTCTCTCGTATCTGTCTGCCCAAGCGGTAGTAGTTTCCTAGTTGGAGTTGGCACACGTAGGCCCGACACATACCTGGAGTCTCAAATAGGTATGGATATCTACTCCGCATCCCCCGTTCGTCTCCCAAGTGGCTTCCTACATAGGCTGACCTATCCACTACACCTTCACTGAAGCTATATCCGTTGACCGCAACTTCTAAACTTGCATCCAACTGAACTGTGTTGAAATCCAAAAATGGGACGGATCGCCGATATACTTCCGGTGCATAGAAACGTGAAATATTGGATGCACACTCGACAAACTAGGTGGCAAGGCAAGCTTGTAAGCCACCTCCCCGATCCTCTGAAGTACCTTAGAATGACCACTGAACCGAGGGCTCAACATCCCCTATTCCCAATCCTCATAACACCCTTCATGGGTGATACCTTCAGCAGAACCTTCTCCCCGACCATGAAAGACACATCATGGACCTTGCTGTCAGCATAACTCTTCTGCCTAGACTGCGCCATGTGAAGCTGCTCCTGAATGAATTTCACCTTGTCTAATGCATCCTCAACACGCCATCATCACCAATATTCACATCTCTAGCATCACCTCGTCGATCCCTGTCCTGGAGGACGAGCAAATAGGGGTCATCATACTGACGCTCCATGATACGATCATAAAGAGAAGACCTAGAGACCACACAAGCCAATACCCAACTCGGCTCCGAAATATCCAATCTGACAAGCTGGCTAGCTAAGGCCTGAACATCCAATGCCAAGGGTTTCTCTGCCACTGTAAGATACACTATACTCCCCAAACTCTCCACCCGGCGACTCAAGGCACCGACCACCACATTAGCCTTCCCAGGATGGTACAAAATGGTGATATCATAGTCCTTGAGAAGCTCCAACCAGCTCTGCTGATGCAAGTTAAGATCCATATGCTTGAACAAATATTGCATACTCCTGTGATCAGTGTAGATCTCATAATGAACCCCGTACAAATAGTGCTTCCAAATCTTCAAGGCGTGAACAATAGCTGCTAACTCAAGATCATGGACATGATAGTTCTTCTCATGGGTCTTCAACTGGTGCAAAGTATAAGCAATCCCTCTACCCTCTTGCATGAGAACAAATCAAATACCTATCCGTGAGACATCACAATACATTGTGTAAGAACTAGAAGCTGATGGCAGAACTAGAACTGGGGCGTGGTCAAAGCAGTCTTGAGCTTATGAAAGCTCTCCTTGCACTCATCCGACCAACTGAATGGAGCACCCTTTTGGGTCAATTTGGTAAAGGACAATGCAATAGATGAAAAGCCCTCCACAAAATGACGGTAATAGACCACCAAACCAAGAAAGCTCATAATCTTCGTGGTTGAGGACAGTCTGGGCCAGCTCTGCACCTACTCTATCTTTTTTGGATCCACCTGAATACCCTCGATGCACATTACGTGCCCCAAGAACGCCATTGAACCGATCTAAAACTCATACTTTGAGAACTTTGCATAAAGCTTCTCTTCCCTAAATATCTGTAACACATTCTTCAGATGTTGGGCATGCTCCTCCTGGCTATGAGAGTACAGCAGGATATCATTAATGAATACAATAACGAACGAGTCCAAATAAGGCTGAAAAACATTGTTCATCAAATGTATGAACGATGTTGTGGTGTTAGTCAGCCCAAAACACATCACAAGGAACTCATAATGGCCATATCATGTCCTGAAAGCTGTCTTAAGAATATCCAAATCCCGAATCTTTAGTTGGTGATACCCTAACCTTAAATAAATCTTGGAGAACACCATCACCCTATGAAGCTGGTCAAATAGATCATCAATACGTGGAAAAGAATACATGTTCCTGACTTTCACCTTATTCAACTACCTGTACTCAAGGCACATCCTCATAGAATCATTCTTCTTCTTTACAAATTGAATCGGTGCACCCCAAGGTGACACACTAGGCCGAATAAACTCTTTATCAATGAGTTCCTAGAGTTGTTCCTTCAACTCCGTTGGTGCAATACGATACGGTGGAATAGAAATGGGCTGAGTGTCTAGCACCAAATCAATACCGAAGTCAATATCCATGTCAGGTGGCATGCCCGGCAGGTCTGCAGAAAACACATACGGAAAATCATGCACCACCGGAATAGAATCATTGGAAGGAGTCTCTACACAATTAACCCTCACAAAGGCCAAATAGGATAGACAAAACTTCTCAACCATCCGTTAAGCCTTCAAGTATGAAATCACTCTACTGGGAACATAGTCTATAGAACTGCTCCACTCAACCTCGGCATCGCCAACGTCATACTCTTAGCTTGAAAATATAGAACAACATGACAAGGAGACAACCAATCCATACCCAATATCACATCAAAATCGACCATACTGAGTAGCAAAAGATCCACTTTGGTCTCCAGACCCCCAAATAGTCACCATACATGATCGATATACGCGGTCCACAATAATAGTATCACCCATAGGAGTAGATACATGAACAAATAAAACTAAAGACTCACTGGGCATATCCAAAAAATGAGCAAAATACGAGGAAACATATGAATAAGTGGAACCAAGGTCAAATAATACAGAGGCATCTCGGTGGAAACCTGAGACAATACCTGTAATCACTGTATCTAAAGCAATGACATCCGGTATGGCAAGTAGAGCATAGAAATGGGCCTGGCCACCCCCTGCCCTACGTCCCCCTCTCGGGCGACCCCTAGCTGATTGGGCTCCACCCTGGGCTGTCTGAGTGGGTGGTGGAGGGGCTGGTTCTAATGACATAGACTGGCTCCTCTGTGGAGCAGGACCTCGCACTATACGGGGACATGCTCTACTCATGTGATCAAACTCCCCACACTCATAGCAACTCCCCGGTACTGGTGCAGGGGACTGAATGGAGCCCCGAGCACCGAGATAACTTGCATAAGGTCCTGGCATAGACGAACCCTGACCTGATGAAGCACGGGACTAATTATGCGCTGGGAGGGCACCGAGAGATGAACAGCCCTGGTGATAATTGTGAGAACCATGGCCAGATGATACACCACGGTGAACTGGAAAAACCGTCTAAGCATGTCTAAAAGGACAACCTCTACCGTGCTGGAACTGACCCCCAGAAGGAGCATCGCTATATCCACCCTGTCCACAAGGCCTCTTGGCCTCCCTCTCATCCCTCTCCTGACTTCGAACTATCTCAATCTGACCAGCAATGTTGACAACCACATCAAAAGTAGCACCACACACTTTCTATCTGGTCATAAGCAATCGAAGTTGAAAAGTTAGGCCATCTATAAACCTCGTGATCCTCTCCATGTCTGTGGGAACCAACCAAATAGCATGATGGGCTAACTCCGAGAATCACATCTCATACTGTGTCACAGACATATCACCTTGACGAAGCTACTCAAACTGTCTGCGCAACTCCTCTCTACGGGATTGAGGCACGAACTTCTCCAGAAAGATAACGGAGAACTGCTTCCAGGTAAGGGGCGATGTGCCGACCGGCCTACGCCTCTCGTAAGCCTCCCACCAACTGAATGCAACCCCAAATAACTGAAAGGTAGTGAACTAGACCCCACCGGTCTCCAGAATACCTGTTGTACGGAGTATCCTTTGAAACCTTTCCAAGAAACATTGTGCATCCTCTCCCTCTACACCACTGAAAGATGGAGGATGGATTCTCCCAAACCTCTCCAATCTACGCTTCTCATCCTCAGGCATAGGAGGATCCATATAGTCTTGAGCAGCTGTAACTGGCTGGGCTAGTGGTGCCCCCAGTGTCTCGAGTCCCTGTATTACCTCCTCTAGTGTGCGGTCGGCTGGAGTCTGAGTGCCTCCCCCGGTCTGAGAAGTGGATGCTGCCGTCGAAACAGAGACCGCCTGAGCAAGGCCGTTGCACATGGTCAGAATCTAAGCTAAGGCCTCCTGAAGGCCAGGAATCACGATGGGCACATGTGGTGCCTGAGCTGGTGCATCAACAACTGAAATCTGATGCTGATCTGGGGAAACTGGTACTTCTCCAGCTGCTGTGCGGGCTGCACATCTTCCCCTACCGTGACCTCGGCCTCTCACGGCCCTGGCTGGTGGTACTGGTGGTTGTCCATCCTGTCCAGTAGTACAAGTCCTCACCAACTGTGAGAGAATGAAATAACAAATGTTTAGTTACTAGAATCAACATATTCGCACGACAAGAATTTAAGAATGTGGAGTTTCCTAAGAGTTCTGCTGCCTCTCAAAGATAAGTACAGACGTCTCTGTACCGATCCGGAAGACTCTACTAAACATGCTCATGACTCGTGATACCTATGTAACCTAGGCTCTGATACCAACTTGTCGCGACCCAAATACCTAACCAGTCGTGATGGTGCCTATTATGGAACTAGGAAAGCCGACATTCTCAATATGCTTTCAATATATAACAGAACTGAGCTAAAGCAATTAAACTAACTAAAGGTTTTCATAATAAGTAGGTAAAAACCCAAAACACAAGTCCGGAATGATAGCCCGACATCAGGGTGTCACCAGGTCATGAGCATCTAACAACCAATGTAGAAATAGAGTCTACTACACACCTAGATCTGCACATGAAGTGCATGGTGTAGCATGATTACAGCTAACTCAGCAAGTAACAAAATTAAATAAGGAACTGAGAAGTAGTGACGAGCTATAAAAATACAGATCATTTCAAAAGTTTTCAGTAAAGAGTGAACATGCTTTCAAATCCGGTGGTATAAGTGAAATCAGTTTGAGCTCAAGTAAAACAGATATGAATCTTCCAGAAATTTCACAACAATAGATAACAACTAAGTGCAACAATAAATAAAAGCAAGTACAACTTCTCAAGGCAACAGTCACTCAACTCACCTCAACAGCTCATACTCTCGGCTCTCAGCACTCAATACACACTCTAAATAGGTACTTGCGCTCACTGGGATGTACAGACTCCAGAGGAGATCCTTCAGCCCAAGCGCTATATTGATGCGGAGTGCAACCCGATCCAATATTGTTGCGGCGTGCAACCCGATCCAATATTGTTGCGATATGCAACCCGATCCAATAATATAAATATAGCTCAAAGGCTTGTTGCGACATACAACCCGATCTATATATCTCACAGCTCGCAGTTCGGCACTTAGACCCTATCTCAATCACTAACCTCTCCAGCCCATCGGGCTCACAGATGATCATAATAATTAGCCCAAATAGAGAATACAATAAGTATCAACAAGAAATAAGAGGGAACAGAGATATAACACAGAAGTAAGACTGCGACTGAAAACAAGACAACAAATAGTAGTCAATTCAACAAGTATACTACTGTTACGGGTCCCAACAGTGATTTCATATAGCCTAAGCATGGTTTCTAACATGAAAGGTAGTCAATTGCTCAAAGACAAGGAAAACACGTAATAATAATGGCTATTCGACTTTTCACGGGACAGACCAAGTCACAATCCCTCACGGTGCACGCTCACACGCCCGTCACCTAGCATGTGCGTCACCTCCAAATATTCACATAATACCAATTATAGGGGTTTCATACCCTCAAAACCATATTTAAGACTGTTACTAACCTCAACCGTGTAGAAATACTACTCTGAAATGCCTTTGCCTATCGAATCGGCCTCCAAATGACCCAAATCTTGCCACAAACAGTACGAGATAATCAATACTGATTAAAAGGATCAATTTCACAAGTAAACTACTAAAATATATACAAAATCTAAAATCGTCTCAACCCGCCCCCCTCCCCCTGGGCCCACATCTCGAAACCCGACCAAAGTCACAAAACCCTAAATACCATTCACTCACGAGTCTAACCATACCAAATTTATCAAAATCCTGCATCAATTGGCCCTACAAAACTCCAACATTCACTCTCTAATTCCCAAGCCCTAAAATCCCAAATATCACCTCAAACACTCACCAACTACGGGTAAATATCAGTGGGGAAATACTATTATTAAAGATAAATATGCACAAGGAACTTACCTCAGTGATTACTCCGAAATCTCTCTCAAAATCCCCAAAATCTGAGCTAACAAATGATGAAAATGGTCAAAACTCTCGAAGTCTTCTATTTATAGTTTCTGCCCAGACTTCTCCCACCCGCGGCTCCATTTCTGCATCTGCTGGCAAAGACCCGCTTCTGCAGAAAAATCACTAAAACACTTCCTCTGCTCCAGCGAACAAGTGACCGCATCTGCGCTCTTCGCGGGTGCGGGAAATACATCGCACATACGGTCCAAACTCGCACCTACGCCCCTAAATCCGCTTCTACGACCATCGCACCTATGACTCCTCCTTTGAGTCTGCGGGTAGGTACCTGCGGTTCTCACTCCGCAGGTTCGGTTACACTAGTAACAGCATATTCAACGACAATTCCTCAACTCCCATCAAGTCGTTAAACACCCGAATCACCCCGAGGCCTCCAGGACCATAACCAATTATACCAACAAGTCCTATAACCAGATACAAACTTAGTCGAGCCGTAGAATCACTCAAATCAACATCAAAACACGAAATTACACCTGGATTCAATCCTAAAGAACTTCTAAACTTTCGAATTTTACAACGAAGCCGAAACCTACCAAATCACGTCTGATTGACCTCAAATTTAACACACAAGTCAAAAATGACACCACGAACCTATTCCAACTTCCTAAAATCTAATCCGACCACGATATCAAAATTTCCACTGCCAGCCAAAATTCCAAATTTTGCCAATTCAAGCCTAATTCTACTACGGGTCTCCAAATCACATTCCGGACGCGCTCGTAAGTCCAAAATCACCTAACAGAGCTAACGGAACCATAAAAATGCAAATCCGAGGTCTTTTACTCACAAGGCATCATTTGGTCGACTTTTCCAACTTAAGCTTCCAATTAAGAGACTAAGTGTCTCAATTCACTCCAAAACCACTCCTGACCCGAAACAACCAACTGGTAAGACATAATACAGTTGTAAAGAACAAAAGAAGAAAAAATGGGAGAAACGGGACTATAACTCTCAAAATGATCGGTCGGGTCGTTACAGGTTTATGGATAATTATTTTGTATGGATAGGCATGGAGAGATTGATGGTAGTGATGGTGTATTTCATAACATAGTTGTTGGTAAAAGTAGTAGGTCTGTGGGGAATACTGTTCAACATCCTAGATACCATGAAATGGTTTTGGATGCTTTTAGGATGCACTTCTAGTTTGAACCCCATAAAAGTGTTGAACAGGATTCTAACGCAGAGGTTAAACATTTTTATGAACAGTTAAGCCCGCTAATCATCCACTAAGTTAAGGGAGTATGCACTCTTAGTTGTCTGTTGCAGTTAGATTATTAAGTGTCAAATCAGGTACCAATATTTCTCAAGCGGGAAAGGATTATGTCATTGCCCTTATGAGTGAACTAGTTGACCCAACTTTCAACATACCTGAAGATTTCTATAAGGCTAAAAAATAGGTTTCTAAGTTAGGACTCTCGTCTATTAGAATAAATTGTTGTGAAGATGGTTGCATGTTTTATTATAAGGGTAATGCAGATTTAGAAAGTTATAATTTTTTTGAAAAAACTCATTTTAAGCGGGTTTCCAGCAAGAAGAAGGTTGTTTCAAAGTCGATGCATTACTTACTTCTTATTCCTAGGTTAAAGAGGTTGTACGCATCGATGAGTGAGTTGGTTGCAAACCGAAAAATGCCCGAGGGATATGCTTCGAACCTGGGAAAACATGTCGATTGGTCAAATAAGAAGATCATACTTTTTCGATGCAAGTGGTTTGACCCAACACCTAGAAAAGTTACAAATATACACTCACAGTATAACATAATTGAGGTTAATAAAAAGGGAGTATGATTGCTATGATCCTTTTATAATTGCAGAAAAAGTTAGGCAAGTGTATTATGCTCCATATCCATTGCGAAAGGATAAGGCTGATTGGTTGGTTGTAATCAAAACTAAGCTTGTTGGTAGGCAAGTGTATTATTCTCCATTTGCTTAATCATCAGCTGAATCGCATCCATCTAGATTTCAGCCAGCCGGATCGCAACTCCAATTTCACTCCTCTATTTGAGGATATGAAAACGGTCGATGCAATAGTAATACCCAACAAGGAGTCCGAGTCGATCTTCCATAGGGATTTATGAATGTATCTTAAGGATATATATTATAGTGTAGGAGCTTGAATTATCTCAAATTGCACTTCCATAACCTTGGGTTGTTTCTAGGTCTAATTTAAACTATGGTTACAAACTAAGAATTTAAACTAAGAAATTATTTTTGGTTGTTTTTCAAATGATATAAAATGCCTAGGGCTATGACCTTCACCTAGGTGTTCGCCTAATGGGTTGTAAGCTTTAAAGCTTGTTTTATTGGCCGGGGTGTATTACAGCTATCAACACTCAAGTACCCACTCAATTTGGCTTTCCCAAGTCCAAATGGGTATTGAACAAAGAAGTTGATAATAAGCTCAAGTCGGGTTTTACTATCTCTTGGTTCCGCTATTTAATTGATCTTATCAATCTCTCGATTGATCCAATTTCTTGCTAGCCAATTTTTTTTAGACTAAATCTCTCTTTCTCAAGTAGAGACCAAGTTAAATAGGCATGAAATAATGTTTGTAACCATTAATTGTTCAAATTAAAGCAAGAACTAGGCTAGATAATCAACACCCAACCATAAACAAGTGATAAATAAAACACCCATTAAGTTCACACACTAGGGTTGGGTCACAACCCTAGTGAAAATCAATCTAACCATGTTTAAATTGGAAGATAACGAAGAAGAAGTGATAATGAAACCCATATTAATGATTAAGATGATAAAAGTAATATTCAAAAAGCTCAAAAAAGAGAAAACTACTAAAAGGGGCAAAGTAAATGGTTGTTGATGTCAAAAGTTCCAAAAATTGACCTAATAAAAAGGAAACTCTAATATTTATACAGTGCTGAAATTTTGGGACAAAATTGCCCTTTCGGTGGTTCTGCGGCCGCACAATTCCATGTGTGGTCCGCACTTTTCTTCAGCTTGACGGGATTGGACTCCTGCGGCCGCACCATTCTGAATCACGGTCGCATCTCTCTCTTTCTATGGTCCGCACATTTCTTAGTGCGACCGCACATGGCTCTTTTGTGGACCGCACATATACAACTGTGGCTGCATAGCTGATCTTCTGCGGTTGCACAATAATTGTGTGGTCCACACTTTTGTTGAACTTGATATGCATGTTATCTGAAATTCCGGTCTTGCCTTGCTTCTACGTCAACATATTTTATGTGCGGACCGCACTTCTTACAAATCTCTGATAAGTTCTTCTGCACAATCTATGACCGCAAATGATAATTAGCGGTCCGCACTTTAGAGCTTTTGTTCCTGTTTTTGTCCTTGGTTCATATTGCTCCTTCTTGAGTTGGATTTCATCTTTTAGGCTCATTTTCTTCCATTCCTACAATTAAGCATATTTCATCAGTTTTTGGGAACACAATTAAATGCGTTGTCGGCAGCCATGTCTGGCTCCTCAGACTGGCCAGCTGGTGCAACTGGAACAAATAGTGTTGCTAGAGATGCTGATGCTGGTGGGTCTGACCCTATGAGCAAATCAAATGGAAGCTCACTAGCTGCTGCTATCTTGGTCACCTCTCTCCTCAACATGTCAACTGATTTCTTGGATGCCTGGGATTTCCTCATTTTATTTACCTTCTTCCCCAGGTCCTCAATGATTGATCCATGTGCTACCAAGGTGTTCATGATGTTGGTTTGGTTTTCCAAGATCTTATTCAATGTATCCTCCAATGTTGGAGGAATTTGGTGTGTCGGGGAGGATGACTATGCTACAATAACACTGGATAAGTCAGATAGCTTTGCAGTAGCTATCTACATGCACTTGTTGAGGCTCGCCAGTGTCTGGGAGACTCGAAGCTCAGATAGTGGATGAGTGGGTATAGGCACCGGCCTTAAAGTCGAGGTGGAGGGAACTATTGTTGAAGGCCCTAAAGAAAGAGGTGGTGGGAAGGCAGCTGTACTGGTAGAAGGCACTAATGGAGAGGAAGGCATGCCTACTAACTCTGCCACTACCACCGAAGGCTCATCAGGCTGGCCCATGGTAGTAGTCGACTGACCCTTATTCTTCGGGTTCATCAGTTCCTTCAGACAGTACCAAGTGAAAGGCTTCTTTGCCCGAACCTTTGTGTCAAAATTCCTCGGCTCTACCCCCTAATCCGTAAGGTATTCCTTGATAGCGTTGGGATATAAGTAGGAGCTGTCACTTTACCTGCCAACCAAAAATATGTTGGCAGACATCACGACACCCATATTGATTGCGTATCCGGCCATGATAGAGGCGACTAGCACTGCCCACGGGATCGGGAGATTTGTTTCATTTTGGCACGGGTCTATTCTTCTACACATAAAAGTCTGCCATCCCTTTGCCTCAAAATTTAGGGTGTTCCGCTGAATAGGAATCCTTGTTGTAATCCATGGTGGTGGTGGTCCCGGAGCTGCCAGAATCGCAACTAGTCATGGGAGAACTACATCGCCTATAGCCACCTTTTCCAAGAATTACACCAGCTCTACATCCTCTAACCCTAAGAATGTGTTCAAGGTTCTCTGGTCAAACCTCACTTTCAGATTCCTCACTTTTGTCACTTTGGTCCCATTCTTTATGTCCTCCACATTGGCGTAAAATTCCCAGACCATGTACTCTTTGGCATTTAACACACTTTGAGTGAACCATGTCCACCCTTTCTGCTCCCAGAATTGTCTCAATACTACCGGGTTGTATTTATTAAGATCTTTCAACAAGAATTGACGCTCAAGAGTGAGCGATCTCGACGGCCACCACTCTCGGAAACCATTTAATACAGTTAGACTGACGAACCAATCTTCCCAAATTTCTTTCTTGTTCGACCTCTCAAGTTCGACAACTATGGTATCACCCCCTCGTCCATCATCCGGTATCTCATCCACATCCACTGTAGTAGCTGGTGTGTCGGGGGAATGTGTAGATGAAGGCTCTGAAGCCAGGCTGTTACCTGCCGACCCCTCAGAATTGCTCTCGGAAGAGGTTGGCTTATTTCTCAATTGGTATCTGTCCTGAAGCGGTTGTGCTTGTGATTTCACAATAGGTTGCTCTTGCACTGAGTTGCCCTCCGATTCTTCCCTTAACGGTGCATATTAACTTGATTAGGAGGGTTATAGCTATCTACTTCGGCCTGCTGTGGCCTTCTTACCTATTACTCTTTGGGGGGCGAGGGGTAAAGTGATTTTGCCTCTACCTATAAAAGGTTCACCCATCCCCTTTCATGTATCACCACGATAATGGGATCTAACCATATTCTGCACAAAACATCAGTATGTGTCAGTTCTAGTTCAAATGCAGGTAAGCAGGAAGTTGCAGAACAAAACATGATGCAGGTTGGGGAAGTGCGGTCTGCAGAATTTTTAGTGCGACCGCACATTTTTGAGTGAGGTTACATAGTGGATACCTTAAAAATTGCAACTCTATGAAAACAGAGAACGCCCCAATCTACGGCCGCACACACTTTTATGCGGCCACGATTGAAATTTTGAGGACCGCACAATTTCAAGTGTGATCCGTACTTTTGCCTAACAAGATGCCCTTAGCACGTAATTCTGCGGACCAAACAATTTCTTGTGTGGTCGCACATTTCAAACTTAAATCGAGCACAGTCCTATATGGTTTCAATATTTTACACAATTTGGGCATGGTAGTAGCAATTGAACATGATAAACGAAATACCCATTCCCCAAATAGCCACTAGGAGTTTACCTAACACAAATTACACCCCTCATAGATATGAAATTGACAAATGGTGTAAAATAACTAATAAGTTATAAACTAACTAAGAAAATTGAAGAATTCTAGAAATGATTTGAACATACTAGTGATGAAGTGGTGTTAAGGAATGATCAAATATGTTAAATTAAGTGGCGGATAATTGACTCAGTAGTGTGCAAAATTTTAGCCTTTGTTTTAATTTCTCAGAGAGTGTAAATTCTCAATAGTGGCCTTAGGGCTACTAGTTATACTATACGGGATTGGCAAAGGGTTCAAGAGACGAGTGCGGTCGCAAAATTCCTTTTCCAGTCCGTACTCTGTTACCTGTTGTTCAATTTCCCTCTGTTGTCCTGCGGTCCTAGAATTACGTGTGCGACCGCATGTTTTGGTGCGGACCATAGATTTCCTTGTACGGCCGCACTTTGACCATTTCTCTAACAGAAAAACTTCATAGAGTTTGCAATTTACCATCTCAGTTTGTGCGGTCTGCACTAGAATTATGCGACCGTATTTTCCTTCTATTACAGCATCAAGAATTGTGCAGTCCACACATTTTTTCTTAATTAGCCAATTTTTCTGAGCCCAGTTCCTATAAAGCACACACATTCCTGCAACACACTTCAAATCCAATTAGCACAAAATTAGTCCTATCTAAGACAAAGAAAAATGGGTTGCCTCCCAAGAAGCACATGATTTAACGTCATGGCATGACACAGATTATCATCACTTCAAACGAATCACTTCCACCACGTGGCCATCATCAGCTTGTCCTAAATATTGCTTCACCTGGTGTCCATTGACTCGGAATACCTCATCACTTTTGTTCTTTAAGTACAATGCACCAAAAGGTGTCACACCTACAATTTCAAAGGGACCACTCTATTTAGATTTCAGATTTTTGAGAAACATCTTCCATCGTGAATTGAACAACAAAGAAAGATTGCCCACCTTGAACTCCCTTTTTTGGATATATTTGTCATGAATGTACTTCATTCTTTCTTTGTACAAGGAGGAACTTGCATATGCATGATACCGGAATTCATCTAATTCATTCAAACGTACAACCCACAAGTTAGCAGTTGCATCCCAATCAAGATTTAACTTCTTTAAAGCCCACATGGCCTTGTGCTCGAGTTCTATCAGAAGATGACAAGCTTTGACAAACACCAACCGGTATGGAGACATCCTGATAGGAGTTTTGAAAGTAGTTTGATAAGCCCATAGTGCATCATCAAGCTTCTTTGACCAATCCGCCAGGTTAGCGTTCACTATTTTGGATAAAATACTCTTTATCTCTCCATTGGAGACTTCCACTGGACCGCTAGCTTGAGGATGATATGGAGTCGTAACTTTATGAGTGACACCATACTTGCTAAGTAAGGTGTCAAAATCTTTGTTGCTAAAATGCAAACCCCATCGCTTATAATAGCCCGCGGAGTACCAAATCTTGTGAAGATGTTCTTCTTCAAAAATGCCACCATACTTCTTGCTTCATTGTTCGGTAGAGCAATGGCCTCAACCCATTTAGACACATAATCAACCACAACCTAGATGTAGGTGTTTCCATAAGAACTCACAAAAGGTCCTATGAAGTCAATATCCCACACATTGAAAATATTAATCTCCAAAATGGTGGTGAGGGGCATTTTACCAGCCCTTTTCCATTCATCACAACACTTGACTAGATCACTTGCATCCTTGTAAAGAGTGGGCCAATAGAAACAACAACTTAGCACTTTGTCCACCGTTCTTGCTCCACCATAGTGACCACCATACGGCGAAGAATGACAAGTCCAAAGAATTTCAACTTGTTCCTCCTCTGGTACACATCTTCTAATCACTCCATCCGTACAAATCCGGAAAAGATATGGTTCATCCCAATAATAGTTTTGACAATCCCGTTTGAGCTTCTTCCTTTGATTTATAGAGAACTCATCCGGGGTGATACCACTTACCAGAAACTTTACTAGATCCACGAACCATGGCACCTCTTTCCTTGAAATGGCTAAGAGTTTCTCATCGAGGAAGGAGTCATTGATTTCAAGGCCATCATGCGGCCTCCCCTCCTCCTCCAAATGAGATAAGTGGTCTGCCAATTTGTTTTCACTTCCTTTTCGGTTTTGGGTGTCTATATCAAACTCTTGCAAAAAAGCACCCATCTCATCAACTGGGCTTTGGAATCTTTATTTCTCATAAGGTAACAAAATGCCACATGATCCGTGTGGACAATCACTTTTGCACCCATCAAGTACGGGCGGAACTTCTCAATAGCAAACACAATGGCAAGGAGCTCTTTTTTGGTCACAATGTAATTGACTTGGGAATCATTCATGGTCTTACTAGCATAGTAGACTGGATAAAAGATCTTGTTGATATGTTGCCCCAAAACTGCTCCAACCGCCACATCACTAGCATCGTACATGAGTTCAAAAGGAATGCTCTAATTCGGGGCGGTGATAATGGGAGTAGTTGTCAACTTGAACTTGAGCAATTCAAATGCTCTCATGAAATCATCATTGAAGTTAAATTTAGTATCTTTCTCCAAAATCTTTCACAAGGGGTTCACCACATTGGAAAAATCCTTTATGAAACGCCGGAAGAACCCCGCGTGACCCAAGAAATGTCTCGCGCCCATCATGGATGTTGGAGGAGGAATTTTAGAAATCACCTCTATTTTCGCCTTGTAGGCCTCTATTCCCTTCTTTGAAATTTTGTGGTCAAGGAAAATACCCTCCTTGACCATGAAATGACATTTCTCCCAATTCAACATCAAGTTCGTTTCTTCACACCTTGCCAATATATTATCCAAATTTGACAAGAAATCATTAAAGGAATCCCTAACTACCGAAAAGTCATCCATGAATACTTCAATGTAGTCCTCTACCATATCCGTAAAGATCACCATCATACACCGTTGAAACGTTGTCGGTGCATTGCATAAGCCAAATGGCATCCGCTTGAGAGATAAAGTTCCATAGGGACAAGTGAAGGTTGTTTTATTTTTCTCTTTTGGGTTAATAAGGATTTGATTGTAGCCTGAATATCCATCTAGAAAGCAATAGAACGCTCGGCCGGCCAACCTATCAAGCATTTTGTCAAGAAAGGGTAGTGGGAAATGGTCTTTCCTTGTGACTTTGTTTAGCTTCGATAATCCATACACACTCTCCACCCGATCAATATTTTTGTTGGAATCAACTCCTTCTTGTCATTGGTGACCACAGTTATGCCCCCTTCTTCAAAACACAGTGTACCGGAGAAGTCCACGAACTGTCAGAAATGGGGTAGACAACCCCGACATCTAAACAATTTATGATTTACTTTTTGACCACGTCTTGCATGGCTTCATTGAGTCTCCTTTGATGTTCTATGGAGAGTTTGGCATCCTCCTCCAAGTTAATCTTCTGCGTGCAAAATTCGGGGATTATTCCCCAAATATCCGCCAAAGTCCACCCAATAGCTTTCTTCCTTTTGTGGAGCACCGCCAATGTAGAGTCAACCTGCACGTTAGTCAAACAAGAGGAAAGAATAACCGTAAAGTAGAGCAAGGGCTAAGGAATTCATACCTGAGATGTAGAGGCAATGGCTTCAACTCCAAGATAGGGGGTTCCTCAATTAAAGGCTTTGTAGGAGGCATTTTCCTATTTTTGAGATCCAAGGAAAGTTTTCGTGGTGCATAATTGTATGACCCCATCCCTTGCAAAGAATTGACACATTCCATGAAGCCATCCATTTCATCATCATCAAAATTTAGCAAAATGGCTTCCAACATGAAACCCACATTAATCGTGGTACTTGTATCATCAATAATCACATCGGTCACCAAGTTCATAAATGAACACACTTCATTGCTATTCGGTTGCCTCATAGATTAGCACACGTGGAACACCACCTTTTTATCACCTACCCGGAAAGTGAGTTCACCGGCTTCCATATCAACAAGAGCCTTTCCTATATCAAGGAAAGGTCTACCAAGAATAATCGGTACCTCATAGTCAACTTCACAATCAAGAATCAAAAATTCCGTCGGGAGAATGAACTTGTCAACCTGAACCAATACATACTCAATCACCCCCAACGGTCTTTTCATTGTACGGTCGGCCATTTGTAATCTCATAGATGTGGGTCTTAGTTGACCAATTCCCAACGTTTTGAAAACCGAATAGGGCATCAAGTTGATATTCGCCCCAAGGTCACAAAGAGCTTTTGTAATTTCGGCACTTCCAATGGTACAAGGAATTGTGAAAGCACCAGGATCTTCCAACTTTGGAGCCATCTAATGTACAATCACACTCACTTGGTGATTGACTTTGATAGTTTCAAAATTCATCAATCTCTTCTTTTTTACCAAGTTTTTCATAAACTTAGCATATCCGGGCATTTGCTCTAAAGCTTCAACTAATGTCACATTTATAGAGAGACTCTTTATCATATCAATGAACTTCTTGAATTGATTCTTGCCATTTTTCTTGGCAAGACTTTGAGGATATGGAGGAGGTGGCTTATACAATGATGCCTTAGCTTTTTGCACTATCATCTTTAGTATGTCAATCACATGATCCATAGACGGGTTCATATCCTCCTGAGTCTCTTCCACCGTGTCATCAATATCAATCTACACTTCATCATTTGCTTGCACCACATTGTTTGGGATCTCCTCTTCTTTTACCATTTGCTTATCATCCACAAGTTGACTTTGGCTTGAGGTAGGTGCATTCCCACCTTTTCCATTTCTTGTAGTAACGGCCATGGCTTGACCCGTAGTGTGTCAACCCTTCGGGTTCACTATTGTATCACTTGGTAGTGCCCTTTTAGGACGAGAATTTAAAACTTGAAAGATTTGACCCATTTGCAATTCTAAGTTACGGATTGATGTGTTGTGTGAAGCAAGTAGGGCATCGTAATCGGTATTCTTCTCCATCATTTTCTTGAACATGTTCGCAATACAACCCATTTCATTGTTGGAGGAACTAGGACCATGAGAAGGATAAGAATGTGGGTTGCTCTGTTGTTGGTACATATGGGACCTTTAAAAACCTGACCCCCGATTTCCTTGGTTGTTGTTCCACTCGCCTTGGTTGTTGCCTCCCCATTTTCCTAGATTATTATTGTTTTGTCAATTCCCTTGGTTATTGCTTCCACTCTAATTGCTTTGATTGTTCCCACTATTCCATGGTTACTAGAATTCCAATTGCCTTGATTGCTAGAATTCCAATTACCTTGATTATTCGAAGGTCTCCATTGCTGTAGACTAGGGCCTTGGTAGTTGTTTCTTTGCCCTTGAAAGTTGTCCACATATTGGACCTCTTCATATTAATCATTGTACGAATCTCCTTGATCGAACCCACTATCATCTTGCACAAAATTGTCCACTCTTTGTTGCACTTGTGGACTTCTTGGTCTTCTCTTATTTACCATCATATTGACTCCCTCCATAGCATTACTTGCCTCGGGTTTTGCACTTGTTGAAGTTGAGACTTTACCAATTGGTTCATGGTCAACTCGGTTATCACTTGCCCATGGTCATGTAACTCTTTATGAAGAAGAATCACATTTCGATCACCTTGTGGGACATTGGCTCTAGATTGCCACGCCGATGAAGTATCCTCCATTTCATCCAAAATATCACACACTTCCACATAAGGCGTAGTCATATCCCCCGGTAGAAAGTTTGTTGAATCATGTTCTCCGTCATATCATTATTGGGGCACTCTTTCACCATTGTCCTATACCTTTCCCATATATCATGTAGTTGGTCATTAGGCTCTTTCTTGAATGCTAGAATTTCATCCCGAATAATGGCCATGTGCGCGGGAGAGAATTACTTTTGCAATATATTCCTCCGCTAATTCATCCCAAGTATGAAAGTAATGATTTGGCAAACGTTCCAATCAATCTAAGGCTTTCCCCCGTAGAGAGAAGGGAAAAAGACTTAGCCTCAAAGCATCCTCGGAGACATTTGTTTGTTTGTTCCCCCAACACATATTAACAACCCCCTTTAAATATTTATATGCATTTTGACCAGGTGCACTGGTGAAGAACCCTCGTTGCTCGAGAAAAGTGAGCATCACGTTGGTTATTCGAAAGTTTCCCGCCCTAATATAGGGTGGAACTATAGCACTTGCATAGTCTTCATTCGGTAACCCCCGGTGTGGAGCCGCTCGTAATGGAGGTGGGGGTGAAACGGCCACAATATATTGAGGCGGTCGGCCTCATCTATTGGATTCAGGTTCAAGAGGGACCCCATCCATTTCATCATCATCAACATCCATATCTCCCACGGTTATGCTTTCGAGTTCGTTGTTTTCCATGATTGCACCTACAATACTCACACGTTAGTAATAAGGAAGGAAAATGAGATATTCCAAAAACACACCTAAATATATAGCTAACACCGTTTTTTTGCTTCACGGCAACGGCGCCGAAAATTAATCTCATCAAATTTCACTCCTCTATTTAAAGATATGAAAACGGTCGATGCAATAGTAATACCCAATAAGGAGTCGGGGTCGATTTTTCACAGGGAGCTATGAATGGGTCTTAAGGATATATATTACAGTGTATGAGCTTGAATTATCTCAAATTGCAATTCCACAAACTTGGGTTGTTTCTAGGTCTAATTTAAACTATGGTTACAAACTAGAAAATTGTTTTTGGTTGTTTTTCAAATGATATAAAGTGCCTAGGGCTATGACCTTCACCTAGGTGTTCGTGTCACAACCCCAAATTCCCTCCGTAGGATGTCGTGATAGCACCTAGTCTCTAAGACTAGGTAAGCCTATCAATGAGGAATAATAATAAATATCTTAAATAAATAAACTACAATTCAAACAATTTCAACTCCCAAAACCCGGTAGAAATAAGTCACAAGCTTCTAAGAATTTATTCTTAATGTCTCTATATGTCAAGGTCTAGATAAAATATAAGGAAGCAACATAAAATGATAGAAGGGGACTCCGGAGTCTGCGGACGCTGGCAGATATACCTCGAAGTCTCCGTGCGCAGGTAACTCAATGGCGTCTAGGCTGGTAAAATGTACCTGAATCTGCACAAAAAGATGCGCAGAAGCGTACTATGAGTACACCACAGCGGTACCCAGTAAGTGCCAAGCCTAACTTCGGTAGAGTAGTGACGAGGTCAGGTGAGGCCCTACTGGAATATAATAATGTCATGGTAAAATATTTATCAATGTAGTAAAATAAAATGACATCGAAAATGAATCAAATAGTATGTCACATTTGATGACACCAAATAATTGCAAATAATATCTCGTGGAAATCAAAACAGAATTTTCTTCAACTTTATGAAAATCACAATAATAATCAAAGGCAACTACGGCCATAAATCAATATCAACAAGGGCACTCCCGAGGTACCGCCTCGTAGTCCCAAATCATAAATAAATTCACAATATCTCATTTCCTTATATCACCGCGGGAGCCTTCACAATTTATTTAAAGAAAACATTTTCCCGAAATAGCATCCCGCGTTTTAGCCACCCTTATCACACCGCATGACTTCTAGTAGTTCCCCTACTAGCCACGCGTATCAAGCCACCCTTATCTCACCGCATGCGTTTCAACACCCAGACCTTATACCACCGCATGCGTATCAATATCACAATATATCACAATTTGCACCTCAAGTGCTCAAATAATTTAACTTGCCAAAATAATTCAACAGCAATATTTTTCCACAATAAAGAGCTCACGGCTCATGCCAAAATAAATCATCAATAATAGTTTTCCACAATAAAGAGCTCACAACTCATGTCAAAATAATTCATCAATAATATTCTTCCATAATAAAGAGCTCACGGCTCATGTCAAAATAATTCATCAATAATATTCTTCCACAATAAAGAGCTCACGGCTCCCTCACAATGAGTATAAAAATATTCAGGAGTAAATAATATAGGAAAATAATATTTCAAAATCTTTACTACGTTGCTTCAATATCAAGTTTAAAAATGTCAAATACTTCATATTAATAATATTTAATTTAAATAAAATCAACCTTCAAATAATGCACAGAATAAAAGAAACCAAGTTTCAACTAAACAGGTAAAATAATTAGTAAGAAAAGATCAAACAAATTTGAAGTATATATCTCACATCAATGATGAAGAATATAACAAGATAAAATAATTTAATAAATGCGCAACAATGATCTACACAATTTAAAAATATAATCTTTCACAAATTAACCCGTGTACACACTATTAGCCTCAATCTTCTGAGTGTCTACATTTATACCTCCATCAGATACAATGTGCCCCAAGAATGCTACTGACTTCAACCAGAACTCACATTTAGAAAACATAGCATACAATTTATTATCACGGAGGGTTTGGAGTACCGCTCGTAGGTGGTCCATATGCTCATCCTCTGAATGTGAATAAACCAGAATATCATTAATAAAGACTATCATGAACATATCTAAATATGGTCGAAATAGGCTATTCATCAAGTCTATAAATATGGCAGGTGTATTCGTCAACCCGAAGGACATGACAAGGAACTCAAAGTGGCCATAACGGGTTCTGAAGGCTGTCTTGGGACTATCTTTCTCTTGAACTCTGACTTGGCGGTACCCCGACCACAAATCTATCTTTGAAAAGCATCTAGCTCCCTGCAACTGATCAAACAAGTCGTCTATCCTTGGAAGTCGATACTTATTCTTAATAGTTACCTTGTTCAGTTTCCTATAATTGATACACATCCTCCGCGAGCCGTCTTTCTTCCATACAAACAGTACCGGTGCACCCCAAGGTGAGGTACTAGGTCTGATGAAACCTTTCTCCAGTAAATCTTTTAGCTACTCCTTCAACTGTTTCAATTCGGCAAGTGTTATTCTATACAGAGGGATGAATATTGGTTGCGTTCTCGGAAGAAAATTGGTGCCAAACTCAATCTCTCGCTATGGAGGAATATCTGGAAGTTCATATGGTAATACATATGCGTACTCTTTGACTACTGGAATAGACTGAAGTGTAGGTATCTCATCATCTGTATCTTTAACTCGCACAATTTGATAAATTCACCCTTTTGCGATCATTTTCCTTGCCTTCAGATAGGAAATAAACCTACCTATAGTTGTCGCTGTATTACCTACCTATTCAAGGATGGGCTTACCCGAAAAATGAA
Source organism: Nicotiana tomentosiformis (assembly GCF_000390325.3). Taxonomy (NCBI): domain Eukaryota; kingdom Viridiplantae; phylum Streptophyta; class Magnoliopsida; order Solanales; family Solanaceae; genus Nicotiana; species Nicotiana tomentosiformis. The sequence goes on along the minus strand of NC_090816.1, from coordinate 108,733,069 downwards.
ATCTAGCTATCTTTGCTCGACAATCAATTGTGGCATCGCAAGCTGCCAACCAGTCCATGCCCATGATAGTATCAAAATCCAACATCTCTAGCTCAACTAGGTCGGCTGAGGTGTGACTACCACAAACTGACATCGTACAACCTCGGTAAACCCGTCTAGCAATAATTGATTCTCCGACCGGTGTAGATACCGGAAAAATATCACTTAGGATTTCATGCACTATATCAAATTTCCTTGGCGAAAAATGGGGCAATACACAATAAAGTAGATCCTGGGTCTATCAAGGTATAAGCATCAAGAGAGCAAATGGTCAACATGCCTGTCATAACGTCTGGTGAAGACTCCTGGTCCTGTCGATCCACTAACGCATAGCTACGATTCTGGTTACCACCTGAACTGGAACCTCTACCTCTTCTTCTACCTCTACTAGCAGAAGACTGAGATTCGCCCCTGAAGGATGTATAGACATAGATGATCCTATTGCTGAATTCGCTGATTGCGCCACACCGCCAAAATCTCTATTTGGGAAATCTCGCATCATATGCCCCAGACGTCCACATGTATAACAAGCATCAGAACCGGCTCGGCATTGGCCCAAGTGTCATCTACCGCAGATGGCACACCGCATCGGAAATGCCATGTCTTTCTCGAACCTCGTTGTAACTGCAAACGTGACTCCTGGGAGCTCTCACCTGGTCTTGACTGATTATAACGTCATACCTGTAACCTTGTGACTGAGGTCTAGGTGGCCGTTCGAAGTACTGGGGCCTATAACTACCCTGAGACTTCTCCTAAGATCTGGCAAATCTCATCCTCTTACGCTGCCCTGACTCAGTCCTCTCCGTACCCTACTATCGATGCCTACCCATTTCCATACTATCCTGTAATGCAGTGGTGGCATATGTCTCGGTCAATTCTAGGGCCGACCCTGCTATAAACCTATGGATCATGTCCCGTATAGTAGCAACTATGGATGGTGCATATCTGGCCAATGAGTCAAAATGGATACTATACTCTCGAACACTCATATTGCCCTGTGTGAGGGCTAGAAGCTGATTGACTCGGGCCTGTCGGATCTCCCGCGGTAAGTACTGGTCATGGAAGGTATATGAAAAATTCTCCCACATAGCGGGAGGTGCATCACGTCTCCTGGACCTTTCCTATACCTCGTACCAAAGGATGGCTATATCTCGGAGTCGAAAAGCTGCAAGCTCAACTGCCTCTTTCCCCGTGGCATGTATAACATGAAAGATCCTGTGAAGTTGATCAATGAAATCCTACAGGTCCTCCCTCTAATCTGTCCCTGTGAACTTTGGGGGACTCAAAGCAATAAACTCTCGGACCCTTGAACTCCCAAATCCTTCAGAAGGTCCTGCACTAGCGGATGCCCTAGCCTGTTGCTGGGTAGCTACCAACTGTGCCAACAAATGCACCGCACTCAAGTTCTGATCTAATGAAACCGGAGGGGGAACTGGATGTGCGGTCTCCCTAGGAATCTCCTCAGGTGGTGGAGGAGCCGGTAATGGCTGGGTAGGGGTCTCTCCTTGGGCCTCCGATTGGGCCCCATCTATATGGGGTACACTACTAGTCCCCTTACCTATTGTTGTTTCTCTCATAGTTACCGTCATCTATGCATGTAAATGCCAATACGTAAGTTTAACTAAAATTTCCTATAACTCAGTGCTACAGCACTATTTAGATTTGAAAGAAGGGTAACCAACTCCTAAATACCTTGTAGTCTCCTGCTTATATAATGAGGTGCACTTTACATCTATAAAAAAAGACCCTACTAGACACGGCTTGTAGACTCCGTAGGACAGAACTGTTCAGATACCAGTTTTGTCACGCCTTGAGCCTGAGGATGAGACCGGCATCCGGTGCCTCACCTATCCTTGCGTACCACTTGCGACTAAAAGACTCTGAACATGTAATATCATACTTTGTCCATGGGCCACATTATAAGATAATGTGTGAAGAAATATATAAAACTGAATAGAGACTAACACTAGTTAATGTCAACATAAAGCTGGGCCACCAAGGCCGTCATAATTACTACAACTGGCAAGCCAACAAAATATACGTACAGGGCCTACAAGACCACATACTGCACTAGCTGACAGTTTATGTCTACAAGCCTCTACTGATGATCGTAACAGGGCCTCGACCTACCCATAACCTATTTACATATATACACAAGATGTACACAAAATATCTAAACTCGACAACTCCGAAGGATGGGGAGCTTACTGATAAAGCTGAACTCGAGCAACACTTACTGATTAGGTCTACTCGTCTGTCTATCTAAACCTTCACGCATGAAATGTAACATCCCCAAAATCTGAGTACAAAACATGGTACCGAGTATGTAAGGAAATATACTGAAAGCTGAAACTGAACTGATAATATAATACCCGAACGCAACTGGGAGTCATAAAAAATCTGAAGATATGCTCATTTGCTGATACTGACTTAACTCTCTCAATATAGTAAGTAAAATAGTTGTCCGACCTTATAAGGCTCGGTATATATATATCTGTTATGTCGTTGTAGGCTCTCTCATAGGTGCTCGGCCATACTAGGCCCTGTATCTCGACAAACTGGGCTCGCTCATAGGTGCTCGGCCACAGTAGGCTCGGTATATAACTTACCATCTGATCAAAGGTTACCCAATAGGGGCCTGCCCATCGATTATAGCTCGATGGTAATGAAAATACTATAATACTGTATATATAGTTTCTCTGCTCTCTTGACTGGAAAAAGATAATACTACACACATTCGTACTTAATATTTGCATACTTCTCCATTTTTTAAGGAGGCATAAAGGCATTTTACGAAGATAAAACAAGTATTAATATATAACACGTCCTTTGTTAATAATTCATGTTTTAAATTGCCAAAACTATCCAGAACCATATCCTACATTTAAAAATTACTTAGCTTCCATTTGTGATGGTTCATAAATGATAATTATATACTTAAATACCTGCAATATATAAAAGGAAATCTCCTTCATTTTCTTAATTACCTCTTCTTGATAACTGGAGCATAAGATATTTACAACACACAATTATATTTCCACAAAACTATTGGAAGGATGGAAAGACTTGAAAAGATAAATCCTTAACTTCTAAGACTAGAACCAATTATGGAATAGCATTACGTTTACGTATCGTTACTTGGATCATGCCAAAATGAAAGAAAGTTTATCCATAACATACCTGAAGTTGGAAAATATCCATATGATATTCTTGGAAAAGGTTACACCGTATGCCTATAGAAGCAAAATTTACGTTGTTAAGCTGCTAATAATTCTCGTTGGATTTTTTAGTTGAAGAAAGTCTCGTTGTTAATGTAGTGTTGTAGGAATTTTTGTAGTAATTATGTTTCTAACGTGCAAAAGCTTCATCTGATTGTAGTGTTGTTAGAATGAAGATACTAGACATGAAATGTCTTGAAAATGAATCATGTTTTATGGCAGTGTAGTTAGAAATAAACATATTGGACAAGAAATGTCTTGTAATGAATTTTGTTGGGTTGCCACCTAATGATGATTTTCTAAGAGTCATAGTCTTAGAATGTGGCTAGCTGCTACGTTTTTTGGGGGGGGAGGGGGGTAGTCCTATCTCTTAATTTAATAATTAATTAGGTAATATCCCGTTACCCGATAATTAACCAATTACCCACATAATTAAGAATTATCTCACATTACTTAGAATACTACTCACTTTTAATAGACTTTATACATCATACTATCACGGTCATATGGTACCTTGTATTGTACTAGTCCTTAAATATCATGTATTATAACTCGGACCGTATTTTATTCCAAACCGACAACCTTCAATGAAACTCATTTTCTTTAATTCGTTTACCAGTTATCCTTCATGGAACTTACCTATCGCTTGTTATAAATAGCATAAGTATGCTAACCTCAAGATAATCTCATTCCCGAGTCTATGTCCATTAACTGGAGACAAAACTTTAACGTACGAGAAATGCGAGATGTAACAGGTTCGACCCGTTGATGTGTTTCATATAGTAGGCTTGAGGCCACTGCGCCATATGATATCATACATGTATGCTTTTGATTTGTTACAGTGGGCCACTATTCGTATTTTGATTCGGTTCTGCTTATTGGGGCGAGTTCCCCTATTTGTTATTCCACCTATAGGTGAGTTCATGACCTAGTATTATATTTATATATTTGCCTCTATTGGAAAATTCTATTAGTGATAGCCATGTCTATTGTTGTTTTAATTCATTATTGAAAGTTACGAGACTAGAAGTGAATTCATGTTGTCTATTATGGCAGGTTTGATGTGATTCCTAAGTAATTTGGTTATGATTTGTGATTTGATACTCTACCTTGGTGAGAGTTCAGTAAGTGTTGAAATTTTATGTGCAGAATTGAGTTAGTATAAGATTTCAATTGGTATGATGTGTATCCATCTTGTGATTCCGAGATGAGGGTGAGACCCTCGCGATTCCATGTGATTTGATATGTTTGAGCTGGGCTGCGTGTCGCGGTGGAGGTTATATCAGGATGAGATCCTTGTGATTTGTTCATATACTTTAATTTTTCCTTTTAATTGATTTGTAGGATGGTACTCATAGAGAGTTGTGCCTATCGGGCTTGTTTAATATTTCTCTTATGTGTTTTCTCTTTACATATTCTTGCGTTTTAGCTTGTGGGGTGTGTGCCCGACGTTGTTAGTTGTGACATGTTCATTTCAGTGTATAGCTAAGAGGTCTTCATGTTTCTTGCATCGTTGTCAGTGTTATGGAGGTTTGAAACTGGCTTCTAACGGTTATGAGGCTAATTGCCAGTGTTGGTTTTGATTATGGGCAGCTATTGTGATCATAAATGTTATTATGGGCCTATGTGTGGTGTGTCATATTGGGTGGTCGTACATTGTGGGTGTAGGCATGAGTTGTTACAGCTGGTTGAGACTTATACTAGGTAAGGATTAAGAATCGGGTCTTTTGGAGATGAATGGAAGGTGAGAATTTCGACTCTAAGGTTTATCAGTGTTGGTAGAAAGAGATAAATTACAGTTGAGATGGTGTCGTCAGGCTTATGTTGATTGGGGTGACGTGGGGTCACCTACGGGTGTATGTTGGATATGTGCTTTCAGTGATTTGAAGACTTCGAGGCGATTCTTGGCACGTTCGAGGATGAACGCTTGTTCAAGGGGGGAATGATGTAACGACCCAACCGGACGTTTTGATTATTTAAGTCCCGTTAGGCGGACTAAGGCCCTGAGAAGCTTCGTATTATATGCATTGACTTGTGTGCATGGTTGAATGCAGTTAACGGATGATTTGCAGTGATTTGGGACATTTAGTCCCTAAAACGGAAACTTAAACTTTAGGATTTTGACCGTAGTTGAAACTATGTGAAGATGTCTCCGGAATGGCATTTTGCTGGTTCTGTTAACTCCGTTGGGTGATGTTGGACTTAAAAGTGTGTCCGAACGGTAAATTTGAGGTATGTAGCTGATTTAGGCTTGAAATGGCGAAAGTTGAATTTTTGATGATTTTGACCAGAAGTGCACTTTTTGATATCGGGGTCGGAATGTAATCCCGAGAGATGGAATGGATCCATTATGTTATTTGGGACTTGCCTGCAAAATTTGACGTTATTCCGGGTTGATTTGATAGGTTTCGGCATCTGTTGTAGAAATGTGAAGTTTCAAGTTCATTAAGTTTGAATTGGAGGGTGATTCATATTTTTAGCATTGTTTGATGTGATTGGAGGGCTCGACTAAGTCCTTATGGTGATTTAGGACTTGTTGGTATGTTTGGTTGAGGTCCCGGGGGCCTCGGGTGAGTTTCAAATGCTTAACGGATCAAAATTTGGACTTGTGTAATTGCTGAAGCTCTCAAGCTTCTGGAGTAATCGCACCTGCGATGGGGTGGCCGCGGTGAGGACACGCACATGCGAGAGGCCAAGAGCTGAAGAGCGATTTGAGGAGATAGATAGGGGTCGCAGGTCAAAGGGAAGTTCTACATCTGTGAGCCCGCAAATGCGCTTAAAGATCCGCAGATGCGGACAATGAGCTGGAGGGGGGAGTCCGCACATGCGATGGATTTTCCACAGGTGCGGCGTCGCAGGTGCGATTATGGGTCCGCAGGTGCGAGATCTCTAGGCAGAAAAGACCAAGTTTGAGGGTTTTATCTCATTTTCATTTTTGGGTCTTTGAGAGCTCGGATTGGGTGATTATTTGAGGGATTTTCAGAGCAAGCTTTTGGGTAACGATTCTTAAAACCTTTATGGTTATATTCCACTAATCTATGGTTGATTTCATCATTTAATTTCGGATTTGGATTGAAATTTTGGGGAAAATGGGAAGAAGTTCTTCAACTAAGATTTTTGGGTTTTGATTTAAATTTTGATATCGGATTTGGATAATTTTGGTATGAGTGAACTCGTGGTTGATTGGGTGTTCGTATTTTTTGACTTTTACCTGATTCCGAGACGTAGGCCCGGGTCGACGTTTTAGGATGGATTTCGGAATTTTTGTTAAATTCTTGATTTCATTAATGAAATTAGTCTATTATAGTTGAATTTATGATATGTATTTATTTCTGGCTAGATTTGGGCCATTAAGAGTCGGATAATCGAGGAATAGGCATTGATACCAATTGATTGAGTTTGGTTCAAGGTAAGTATTTTGCCTAACCTTGTGTGGGAGAACTACCCCTTAGGATTTGAGTCTTCTATGTTGATTGTAGTCTGTGTACGCGAGGTAACGAGTCCAAGCTCGAACTTATTTGTTGAAATTGGCCTTTTAGGGTTCCTAGGTCCATGTATTCATTGAATATACAGTTGTACTTGTTATGATTATGTTCCTTAATTACTAGTTTCACCTTTACCTGCTTAATTAGAATTAATTACTTCATGATCCACTCTTACTGTTTACTTGATTCCTATGTGCCTTAATTGAAATTGTTATCTTTTTCCTAACTGTGTATCTTTATTTGAAGTTGTAGTTGTCCTCTTTTTTTGTAAATGTTCACCCTTAATTGAGGTTATGGTGAATTTCTCGTTGCCCACTTTTATTTGAATTGGTTGTATGTCTTTCTTAATTGCCAACCTTAAAAGAAGTTAGATATCCTATATTTTAGTTGACTTGTCCTTATTTGGAATTATTCGCCTTATGTTATCTCCCTTGTTGTCGAACTGTATATTGTGGACCGTTGTTACATAATATTCACTTTCTTGTTGAGTTGTTCTTATTATGACTAGCATTCTCTATTGTGGCCACTCCTTTTGAATTAATTCCTCTGTTCCTTTGAGTTTTGGAATTTCTGACCTGATTTAATTATCGTACCCTTGTAATAGTGTTATTGATATTGTACTTGCTGTTCTTGCATATTTACTTTGGGACTACGAGGCGGTACCTCGGGAGATCCCCCATGTCTTGCATATTTACTTTGGGACAATGAGGCGGTACCTCGGGAGATCCCCCTGTCTTGCATATTTTCTTTTGGGACTACAAGGCGGTACCTCGGTAGATCCCCCTGTTGAGAATTTACTTTTGGGACTACGAGACAGTATCTCACGAGTTCCCTTTGTTGACATCTCTTTGTTATGGGGTTGCACGAGATTTCTGTCGTGCTATTGTTACTAATGATATTTGCACATGCGGTGTGTCAAGGCGGGATATATATATATATATATATATGGGTTACTCATGTGGCGAGACAAGGTGGGAATATTTTTATGTACGTGTGGCGAGACAAGTCGGGCATTTATTTTACTATTGCACACATGGCGAGACAAGGTGGGTTGTGTTAGGGATTGATTTGTGATGACTTGTAATGGCCTGGGGGCATTCTTGTTGTTGATACTTGTGTAGTGGTACACTTATCGGTGTGAGATTTATTTTGTGAAAAGTTATGTGAAAACATTCTACGTGTTGTCCATTTCTTTCCCTATACTTACTAGGTGGCATGAACTATGTTAGGACACTTGCACAAACATACACTTAGTTGAGCACTCTTATAGGTTAAGAAGTTTTCTTGATATTGTTGAGTATAGATGAATACCTATGTTTACTTTCCTTCTATGCGAAAATGGCTCTATTTGGCACGTGAGTCGTTAGTGCGGCTATGGAGTGTAATGAGGGCACATGATGCCAAGTGTTAGGGTTCAGGTATTAGAACGCGTGAGTTGTGATTTGTCCGACGTTCTGTACCTCGTGAAATTTGTTGACTAAAACCTGATGTGAAAGCGGTCGTTGTTGCTGAGTTATTAATTGTCTTTGATGTATCTGTGATTTAGGATTTAGGTGGGGTTTACGTTCACCCTTTTGTATCACTATTATGGTATTCCGCTGATACTTGTTGTCCTTTCCTATTGTAATTACTGTATTGTTACTCGTATCGCATGGTCTTTATGTAGATATTATATTCTGTTATTTCTATACTTATACTTTGTTCAGGTTATTTAGTCCAGTAGGTGTCTTGACTGTTCCTCGTCATTACTCCACCAAGATTAGTCTTGATACTTGCTGGGGTACCGTCGTGGTGTACTCATACTATACTTCTACACATTTTTGTGCAGATCCTAGTATTTTCGAAGTCAGTCGATCATTAGCTAGATGTGCGGATTGTTGTTGTGGAGACTCAAGGTAAACTTGTTGCTGCGTTCGCAGGCTTCAGAGTCTCCTTCTGATTGTATTCACACTGTTTACTTTATTTCAAACAGTTGTATTTAGCAAATTATTGCAAACTCTGTAGTGCTTATGACTTGTACTACCGGTTTTGGGAATTGTAAATTTTTATAAAGAATTCCATTTCAAAGTTGTTAGATGTTATTTATTATGGTTGTTATTCAGTAAATGTTAGGCTTACCTAGTCCCTAAGACTAGGTGCCATCACGATACCCAACGGAGGGAATTTTGGGTCGTGGCAAATTCGCGGGGCAAAGGTTTATTAGAATCTTGAGTTGGTTGCAAATCGAGGTAAGTGTCGTGATTAACCTTGACTTGAGGGAGTAGGACTTATTTGTCTATTTGCTACGTGATTTAATGTGCGAGCAAAACGTATATGTGAGGTGACGAGTACTTATACATTATGGTTATGTCCAAGCATGCGGGTGAAATTTATTTATTGTGAATAATTGCCTATTTAATTAAGATATTCCTGCTTAAGTTATTATTGTTTAATTGATCATTTTTCATGAGATTATTGCTAGTTTAATTATTGTTGAATATTTTGGAACGCGAGGTCAGTATTCTGGTATTGAACTGATTGATAAGGGTATATCCCCGCATTTAAATACTCTTCCGAATTTATATTATTATTTTCATGGTAAGGAAGTGTGTAAGAGAACGAAGGGTAATGTCATGCCATTTATATTATCCTTGTCATGGTGAGAAAGAGTGTAAAAGCACGAAGGGTGATGCCGTGCCATTTTCATAGAGTGTAAAAGCACGAAGGGTGATGCCGTGCCAGAAGAGAGTTAAAGCGCGAAGGGTGATGTCGTGTCAATCTTATTATTTATTTACAAACTCATGGGAAGAATGAGAGTAAAAGCACGAAGGGTGATGTCGTGTCAATCTTGATGAATTAATTGGCTGCTACGTGACACTTCTCCTTCTGAAATTATTATATTATTCTCCTTCGCATGTTCCCCCCAATTTTATAAATAATTATTTATTGGGTTATTGTTGCTTCGTATTTGTATATATACTGGTACATGTTATTTACGTACATGGACTGTTATTTTATTCTCTAGAAAAAAATATTGAAGGGAAGAAAAGGATAAATGATGATTAAAAAAATATAAGTTATTAAAGTGAACAATTAATGTAGCAATCTACTAAATAATACATGATGTTTGCTATAAAATCAGTATATACGTAACTCTAAAATATAATATTGGATAATGGCACAAGTTAATCATTATACAACTTATAAATCGAGCAACTAAAGCTAAGATTTTCTCAGAAAATATGTTGGACAATAATGTTGACTCCAACTGAGTTAAAATACCTTCTAAATTCAAGCGAAAATAATTTTATATCATATTATTCTTTTATTATTATTAAAAGTCAAGACATATTATTATTTCATATATATGGGACTATTTTCTAATTAAATTAATATGTGTTTACAAATGAACCACTTTGATGAGTTACAAGTAGGAAGGGATTGAAGATTATAATGATAATGATTAATCATAACAAATAAAGTTAGAAAAATACAAAAGAAAATCTAAATTCATTTGATTGTAATGTATTGTTATTCGTTTTGAATTGTGTTATATCTTTAGATTATTTAATTATAGTACAACCTAATAATTTTGATAATCGTCAAAAAAATATTTGATGATTACATGAGTCGTTTAATTTAATTACATAAAACTTTTATTATTGGGTATATACGAGGACAATACTAATTTTGTTAAACCATATGATGTCGTGTGTTCAAAAAAATAGATAATACTTTAATATGACTAACATTCATCAATAATGTTCGTGCATTGCGTGAGTACTAATACTAGTTTAATTATCTATAATATGCTATTACTTTATTTTTAAGTCATAATATCACAGTTGCTATGAGTTATCTGTTATTATAGGTCAATTAAATTACATGGCACAAATTTAAACAAGGATTGACATTGCCCCTCATGTTCATTAACGGAACTTCCCCCCTCTCCTACCAGAAAAAAAAAATGAAACAATAACAGACATCAAGAAAAGGGAGATTTACGTAATATTCAAACTTTGAAACTCCATGAAGAATAATCCACCAAAAAGCAATGGAATTCTTTTTTGAGTAATATACACTAAACGAACATCGGTTAATTTACATACTCACTGTATTTTATGGGGTAAGTAATTATTAGTAATAATAAGTGTGGTATAATAATTTGAGAAATAGAATAGTGGCTTGTCATAGTCGACTAATTTTATTAATAGTCTAATAATTTCTTATATGTTCAGTGTATATAATTAAATTCTTCTCTTTATCATCTAGAATTTCTTCTTTCGCTTTTTGTACCAAATACTTAATACCCTTAACCCAGAATAAATTAGAACTGTTTATAAAGACCAAATTAGCCCCATAATAACTCAGCCATAGATGAGCCTTAAAGCCAATTGGTAGGTCTGCTTGTTATTGAATTGCCAAAAGAATAAATTGATACTCTTTATAAAGACCAAATTAGCCTCCACAATAACTCAGCCATAGATGAGCCTTAAAGCCAATTGGTAGGTCTGCTTGTTATTGAATTGCCAAAAGAATAAATTGATACTCTTTATAAAGACCAAATTAGCCTCCACAATAACTCAGCCATAGATGAGCCCTAAAGCCAATTGGTATGTCTTTTGTTATTGAATTGCCAAATGAGTGGGCAAAGTAGCCTCGAAGGTCTGGGACCGCCGCCTTAGTTCATTATTTTCTTATTTTTATTTGTGGGGATTGAAGTTTGGTGAATGGGAAATGGAGTGAAGAAAGTGAAGGGAGAGTGAATTCCCTTTTGATTTGTAAAGAGCAAATGTCCCTCGTTCGTGGTGGAAAGAAAATAGAATGTGCTTAAATTGAGAAAGCACTTCCCTTGGTCTTAAATGGGTTGGAAAGAAAGTAAGCCTCGCGTCATCGTCGTCGCTCGGCTTCGGCTTCGGCTTTCAATTACATAATTAATTAACGAAAATTCAACCCGAAATAATTCAGGACACGCGACCCGGTCCGTTTCTTTCCCGGAATATTCCAAACAGGAAATGTTCTCATTTGTTCCAACAGCCATGGATGTGACTGAATCTTTTCTTACGAAATTTTCTGATCTTCTTCTTCTTCTGCACAAAAGTTTCCACTGTGTTTTCCAACCTTCAAGCGGTTCGCTGTTTCACCGGCGTTTTTGGGTCCGTTACTCTAGTGAGTTAAATTGTTCTATCCTGGGAGGATAATATTTCAACACCTTGGGTACTTGAGGAGAATAATTTCCTTAAACACATACTGTGCATTCAGTGGGCTCGATTTTATTTCGAAATATATTCTTCTGATTCTATACATTTCTTCTATACTACTATTTTTTCTGTTTCTATTTTTTTGTCATGTTACAGAAATATTAATGTCTCTTTATATTATAGCATTACATTTTGATTAACAATCTTAAGAAAATTATTAATATACTGTAATCTATATTCTAATTTGAAGATTAAAACCTTTGTGGTTTTCTACTCTATCTGAATTTTTCTATTACTGATTTGAAGATATAAAAACTTCATCGGAGTATTAAAATTCAGAAACGATTTGAAAAACATAAAAATTTCATCGTTTTATTGTGAAACAGTATATAAAAAACTTCGGTTTTTATTTATTAAACGTACTATTTATCATTAATTACAGTATTATTTACTGTTCTGATTTCTGCAATTAATTGAACTCTTTTGTTGTGGACAGTGAGAAATGGCAACTGATAATGGAAATTCTTCTGCGACTGTTATTGTTACATCCCATATTTTCGTGCAGGTAAGTACGCCATAAGTAAATTGAAGAAAGCTCGGAAATGAGCCGTTACATCTTGCATTTTTGTACGTTAACGTTTCTTTATAAGTTAATCGATGTAAGCTCGAGAATGATATTATTTTGTGATTATAAATATTATGCTATTTCAAACAAGTGATAAGTAAATCCGTGAAGGTGAGAGGGTAAGCCAATCGAAGAAAATGAATTTCGTCGAAGTTTGACATTTTGTGATAAAATACGGTCCAAGCTATAATGCCCCGTATTTATGAACTAATGCCATACAAGGTACCACATAACCATGATAGTAAGGTATAGAAAGTGTGTTAAAAGTGAGTAGTATTTTAAGTAATTTGAGATAATTCTTAATTATGTAGATAATTGATTAATTATTGGGTTAATGGGAGATTAGCAAGATAATTAAGAAATTGGTGGTTAATTATTGGGGTGGGAACATCACCAACGTCGCAGCAAGGAGTCTAATTGTTAAAATCAAACACTGACTCCTTAGCTTAGATGGCTAGGTGGCACTTCTACGAAAGGTTGGCCAGGTAATCTTTATCAAGTACATGGGGCCCACAACCACATTGATAAAAAGCTTCCGTAATTCATTAAAGGGAGATGCATATGTTTACAAGTAACGGATCTTCACCAAGCTCATACAAAATGATAGCAACGTGATTTGCTACAAAGTTCATAAAATATTATACTACGTAATAGCAACGAGATTTGCAATTTTAAGGGAGCCCGATATAACTTTTCTCAAGAACATCATATGAATTTTTCCCTGTTTCGATCCGCCATTAAGTGTTTCGTCGTGATTGATGTGTGTTAGAGGAACTGTCAAGAGAATAGGTTCAGGTATGTTAAGGCTATCTTTTTATAACGAAACGGCTTGTCGTTTTAAGCATTAACGCCCCGTTCAGTGACTTAAGGTCTCGAGCAAGTTCGTAATATGTAATATGACCCACGAGTGTGGTCGAATTTGATTTTCGGAAGATTCAAAATTTAATTAAAAGAACAATTCTCATTTTTTAAGCTTACACGACAAGAGTTGACCGTAGATTTGACTTATATTTAAACGACCTCGGATTCGAATTCTGCTGAGTTCAATAGCTCCGTATGGTGATTTTGGACTTAGAAGCGTGTCCGAAAAATTATTTGGAAGTCCGTAGTGGAATTAGGCTTGAAATGGCAAAAATAAGAAGTTTAAGTTGGAAGTTTGACCGGGGAGTTAACTTTTGATATCGGGGTTGGAATCCAGTCCTGAAAATTTTTATACGTCTGTTATGTCATTTATGACTTTTGTGCAAAATTTGAGGTCAATCGGACTTTATTTCATAGGTTTCGGCGTCGAATGTAGAAGTTAAAAAATTTTAGTTTCATTAATCTTGAATTGGGATATGATTCATGGTTTTAGCGTTATTTGATATGATTTGAGGGTTCGACTAAGTCTGCAATATGTTTTGAGACTTGTTGGTATGCTCGGACGGGGTACCGAGTGGCTCTTGTGAGTTTCGAGGTGGTTTCAGACCATTTCTAGGCCATTTTTAGTTGCTGGTTGTTTGCCACAGAGGTATGCATCGCGATCGAAGACAAACAGTTGCGATCGCGAAGAGCAATTTTGCTGTTTTGACACTGTGAATTGCGATCGCGGAAGACAAATCATGATCGCGTAGAGGAAACTCCTGCCGCACTGACCCGACTTTGGAAGATCATCCAAAAATGAAAGTTGTAACCCTTTGTGTCTAGTTCTTAGAAAGGTAAACTATTTGACATTTGGATGTGTGTACAAAAGGTTATGGTGGATATACTACAGGCTATCTGGGAAGAGTTTGAAAATTTCTGTTGCATAGGGCTGACTTTAGAAGCTTATATCTCGAAATCTATAAGGAATTGGGAGAGGAGAAACAAATGAAAGTTATAGCCCTTGGAGTCTAGGTTTCAGAAAGTTAAACCATTCATCATTTGGAGTTTTGTACAAAACGTTATGACCATTATACTAGAGGCTATCTGAAAGAGTTGGGGAGTTTGTTCTTCGCGATCGCGAAGAGCAATTTTGGGGCTGAAAATTTTTGTGCTTCGTGATCACGAAGAGTAAATACCTGGGGCAGTAGCTATATTTCGATGTTTCAGCTATTTTTAACATATTTGGAGCTATGGAGCTCGGATTGAAGCGATATTTGAGGCGATTTTCACCATATGGATTGGGGTAAATGTTCTATATCCTAAAGTGTTTATATTTCATGAATCTATGATTATATTCATAGTTTAATTTGGATTTTAATGGAAGAAATCAGGATTTTTGTAAAATCTTCCAAAAACAAAAATTTACAATTTGGAGGTCGAGTTGTTATTGAAATTCAATCAACTTGGTATGGTTGAACTCCTATCGGAATGAGTGTTCGAATTTCTTGAAAATTATGTCGGGTTCCGAGGGGCGGGCCCCGCGTTGACTTTTTGGAATAAATTTTTAAGTTGACGTATTATTATCCGGAATTATTTTCGATAAATTTTAATGAAGTTATACAATTAATTTGGATAGATTTGAGCGGTCGAGAGGTCAATTAGAGCAAGAAGGCGATTTTGGAATATCGGCATAACTTCAAAAAAGTAAGTGTCTTGCTTAACCTAGAGTGGGGGAAATACCCCTTAGGCATTGAGTATTATGTCAAAATTGTGTAATTGAAAACCATGTAGGTGAGGTGACGAGTACGTACTTGGTTTATATGTGCAAATTTCATTGATTAAAATCCTTAGACGCCCTTAGGTATTAAATTGGAAATTATTGACACTTATTAAATCCTCTATTTGTCATGTCTAGATCCTTGTTTGTTGAAATTGTATTATACGATGTTTTGGTGTGATTGCCACCTTGATTTTATGTGAAATATTATTTTGTTGAGTTGTTCACTTTCGAATATTTTTGTTAAGATTTTGTGCACATTATTGTCGAGCCATGGGCTCCTTATTGTGAAAAATAATGTATTGTTGATTTATGTGGCAAGTTGTAATATTTGGGTACTTGATGTGCAATTTGTGATGTGTTGTAAGATTTGAGCACTTGATGTGCAATCTGTGATATGTTGTAAAATTTGAGCACTTGATGTGCAATTTGTGAAATATTATCATATTTGGGCACTTGAGGTGCAAGTTGTATTATGCTGTGGTATTTGGGCACTTGAGGTGCAAGTTGTATTATGCTGTGATATTTGGGCACTTGAGGTGTGATTTGTAAAATATTGTGATATTGATATACATGCGGTGAGATAAGGGTGGCTTGAAATGCGTGGCTAGTAGGGAAACTACTAGAAGTTATGCGATGTGATAAGGATGGCTAAAACGCAGGATGCTATTTTGGAAAAATGATTTATTTAAAATTAAATGTGAAGACTCCCGCGGTGATATAAGGAAATAAGATATTGTAAATTTATTTATGATTTGGGACTATGAGGCGGTACCTCGGGAGTTCCCAGTTGATATTTCTTTATTTATGTTGTTGCCTTGGGTGATTTTGTTTCATTTAATATGTAAATTCTTGTCTTCTTCGGTGATGTACTAGTTAACTTTATTATTATGTGTTTTATGCTCCTAGTTGTATTGTGTTGGCTTTGGCTTTTTAGTGAAATGAGGACACGAGGTGACAGGAAAATATGATGATTTAGTTATGGGCACGAAGTGTTGTGGAGATATGAAAAATGGGCTGAGACCCGTGTTTATGAAAAATATGAAAATGGGCTGAGACCCATATTTTTATGATTATGAAATGAGGCGTCACATGATGACTTTTTAATTGAAGAATTGTATTCAAAATATTTATTTGGAGGATTTTTATTTAGAAAGTATTATATGAAAGAATTATATTTAAAAGATATTTATTTGAGGAAAATTATATTTGAAAGAGAGTTATTTGGTAGAATTATATGTGAAGGACATTTATTTGAACAATTTGATTTAATTGGGTGTACTTGTATTTATTATTTGTTGAGCGATATTAAATGGTGTTTTGGTTGTCTTGTTGTGCATATCACTGGTTGTTTTATGATTTCCTTATTGTTACATGTTTCCTACTATCTTGTATATTATATTGCAAAGACTATTAGACTAGTGAGTGTCTTGACTGTACCTCGTCTCTACTCCGCTGAGGTTAGTCTTGATACTTACTGGGTAACGACCGTGGTGTACTCATACTACACTTCTGCATATTTTTGTGCAGAGCCAGGTATTGGAGATATCAGACTTGAGCAGAGTTAAAGCGGGACCCTAAGGATTCAAGGTAGAGCTGCTTGGTCGTCGCAGTCCCTTGGAGTCTTTTTATTTCATTGTACTGTTAATTTTTAATCAAACAGTATTGTATATTCGGTCCTGGCGATCATCCCATGTATTCAGTTAGAGATCGTGCTCAGTACTACCAGTCTTGGGAGGTTGTATATTAATATTTATTCCACTGTTAGTTTTGGTTACTTATTTAATTAAAACAAATGGCTTCAAAATGTAATAGAAATCGACTTACCTAGTCTTAAAGACTAGGTGCCATCACGACGCCTATGGTGGGATTTTGGGTCGTGATACTGTTCTTTCTTTTGGCATGATTCATACGATATAAATGAAACGAGCAAATACACAACTTTCATAAATAACTTTATTCATAGAAGTAATAGGGGTGCCTATGTTCTTGATTCCCCATGTGAATTATTATTATATCTTATGTTCATGGGTCTCAGAAAAATACATAGTTGATAAAGTTATCCGAAAGGCATATTGATCTTATAACATTCTGAGAAATCTTATTAACGTATTTCTTATGCATTTCATTCATTTATACATGTACATTGACCCATGACCAGATGACGTTATATACACATATATTATATGTATATGGGATATGGAAAAAGGTTATGGCGTTATATACGCACCACCACCTGATCAGCTGGTATACGTTGATGATTTTCCCATAGTGGCCGAGATGATATGATGGGATGCCCTCAGAAGCTTGATGATGTTATGTACGTATATACCTATGCATGGTATGCCATTTATACGCATATGCATGACATTATAAATAAGAAATGATTCACAAAGCTATTTAGAATTACATGTTGAGTCTTTTACTCCATGTTCCTCTATGTCTTTTATTTACTGATTTTCAATCCTTACATACTCGGTACATTATTTGTATTGACGTCCCATTTGCCTGGGACGCTACGTTTCATGCCCGCAGGTCCCGATAGACTGGTTGAGAGTCCTCCAAGTAGGATATCAGCTCAGCGGAAGGTGTTTAAGTGCACCATTTTATCCGGGGTTGCTTATTTTGTCAGTATGATTTGGACATATATTGATTAGTATGGCGGGGCCCTGTCACGACCTCTATGGTATTTATCTACTCTTAGAGGCTTGTAGACATATTTCATGTATGGGAAAGATTGTATGGCCTTGTCGGCCAATGTTCAATGTACGAGTGATCATTTTGGTCTTATAGGCCCGTATGTCATACGTATAAGTTTGTATTATATGTTGGGTCATCCAATGTTGAGTATTTCCTCTTGTTTTATTCTACTTATCTCATGATAGCCTCTCCAACTTATTTACCTATAATATTATGATACGAAAAGATACGTTATGTTGGTACTCGATTGAGTAAGGTACCGAGTGCCCGTCGCGGCCCATCGATTTGGGTCGTGACAAAAGTGGTATCAGAGCAGTTTTGTCCTTGGAAGTCTACAAGTCGTGTCTAGTAGAGTTTGTTTATGGGTGTGTTATGCACCACACTTATAAGTAGGAGGCTACATGGCATTTAGGATTGTCACCCTTTCTTCTTACTCTAGATCGTTTGGTAAAGATTAGTTGTAAGAACTCAATTTCCTAAACTCTATTGTATACGTAATACAACGATACCTACATCCATAAACACAGTTGGTAAGAGATTGAATGTGGCTGTAGAAGAGTTGAGTAAGAGGAACTCGATTTTGCATCATGCTTATGATGAATAAATGTGAGGTCTTTAGTAGAACATGTGTGTACTAAGACATGTAAGCTTCTTGATAAGGATACATAAGGCAAGAATATTTATCCACTCATATGGTAAAAAGGAATAAGAGGATCAGAAGGTAAACACAAGTTTCAACAAGTAAAATAAGTAAGGTAAAGGAGGGTACGGGATACCCAGTTAATGAAGATTATCAATATTACAAGTTGGGTAGAGAAATATAAGCATTTTGGGTTACCTTCAACAGTAACAGATGTATGTACAATTAGTCACACCCATCTCAATTATGCCTTATGGGAGCTGACAGATATAGTTTAAGAGAAGGATGAGATATCAGGATCAAGCTGGGGTTAGAGTAACCCAAAATTGTGGATGGATTGTTAGCATTAGTTGATATTTCCAAAGGATATTGCAAATGTGCTAATAGATCTCCTTGTGCGACACCTAGATGGTGCACTCTAAAATAGTACAACTAGAAATGAATACTAGAATGTTCAAAAAAATTAATTATTACAAAGACAAGCACTGGAAGACTGGAAGAGATAAATATTATCTTAGTGTGGCTCCCGTCCCTAGTAGAGACAGAGTTAGGCAACCCGAAGAGCCAGTGGTTGGAGCAAGGGGAGTTAAAAGAAAAAGAATATCTTGTTGAAGTTTTTAGAATAAAGTGATAGAGAGAAATGTTAGCAAGGATGTGGTATTAAGTCAAAGTTAAGTGGTTCTAGTAACTATGGAATGGTAAAGGAAAAATGCGATAAAAATGAAAAGGGGATGAGATTGCACTTATTCAAATCCTATAGACATGCTACGATTTTAGGATATTATGCAAGCACGACGTCACGGAGAGGAAGTAAGAGTTTCGGCCCGGGATGTTATTAATAAAGAAGGAGCCAGTGTGAGACGTAAGTTAAGACAAAGGAAATAACCCAAGAAAGATTATGCGGAATATTGATATGAGAATGGGCCAACGAATAGTTAGCAGTTAATTCAGGAAGAGCCTAGTTATGGCTAGACAAGAGGATACAGACAAATCAATAGATCGTGCAAGAAAAACATAGTGAATCAAGTCTCGCAGATAATGAAATCGTGACCCTTGAGAAATATTCAGATAGGAGTTGGGGCAGTTATATGTACGGTGTGAGTGTTACGAAAATAAAAGAGAGTGCCACTGGGAAGATAGTCAAAACTTCAGTTCAGAAGCAACCGTACAAGCACAAGGGCGTGGAAGTAAGTAACTACGGATAATTATAGGTGAGGAAGGACATCAAAAATTCCGTCGACTATACGATGTAATAAGCTCGTAGCTTTACAAGAGTCAGAAGGACCTCCCTATGTACTATAATGAAAAACTAGCTGAGGAAATAAGAAAGAAGGCTTCAACCTAAGCATAGTAACTTGAAGAATAAATGATCATGTAAAAACAGTCTCACTACAACACTGTATGCATGCAACAAGGGGACAGAAAGACTAGGAAAAGTAATTGCTTACATTTAAGTAAAGTTGAGAAGGAACAAAATGAATTATTCGAGCAATGATCCAGAGTTAGTTACGTTATGAACGTACTTAAGATTTTGGAGTATTATCCATGCAGCATATATATTGAAAATCATACAGCCGTAGAAGACCTCGGTATGACTTAAAAGAAAGAATTGAGTCCAAGTCATAGACTAAGGATTGAATTGTTAGAATATTGTATCATGGATATTCCATAGTGTCCATGAAAGGCTAAAGTAATAACTAATAATATGAGCCGCAGATTGGATGATAGATTAAGCCTACATAAAGGTTCATTAGAGGGAAGAGGAAACTAAAGAGTTACATCAACCAAGTAAATCAGGAGTCGGATTATTGGAACCAGAAAATTATAGAAATCTTGATTGAAAACATTGCAGAATCACTCTTAGTATTAGAGGTACAAGAGAGATAGTACAACAACCATATTCTATAGCGGATCTACAAGAAAGCCAGTTAGAAGAGTACCACCCTCATAAGAAGTCAGTATGAAGCTCCCACCGGATTGTGTATGTACCGGAGGTGCAAGTATTATAATAGATCTTCAAGTTGTGGATGTGAATTATACCTATGTGAAAGGTAGGTCATGAACGAGATAGAACATGTGATGCAAGATTTTAAGGTGAGTAAGGTAAAGGTGAACAACATACGAGATACTCAAATGCAGAAGGTTGTGAATGGTCCATAATTCGTATAGAAGGCTAGGAGCGCTGGGATTCAGTATCCAAGAATGATAGCAGCGTCGTCAGTGGCATGTATTCCAGCCCATCATTTCTAGGTACTGAGAGGTCTAGTTAAGAGAGTAAATAAGATTTAGAAATGATGTGATGTTTTGCTTGATATTCCAGAATAAGACAAGGAAATCTTAGGTGCAATCAAGTTGAAGAAAGGTTGTGAGTAATATAAATAGATATGTGTAGGTCGTAAGCTAAAGTATGGTAAAGCGACAAGGTTTAAGGAAGATAAAAGTAAAGATAAGAAAAAGCGAGTGATAAGGTGACGATAATGGATAAGTCCTCAGGATTTAGCCCGAGAAAACAAGAGAGCTAATGGTTTCTCTAAGTTATAGAAAGCTTAGTATAGCCTGAATAAAATCAAAGGAGTCTAAAACTAATAGCAATTAGAAGAGATGGAATGCTGCCCTAGTAATAGAATGAGGGTGTAATTGTGATAAATAAAGGATGACATTTGGGCCTTCGATTGAGTAATGATTTGAAGAAAAAAAATGGGGATTTCACGGATGGCACAGGATTAGAATACCCCCTAGACATGAGCCCTAGTGGCAGTGTTACATAAGATTGCAAGTTATCAGTAGTAGATTGTAGATCAATATTGAGGTGAATCAACAATGGATGGATAAAAGTTACATAGTATGAGATGAGATTAGGCCGTCATTCTTAAGAGGAACAGTAATGAGGAAGAATTATATGACTTAGATTTATACATATGGGATAAGCAACGAGAGTAACCTGGAGTTTGGTAGCAGACCTCATTAACCTGGAGTTTGGTAGTAAACCGAAGTAAGAGTTAAGGTATAGTATGACCTACTTAGATGTAGTAAAGCCATAGACGCCTAGAGGTACAACTTGTCATAAATCTGTATATGTTCATAGAGCTAGGCCTATAGATTAGCTAAAGGCTGGATGAAAAATGAGAGAAAGGTCGCATAGGCGCACATACAAGGAAAATCTCGTACATGCTACATGACAAAAGGTAGCAACACTTACGAGTTGGAAGAATTCCGGCCACAGGCGATGGTGTGAGAAAGAGGCCTAAAGGTGGGAATGACCTGGACTTTGGATTTATTCACAAAATAGTTGCATAGATGGCAAGGACAGTAGTAAAACCATTCATAAGAGCTATTCGATTATGAAACTGATAAGTGCATTAACCAACATTCGAGGACGAATGTTCCAAAGGGGGGAATGATATTACACCCCCATATTTTCGTACGTGAAAGTACGCCATATGTAAATTGATGAAAGCTTGAAAATGAGATGTTACATCACACATTTTCGTACATTAAAGTTTTGTCGTAAGTTAATCGACGTACGCTCGGAAATGAGATTATATTAAGTTTATATGTATTATGCTATTTCAAACAAGTGATAAGTAAATTCATAAAGGTGAGAGGGTAAGCGAATCGAAGAAAATGAGTTTCATCAAAGTTTGACATTTTGTGATACAATACGGTCCAAGCTATAATACCCCGTATTTATTAATTAGTGCCATACAAGGTACCACATAACTATGATAGTAAGGTATAGAAAGTGTGTTAAAAGTGAGTAGTATTTTAAGTAATTTGATATAATTCTTAATTATGTGGATAATTGATTAATTATTGATTTAATGGAAGATTAGCAAGATAATTAAGAAATTGGTGGTTAATTATTGGGGTGGGAACATGACCAACGTGGCAACAAGGAGTCTAATTGTTAAAATCAAACAATGACTCCTTAGCTTAGATGGCTAGGTGGTACTTCTACGAAAGGTTGGCAAGGTAATCTTTATCAAGTACATGGGGCCCACAACCACATTGATAAAAAGCTTCCCTAATTCATTAAAGGGAGATGCATATGTTTACAAGTAACGGATCTTCACCAAGCTCATACAAAATGATAGCAACATGATTTGCTACAAAATTCATAAGAAGTTATAGTACTTAATAGCAACGGGATTTTCAAATTTAAAGGAGCCCGGTATAATCTTTCTCAAGAAAATCATATGAATTTTTCCTACTTTGATCCGCCGTTACGTGTTTCGTCGCGATTGGCGTGTGTTAGAAGGATGTCAAGAGAATCGGTTCTGGTATGTTAAGGCTATCCCTTCTTTCTTTTGGCATTATTCATATGATATAAATGAAACGAGCAAATGCACAGCTTTCATAAATGACTCTATTCATAGAAGTACTAGGGGTGACTATGTTCTTGATTCCTCATTCATTTATACATGTACATTGAACCTTGACCAGATGGAGTTATATAACCGTATATTATATGTATATGGGATATGGAAAAAAGGTTACAGCGTTATATATGCACCACCACTTGATCATCTGGTATACGTTGATGATTTTCCCACAGTGGCAGATATGATATAATGGGATGCCCTCAGAGGCTTAATGATGTTATGTACGCATATACCTATGCATGGTACAACATTTATACGCATATGCATGATATTATAAATATGAAATGATTCACAAAGCTATTCAGACTTACATGTTGAGTCTTTTACTCCTTGTTTCTCTATGTCTTTTATTTACTGATTTTCATTCCTTACATACTCGGCACATTATTTGTATTGACGTTCCATTTTCCTGGGGACGCTGCATTTCATGCCCGCAGGTCCCGATAGATAGGTTGAGAGTCCTCCAAGTTGGCTATTAGCTTAGTGGAAGGTGTTGGTGCTCTTCATTCTCCCGAGTTGCTTATTTGGTCAGTATAATTTGGACATATATTAATTAGTATGGCAGGGCCCTGTCCCGGCCTATATGGTATTTATCTACTCTTAGAGGCTTGTAGAAATATGTCATGTACGTGAAAGATTGTATGGCCTTGTCGCTTATGATCAGTGTACGAGTGATCATTTTTGTCTTACAGGCTTGTATGTCATATGTATAAGTTTGTATTACGTGTTGGGTTATCTAATGTTGAGTATTTCCTCCTGTTTTATTCTAATTATCTCACGACATTCTCTCTGACTTATTTACATAAAATAGTATGATACGAAAAGAAATATTATGTTTGTACTCGATTGAGTAAGGTACCGGGTGCCCATCGCAGCCCATCAGTTTGGGTCGTGACAGCTGCGGAAATGACGATTGCCGCATCAAGCCGAACTGTTGTACCATCGGCCGAAACACCATGGAATATTTCTAGAGCCAGCTTCAAAGGATGGCAGCAAAGGGTGTTCTTTTGGATTACCACACTTGGTATGCATAAGTTCACCTGTGAATACCCTCTAGTGCATGTTGCCGACATGTCAGACATTGAGAAGATTATAATTGTTAAGGCGTGGAAACATGCAGACTTTCTTTGCAAAGGCTATATCCTAAGTACTTTGGAAGATGACTTGTACAAAGTTTACAGTGCTATGAATACTTCGAAAGAGTTATGAGATGCACTTGAGAGGAAGTACAAGACTGAAGATGCGTGCTTGACAATATTTGTGGTTGCCAAGTTTTTAGACTATAAAATGATAGACAACAAAACTGTTGGAACCCAAGTTCAAGAGCTTCAACTTATTTTTCACGACCTTATTGCTGAAGGTATGGTAGTGAATGAAGCTTTTCAAGTGGTTGCAATGATTGTAAAGTTGTCTCCTTTGTGGAGAGATTTCAAAAACTATCTAAAGCACAAGCACAAAGAAATGAAGTTGGAAGATCTTGTGATTCGTCTCAAGATTAAGGAAGATAACAAAATAGCTGAGAAGAAGTCTTGTGGAAATTCAACGATTATGGGAGCTAATATTGTTAAGGAGGCTGCTCCAAAAAGAAAGAAGAGGAAGAGGTCATATGGACAAACTAAGGAGTAGAACCAGAAGAAATTCATGGGAAACTGCTACAATTGGGGAAAAGCTGGTTACAAAGCCCCTGATTATCGTCTCCTAAAAAGGACAAGAAAAAGGGAAAGGAAAACAAAGTGGAGAAAAATGATGACATTGGTGATCTGTGTGTAATGCTTTCAGAATGCAACTTAGTTGGAAATTTGAATGAGTGGTGGATTGACTCTAGAGCCACTCGACATGTTTGTGCTGTCAAAGAAGCATTTGCGACTTACTATACTACTGGTCCCGAAGAAGATCTTTCCATGGGAAATACTGCAACAACCACGATTGAGGGTTATGGGAAGATATTCCTAAAGATGACTTCCGGCAAGTTGTTAATGCTCAACAGCATTCTTCATGTTCCTACTATTAGGAAAAAATTAGTTTCAACTTCTTTACTTGCTAATAATGGATTCAAATGTGTATTTCTATCTCACAAAGTTGTTTTAAGCAAGAATGAAATATATGTTGGAAAGGGCTACCTCACAGAGAGCCTTTTCAAACTCAATGTAATGGTTGTTGACAGTATTAACAAAATTTTAGCTTTTTCTTATTTATTGGAGTCAAATGATTCACGACATATTCGTTTAGGACATGTCAATTACAAAACCTTACGGAAGTTAATTAATTTAGAAGTATTGCCTAAATTTGAGTGTTATAAATCAAAATGTCAAATATGTGTTGAATATAAGTTTGTAAAATATCCTTTTAAGTCTGTTGAAAGGAATTCAAATCCTTTGGACTTAATTCATACTGACATTTGTGATATGAAGTCAACACCATATCGAGATGGGAAAAAGTATTTTATAACTTTTATTGATGATTGTATTCAATATTGTTATGTTTATTTGCTAAATACTAAGGATGAATCAATTGAAGCATTTAAGCAATACAAGAATGAAGTGGGAAATCAATTGAATAAAAAGATTAAAATGATTAGAAGTGATAGGAGTGGAGAATATAAATCTCTGTTTATAGAAATATGTTCGGAATATGAAATTATCCATCAAACTACTGCTCCCTAGAAGCCTCAATGCAATGGAATTGTGGAAAGGAAAAGTCGGACATTAAAGGAAATGATGAATGTCTTATTAATAAGTTTCGGCTGACCGTAGAATTTTTTGGGGGAAGCTATCCTTACAGCTAACCGAATACTCAATAGAGTACCCCACAACAAAATTTAATCTATTCCATATGAAAAATGAAAAGGTAGAAATCCCAATTTAAAATATTTCAAAGTGTGAGGGTGTTTAGCAAAGGTACAAGTACCTTTACCCAAAAGGGTAAAGATCAGACCAAAAACTGTGGATTGTATTTTTATTAGATATGCTACAGACAATAAAGCATGTCAGTTTTTTGTTCATAAATATGATAATCCCGAAATTCATATTAATACGGTAATTGAATCAGATAATGCTAAATTCTTTGAAAGCATCGATCCGTACAAAACAGAATGCTAGTCATTAAGTGAAAGACCTAAACGACCACGGGAAGAGCAAAAGGAAAATACTCCAAGTGAAGAGGATCCAAGGCGTAGCAAAAGTCAAAGAACATCTACTTCATTTGGACCAGATTTTGTGACATTATTGCTTGAAAATGAGCCTCAAAATTTCAAAGTAGCTATATCATCTTCTGATTCAACATTTTGGAAATAGGCAGTCAATAGTGAGATTCAATCAATTTCGGATAACCATACATGAGAATTGGTTGATTTTCCTCCAGGAAATAAGCCTTTGGGTTCGAAATGAATCTTTAAACGGAAAATGAAATCTGATGGCACTATTGACAAATATAAGGCAAAACTTGTTGTCAAATGTTATAGACAAAAGGAAGGTCTTGATTACTTTGACACTTACTCGCCAGTAACGAGGATAACATCTATTAGGGTGTTAGTGGCACTGGTGGTCATGTATGATTTTGAATTCCATCAAATGGATGTTAAAATAGCTTTCGTAAATGTGGAATTGGAGGAAGAGATTTACATGGAACAACCTGAGGGTTTTTTGGTTCCATGTATTGAAAAGCAAGTGTGCTTGATAATCACTTTATGGACTTAAACAAGCACCCAAACAATGCCATGCCAAATTTGACTCAACAATGTTGGCAAGTGGGTTTAAAATCAACCATTGTGACAAATGTGTTTACATTAAAAAACACTTTAGGTCATGTAGTCGTTGTTTGTTTATATGTTAATGACATGTTGATAATGAACAAAGATAGGCAGTCATAAATGCTACTAAGCGCATGCTGGCTAGCAAATCCGACATGAAAGATTTAGGAGTTGTTGATATGATCTTAGGAATCAGAATTCACAAGACTCCACAATGTCTAGCATTATCACAGTCTCACTATATTGAAAAAGTACTTGACAAGTTCAAGCATTTGGATTTCAAGATTGCCAAGACTCCAATTGACGTGAGTTATGCACTTCAAAAGAATGAAGGTGAAAGTGACTCAAAATAGTACAAGAGTATTGGGAAGTTTGATGTATATCATGAATTGTACGCGACTAGATATAGCACGTGCTATTAGCAAACTGAGTCGGTTTACAAGTAATCCCAATCAAATACATTGGATGGCAATGAAATGAGTCTTGGTGTATCTGAAACATACCCAAGACTATGCTCTGCATTATAACAAATATCCCTCTATGATTGAAGGATATAGTGATGTAAATTGGATCACTGGATCATCTGAAGTTAAATCCACGACTGGATATGTTTTCACAATTGGGGGTGGAGTAGTGTCTTGGAAATCATCCAAACAAACGTGCATCGCCCCTTCTACAATGGAATTTGATTTCATAACTTTAGAAAAGGCCGGTGAATAAGTTGAATGGCGCCAGAATTTCTTGGAATATATTCCATTTTGGCCCAAACCTTTGGCACCTATATGTATACATTGTGATAGTCAAGCGGCAATAGGCAGGACATGGAGCGTTATGTATAACGGAAAATCTCGCCATATACAATGAAGACACAATACCATTAGACAACTACTCTCTAGTGGTATTATCACGATTGACTACATAAAGTCAAGAGATAATGTGTCGGATCCACTTACAAAAGGCCTATCTAGAGAGGCAGTATAAAGATCATTGAAGGGAATGGGGTTAAGGCGTAGGAAAAGCCATCGTAGCGGTAACTCTACCTAGCAGAATGGAGATCCCAAGAGCTAGGTTCAAAGAGATCAAACAAAGTTATGAATGACAGTTCAACATTGTCAAATAACTCAACCAATTCTCGTGATGAAGGCATTGTTCAGAAATCAAGGTAAAGCATTAAGGTTTTTTGATGAGTCAATAAAGCTTAAATATTTTTAATGATTTGCGAAGTCTGGCAGGATATGACCAAATAATGTGTCTATAGGATTACACGTTTAGAATCACCTATGTGAGTGTGAAGTGTAAGTCGCTTCAAGGGGAATGAAGTAAAGGCCCAATCTCTAAGCACTCATGAAACCAGGCGGTGTTCATGGCTGAAGTGAACACAACCGTGAGAACCATAAATGGTTAAGTGTTGATTGCGTGACTTATGTTGTCTAGGTATACAACAAAGCTCGACTGTTCAAAGATATCAAATTTACTGAATGACCGAGTATATCCGATATAAGTTCACTACGGAAAGTTCAAAGGGAAACCTACTTATCCAGATGCAATTACTCCTCGCATGTAAATCACACACTCGTTCGTACATTCCTTTGTATTATAGCCATTCCCCATTCATGTGGGGGATTGTTGGGATTGAAGTTTGGTGAATGGGAAATGGAGGGAAGAAAGTGAAGGAAAAATGTGCTCCCTTTTGATTTGGAAAGAGCAAGTGTCCCTCATTGGTGGTGGGAGTAAAAGGGAATGTGCTTATATTGAGAAAGCACTTCCCTTGGTTTTAAACGAGTTGTAAAAAAAGTAAGCCTCGCGCCGTCGTCGTCGCTCCCTCGACTACAGTTTTGGCTCTGGCTTCGAATTTGGATTCAGATTCGGTCAAAGATCGACTGATTAATCTTTTTGGACATTTTTTTAATTATTTATTTAATTACTTAATAAAAATTCAACCTAGAATAACCCAGGACTCGTGACGCAACCCAACACGTTTCTTTCCCGGATTATTTTAAATTATTTTCCTGGAATATTTCAAACGCGAAACGTTCCCACCTCTTCCAACAACCATGGATGTTACTGAAAGGTTGAAAACTTTTCAAAAAACAATGCCTGAAAATGGCTATAAATATGCCTTAATCCCAGAATCTTTCCTTACGAAATGTTCTGATCTTCTTCTTCTGCACAAAAGTTTCCAATGTGTTTTACAAGCTTCAAGGGGTTCGCTGTTTCACCGGCGTTTTTGGTACCGATACTACTGCGAGTTAAATCGTTCTATCTTGGGAGGATAATATTCCAACACCTCGGGTACTTGAGGGGAATAATTTCCTTAACGACACACTGTGTCACGACCCAAAATCCATTAATGGTCGTGATGGCACCGAACACCACTGTCAGGCAAGCCAACACTGCATAATTAATTAAATTCTCATTTTTATATTTTTGAATTCATAAATTTTACTCCAATTTATCTAGTAAAAGATGAATTTACAGAATAAATAACAATATTTTCCGATTCCAATATTGAACATCTCCTAATCATCCCAGAACCTGGTGTCACAAGTGCATGCGAATTTTCTAGGAATTTAAAATAAAATACAATAACTGTCCGGAATACAAATTTGGACAGGAAAGAAAATACAATACTCTGAATGAGACTCTGCTGGCTACAGGTCATATATAAGATGTAGCTCACCTAAATCCCCGTAATAGCCGCGCCTTCGCTACCACAAGGTCACTAGTCATATGTGTACCTGCACAAAACGTGCAGCAAGTGTAGTATGAGTACGTAAATCAATGTGTACCCAGTTAGTGTCCTCCCTAACCTCGAAGAAGTAGTGACGAGAGGTCTACACCAACACTTACTGTGGCCATCAGTTATATAAGGTGCAGTAAAGAAGTGAATGAATATGAGACAGAGTAAATATATGAAACAACAAGTATAAAATACGTGGTACAATTTCCCTCTTTACAATATTTTCAAGCTCTCAACTAGCGAGTTCCCTCCGTAACCAGAGCATATATATCTATGTAGTGGATCTCATAAAGGAGGTGGTTGTCATAATTCAAATAAGGGAAAAACCGTCAGATACACTGGCTTCTTTCCAAATGTTACGCACGATTCGACGAGGTTAATATATATATATAGGAAATAATGAGGCGTACGACCCAATCCAACATAAAAGTAAATTGTGCATTGCCGAGGGTCGAACGACGCGGACCATAGATGCATCTATTAACCTGCCGAGGAGAACGCCCCGCTCCCATAAGAGTGTGGTACATAAATCCTGCCGAGGTGAACGACCCGATCCCATAAGAGTGGTAGAAGGAAATACCCAGCTCACGAATCATACTTGCGATGCGGTCAAATATAAATTTAAGGAATATCCCCGCTCGCGAATCATACTTGCGAAGCAATCAAATATAAATTTAACATTAAATTCATATCTCTTTATCATTATTTTCAAAATAAGGGAAATTCAGCTTGTTGCTTTTTAAAGAAATTACCCCACTCTTGAAACATACTTGCAACGCGGTTACACATAGAATTCTTAAGCTATTATATCATTACTCAATCCTTTTATAAATTATGAAGTTCAAATGAAACCTTTTAAATCTTACGTTCTTCAATTTCAACACCTATCAAAACAATTAATAAGAAAACTCAATCTCGCTCCTTTCAAGGCAGATAATAATCATAAATCAATAATAATATCAACAAGGTATGATATGAGCCTAAAACTACGTGGACATAGGCATAGCTAGTAGCTATTTACGGACTCTCGTCACATCGTGCATACGTAGCCCCCACAAATAGAAGCACACAATAATTTAGTTCACCTATGGGGTTAATTCACTCTTACAAGGTTAGAAAGGAGACTTACCTCGCTTCGATGTTCCATAACCGGCTTCCGAGCCCTTCAAACAACTCGAATCGATGGAAAAATCCCCAAAACTAGCAAATAATTATGCAAACCCATTAATATGTACTCAATATATTCCAATTTATAACAATTTCTAACCCCGATCGAAAAGTTGATAAAATCACCCTCGGGCCAACGTGCCCAGATTCCGAATATTTTCGAAGATAAACTTTACCCATAACCACACGAACTCAAATATATAATTTATTCTCCATTTCATGCCCAAATTCGATATCAAAATCCAAGAATACTAATTTCTAGGTTTCCTACCAAAACCCCATAATTTCAACAAATTTCCATGTCTAAATCCAGGTATAAACCATGTATTTAACTCACAATTAGAAGAAATCACTTACCGTATAGTAGATGATGAAAATGACACTGCAAAATTGCTCCAAAATTGCCTCATATGGAAGAAATGAAGTAAAAAGGAGCCAAATCCCTTATTTTAAAAGAACACTGCTAAGGCCCTTCCACTTCACGATCGCAAAGGCCAACAACCAGCAGCTCAAAAGCTTCTTCTTCGTGAACTTGAAATTTCGCGATATACAACATTCCATAAGAATGCGATCGCAGACCAAACTTCGCGAACGCGAAGAAGTGATTTCCTAGCTCAAAACTCCCTCTTATGCGATGGGGAGTCCACTTCCGCGATCGCATAGAAATCTGACCCCTCCAGTACAATTTTCTCTTTGCGATCGCGATGCATACCCGATACACCAGAAACAAAAAATCATAAAACTAAGGAAAATGGTGTGAGACCGTCCCGAAACACACCCGAGGCCCCCAGGACCCCGTCTAATCACACCAACATATCCCATAATATAACATAGACCTGCTCGAGGCCTCAAATCACATCAAACAGCGTCGAAATCATGAATCACAACCCAATTCAAACTTAAGGTACTTTGAAACTTCAACTTCTACAATCGATGCCGAAACCTATCAAATCATGTCCAATTGTCCTCAAATTTTACACACAAGTCACATTTGATATTTCAGACCTACTCCAATTTTCGGAATAGGATTCCAACCCAGATATCAAATAGTCCACTTCTGGTCAAACTTCTTAGAAACCTTCAAATCTCTAGCTTTAGCCAAATCACTCCAAAATGACCTACGGGCCTCCGAATCCACTTTCGGATGCGCTCCCAATACCATAATCACCATACAGAGCTATTCATAGACCCGAAATCCCAAACGGACATTGATAACATTAAAATGAACTTCAACCCAAATTTATTAAATTCTTCCAAAATGCCAACTTCCACAATAGGCGCCGAAACGCTCCCAGGTCATCATACGAACCTGTTGGAACCTTCAAATCCCGATTCTGAGATCGTTTACTCAAAAATCCAACCTTAATCAATTCTTCCAATTTAAAGTTTCCGAAATGACAATTTTATTTTAAAATCAACTCTGAATTTCTGAAATTTTAATTCCGATTGCGCGTACCAGTCATAATACCTAAAGTGAAGTTGCTCATGGCCTCAAACAGCTGAACGACGCGCTAGAGCTCAAAACGACCGGTTGGGTCGTTACATTCTGTCTCACTTAAACATATGTTCATCATCGAACATGCTAAAAATGGCTCTAGTGTTGTCCGAAATCACTGTTTAATACCTCGTGCACTTACCCGTGCTGCCACAACTCAGTTGAGCACACTAACTCGAGCCAGTCTTAAGATTCTCCCTTTTTACTTAGCCGAATAAGCCTTAGAGTCCAATTCCAACATCCGAAATTCTTTGCCAGGCTTGTTCCCATCATACGAACACCGTATTAATCACTACACGATGCACCGATACATGATTGCTTATCTTTGCTGAATTCACACTATGCATTGCATAACTCATATGACCATAATAACATCCTCTGATAACAATAGCCGAAATTCCACGAATTTGATGCTCACAATGCACCTCATGACATATATAAGTCTTGTTCCAACTCTTGCAATACCGCCACGATGGAAGAGATGTGTAAAAATACATAACCAACTGTAGAGTCAACAAATCACTGTATCTCTCCCTTTGACTAGAATCATCACCCCTTTAAGAACCAAAAATGGTATTTGCTCTTTAATATACTTCATATAATCTGATCGCACTAATCCCAGATCCCAAAAATCTCGTCTCATCCAGTATAAGCTTCTCAGGCAACAAGGCACCCCAGACATGACCAAAAGTCTCATATGATGCCGCAATATGTCAATAAGCTACGAACCTGAACGTGATACATAAGGAAACCGAATCTCTGGAAGGGACTACTCAACCCACACAACTAATTAGACAACCGAAAATGTGTTATGAACCATCCCCAGAAAATGGAAAACAATACACACGAAAATAGATATAGGGGACTGTAATCAACATCCCACTATTGCGGCGTGTAACTCGGTCCAAACAACATACCCATGGTGGCGTGCCACCCGATCCACACATAAAATCCACATAAAGAGATACTTACCGAGCTAGAATGCTCATTACTACAAAATACCCGATTATCGGCCACAAGCACGCTACGTGTATAATACCATCCATGGGGAGACAGATAGCGCCATACGCTACAAAACTCAAGCACAACTAAGGTGCGATATATGATTTGAATCTCGATAGCCATTCTGCTCATATAACACCATCACTATGCGGAACCCCAACACATAAAAAATTTACCAAGTTGTTTCACAACTCACACGGCACAATATAGTATTACATGAAATAGCCGACGACAAAAATACATCTAACGTCTGAATACTCCTCAACTAGGAGCGATATGCTGAAATGAACACATCCGGCCTGATATAGAGCCTATATTCATATTTAAATTTATCCACAGACCTCAAGCCGATTTTGATCACATCGTACTAAGCTATTAACCTTTCAAGGGTCCATAATATCCCTTTTTCCCATAACACACAATAACAACCATCATAACCGAAACAAACTTCAATAGTCCATAACCAAGTGGACCGAGCGCCCTCCAGGCATAAATTCTCACATGAACAAGAGAACCGCAATCTCCACACTTGGTTCCAATCTTCAATTAATCTGATGACTAAATGTCATACTTATACACTCTCCTCGTTGGACGTGCTCCCACGACCTTCCGCACTAGATAACAAGTCTGCACATCCATACCGCCGGCCGCACAAATGCTGTAAAGAAAATCAAAAATTTGAAATCACTACGCAAAGCCTCTTGCAAAGGACACCGATCTCAGGTGACGCTAAAAACAATTCCAGCTGGCTTTAACCATCTGAGTCCTTTCTCGCTCATCCGAGCTCGTGACATTCTTGCCAACACTGAACCGCAACCTTGATCCTCAACTTCCAAATCCCATGCTGATCACTGAACTTAATCATGCCAATGCGCAAGAGCACAAAATAATCGTTTAACTTCCGAACTACTAATATGGTAAACACTTCATCACATAGAAACCTTTTACTTAACTCATTCCAAGAGAAGCATTGCAACACGCGACTGAATCCTCATATCCGCAAAAAATGCCAACCTCAAGTAGTGGCCCAAACCACCATAACCCTTTCGAGATCCATCTTCACATAACATGCTATAATACTCGAAAGCCTCCAAATAAGATCAGTTACAACGACCATCAAACCTCGCACGTACCGTCACAAATCACGTGAATAACCCAACACACTAAAGGAGCTGATCATTTCCATCACTATGTCGATTCAACCATTGTTAACCGAACCCGACTCTTCCTAATTTACTCTGGATCTTCCTTAGAAATAACAACAGCTCTTTTATCAATATTATGAACTCATCCTGAGTGACTCCATCTCATGAGACCACATTGTCCCCAAAACCCACGAACAATCTCACACCCTCCTTGTGCGCACATCTGCATCTTACACTAGTACACTCATTCTGATATTTCCTTTACGATTCCGAAGTTATTTTCTCCCATTCTTCCATTTCTACACCGCATACCAAAGATAATATCGAACACTCCAAGCCACTTTTATAATCCGCTGCAACAACTCAATACTTAACCATACTACCGACTCGAAATCCTTAGGCACCACACTTTAACTTTTGAATCCACTAGGACTATTGTTGAGAGTAACCCACTCTGACTTGGTCCCTAATATAATCAAACTCCTCGGCTCAACCAGCACATGAACACCCTCTCAAGAAGCACCCAGCTAAATCACTTTCCTTGTAAGTCACCTTTACACGAAACATTAATCCTGAATCATCCTAGGACCCGAACATGAGTCAATAAGGCCTACTATAGCACACATTCCTCAATACTTTGCTCAAATTACCACTGATGTTCTCTCTTCCTTAGTCATAATATCCCACCAATATGCCTATAACCAGAAGTCTCACAATTAGCCGACCATGCAATCCAACCGTAGGCGGTGGAACTCTCCCACTTAGTTTGAAGCTACCATTGCATAACTCTAAAACCCTCCAAGATTCTTTCTTCATCGTTGAACTGATCTTGCACAACCAACTCACCAAAT
Organism: Nicotiana tomentosiformis; assembly: GCF_000390325.3. Lineage (NCBI taxonomy): Eukaryota > Viridiplantae > Streptophyta > Magnoliopsida > Solanales > Solanaceae > Nicotiana > Nicotiana tomentosiformis. The sequence goes on along the minus strand of NC_090816.1, from coordinate 108,698,032 downwards.
TCCTCGAAATCCTTCCATTTGACCTTTCATGGACACTCTGAATCACTTTCCACATTCACATATTTGACCTCTTGCCGGATAACCAGTAGAATTCTTTCGTGACTGCCCCATCAACACCACGCAACCGCTAACCTGCTCACAGGAGATAATCCACCTGTGGAAATTCCATGCCGACACCATCCAATGTCGCTGTACTAGGTATAATAACTACGAAATCAGTAACCCATCCTGAGCCCGTGCTCATTCACCTGTTGTACAGCTCCGTTCACTCCTCATGGACATAAACTAAAGGCGTGACAATACATTCCAATCCAAAGTCATTTGTATCCTTCTTCATATCAAGCAACTCCCTCCTGTCACACCCAATCTTTCTCAATATAGCAGCCAATATTCCAAATTATGTTTGTAGACCTAGTCACGGTCCACCATGAATCTCAAATAACTCTAAACCTTCTCAAGGCATGTAGTCATCCTACCACAGAACCCATATGCTACCCTGCCCCAAAGCCTAATCACAGAAAATCATAACACCGGCAAACTTAACACATTAAATCAAGGACGTCGACACCACACATCGGATGAAGATTCCATCACACTAGAAGATACCAAGCCTTGTTACTCTGTTAACCCAAATCTGGACATTCATAGGCCAATTGCTTTTCCTCCGCCGAAATAAGATACTGAATCTCAGAACCTTGTACTAAGTAAAACCTCCTTCCAAGTCATTCACTGCCCTGACACATAGGCAAGAATCCTACCATCACATCAATATTGTGCGACAACAACTCCTTAGCATTATAGCAACCTGTGCATTGCCTCAAAGCTCTCAGAAGTACAACTATTGAGCTGAATTGACAGACTATCCTTTCACAACGTGACGACAATATCCCAATCAATTACATAGGGAGAATCATCCCGCATCACATTTGTAGTACCATTAAAATTCCTCAAGTCCCTATTTATAAGTAGCACTTCATGTCGCATAAGATCGAATTGGAGGAAATGAAGACATAATCCTCTAAGGAATCAAATCGCACGATGAGGAATGAAGAAAGGGAAGTGATCCTAACAGCACTGTAGCCACTCGAAGTTAAGTACAAACGTCTCTGTACCGATCCGCAAGACTCTACTAGACTTACTCATCACTCGTGAGACCTAAGGGAAACTAGTGCTCTGATACCATGTTGTCATGACCCAAAATCCGTTAAAGGTCGTGATGGAGCCGGACACCACTGTCAGGCAAGCCAACACTGAATAACAATCGGTGTCACAAGTGCATGAGCATTTTCTAGTAATTTAAAATAAAATACAATAACTGTCCGAAATACAAATTTGGACAGGAAAGAAAATACAATACTCTAAAGGAGACTCTGCTTGATGCGGGTCATATATAATATGTAGCTCACCTAAGTCCTTGTAATAACCATGCCTCCACACACACAAGATCATGAGCCATATATGTACCTGCACAAAACGTGCAGCAAGTGTAGTATGAGTACGTAAATTAATACGTACCCAGTAAGTGTCCCGCCTAACCTCGAAGAAGTAGTGACGAGAGGTCGACTCTGACACTTATTGTGGCCATCAATAATATAAGGTGCAGTAAATAAGTGAATTAATATGAGAAAGAGTAAATATATGAAACAGTAAGCATAAAATTCGTGGTACAATCTCCCTCTTTACAATTTACTCAAGCTCTGAACTAGCGAGTTCCCTCCATAACCGGAGCATATATATATATATATATATATATATATATATATATATATATATATATATATATATAGATGTAGTGGATATCATCAAAGAGGTGGTTGTCATAATTGAAATCAGGGAGAAACCCTCAGATACACTGACTTGTTGCCAAATGTTACGCACGATTCCACGAGGATAATACATATAGGAAATACCCAGGCGTATGGCCCGCTCCAACATAAAACTAAATTGTGCACTGCCGAGGGTCGAACAACGCGAACCATAGATGCATCTATTAACCTGCCGAGGCGAACGACCCGCTCCCATGAGAGTGTGGTACATAAATCATGCCGAGGCAAACGGCCAGATCCCATAAGAGTGGTAGAAGGAAATACCCCACTCGTGAATCATACTTGCAACGTGGTCAAATATAAATTTAAGAAATCTCCCCGCTCGCGGATCATACTTACAACGCGGTCAAATATAAATTTAACATTAAAATCATATCTTTTTCTTTATTATTTTCAAAATATGGAAAATTCAGCTTGTAGCTTTTTAAGGATATTACCCTGCTCGCGAAACATACTTGCTATGCGGTTACACATAGATTTCTTAAGCTATTATAGCATTACTCAATACTTTTAGAAATTACGAAGTTCAAACGAAACCTTTTAAATCTTACGTTCTTCAATTTCAACTCCTTTCAAAACATTTAATAAGCAAACTCAATCTCACTCCCTTTCAAGACAGACAATAAACATAAATCAATAATAATATCAACAAGGCATGATGTGAGCCTAAAACTACAGGGACATAGGCATAGCTAGTAGCTACGTACGGACTCTCGTCACCTCATGCGTACGAAGCCCCCAGAAATAGAAGCACACAATAATTTACTTCACATTTGGAGTTAATTCCCACTTATAAAGTTAGAAAGAAGACTTATCTCGCTTTGAAGTTCTATGACTGCCTTCTGAGCCCTTTAAACAACTCGAATCGATGTACAAAGTCCCAAAACTAGCCAATAATTATGCAAACATATTAATATGTACTCAATATATTCCAATTTATAACAATTTCTAACCCTGATAGAAAAGTTGATAAAATCATCCTCGGGCCCACGTGCATGGATTCCAGAAATTTTCAAAGATAAACTTTACCCATAACCCCACGAACTCAAATATATAATTTATTCTCCATTTCATGCCCAAATTCGTGATCAAAATCTAAGAATACCAATTTATAGGTTTTCTATCAAAACCCCACAATTTATACAAATTTCCATGTCTAAATCCATATATAAACCATGTATTTTATCTCACAATGAGAAGAAATCACTTACCCTATAGTAGATGATGAAAATGACACTCCAAAATTGCTCCAAAATCGCCTACTATGGAAAAAATGAAGTGTAAAAAAGCCAAATGCCCGATTTTAAAAGAACACTGCCCAGGACCTTCCACTTCGCGAACGTGAAGGCCAACAACCAGATGCCCAAAATCTTCTTCTTCGCGAACGTGAACTTTCCCACGCGTTCACGGTATGCAACAATCTAGAACAACGCGATCGCAGACCAAACTTCGCGAACGCAAAGAAATGATTTCCCAGCTCAGAACCCCCTCTCACACGATCGCTAGTCCACTTCCGCGATCGCATAGAACATCTTACCCCTCCAGTCCAATATTCTCTTCGTGATTGCGTCCTCCATTCCGTGATCGCGATGCATACCCGATACACCAGAAACCAGGAATCATAATATTAAGGAAAATGGTCTGAGACCATCCTGAAACACACCCGAGGCCCCTAGGACCCAATCTAATTACACAAACCTATCCCGTAAAATAACACGGACCTGCTCGAGGCCTCAAATCACATCAAACAACGTCGAAATCATGAATCCCACCCCAATTCAAACATAATGAAATTTGAAACTTCAACTTCTAAAATCGATGCCGAAACTTATCAAATCACGTCCGATCGTCCTCAAATTTTACATACAAGTCACATCTGACATTTAGGACCTACTCTAACTTCCGGAATAGGATTCCGATCCCGATATCAAAAAGTCCACTTCATGTCAATCCTGATTCCGAGATTGTTTACTCAAAAATCTAACCTTAGTCAATTCTTCCAACTTAAAGCTTCCGCAATGAGAATTTTCTTTTCAAATCAACTCTTAACTTCCGAAATTTCAATTCCGACCACGCGTACCAGTCATAATACCTGAAGTGACGTTACGCATGACCTCAAACTGTTAAACGTGGCGCTAGAGCCCAAAACGACCAGTCGGGTCATTACACACTGTGCATTCTGTGGGTTCGATTTTATTCCGATATATATTTTAAGATTCTCCTTCTAATTATATACATTTCTTCTATATTACTCTTTTTTACGTTTCTGTTTTTTTTCTTGTTACAGAAATATTACAGTTTCTTTATATTATAGCAATACATTTTGACTAACATTTTATGGCTACTATTCTAAAAGCATTGGCAAGAGGCATGTCACGTTGCTAGATATAACTATAATCCACAACAATTACCAAAGTGTTTATTAGTCGAGAAAGCGGCAAACTCGAAAGTAAAAAAGATACAAAATACCAATTTTTAATATGGAAACCTCTTCAATCAAAGGTAAAAACTACGAGATCACAAAAATTGCAATAAAATTTACTATTATAATAAGTGGGTTATAAAAGTGTTTCAAATTGGCTAAATAACAAGTGTCAAATACGAAGTAACTATAGCAACAAGAACAACAACAAATCAATTGAACAAATAAAATTATATACCCAAAATGGAGTTGCTTTTCAGGACTCAAAATCATATGCTACAACCTCTAAATTCGATCCCCGCCATTCAAATTAAAGACCAAGATGTAAGGAGCACTCAGTTAAAATTTTAACACGGTCAAACGGTAAACAAATCAGAAACGTAATGTGAATCTGGTTTGTCGGAATAAAATCTGCAACAAAAAAAAACTTTTTTTGCTTCTCTCTTCTATCTTTCTTTTGATGGATGTTCTCTCAAAAATCACTCTTATGTGCCAAAGTCTTTCAAAGACTAATACCAATAAGCATAATATTAGTTTCCAAAGTTGCTCTATTCATAAATAAGAATGAAAATAGGAATGAAAATCACTTCAAATAGGAAGAAAATCGAATCTAATTCTAAATAAGAATGAAAACCAAAAAATAATGGAGAATTGACACCGTATAACAATGCATTAATATAATTGGCATTTTTTTGTCTTAAATTTAGTTTGGCAGTAGAAGCCCAAGAAATTTGGCATTGCATAGCCAAATTTAAAAAAATCTACTTCCTATTTATTTTCTCTTAATCACCACCCCTATCCCTCTCTATAACATACATATCATTTTCTTTTCCCTCTCACTTTCTCTCCTTATATTTCTTCTTATATCTCTCCCTTTTTTTTCTCATGGTTTAGTGAAAATTATTATAAATTCTGCAAAAAATATTAGTGGGATGAAAAGGTAAAATTGATCTCACTTCAGAGAAAATAGAGTTGGATTGAACGAGTGGGTTGAAAAGGATAAAAATAGAGTTCAATTTTATTTTTCTTCTCTCTTTTTTGTTTGTTGGATTAAACTAGCGGCTGTGATTAAAATTGGTTGAAAATACCTAGACGAGGCTATAGACAAAATTTGAGCAAGAATATAAGTGATTTAGACTGGTTTCAGGTAAAAAACCAGACCTAAAAATCCAACTGCGACATATGTAAATCACATTATATATCGTGTACATCAGTGTATATCACACATATATTTATGAACATATGTGTATATCACTTTGTATATCGTATTTATAACTCAGACTATTAATGGACGTTGTGTATATCACATTGTATATTGTGTATATTGCACAAATATTCATGGATATAGACAGATACACATGATTTACACGAGATATCACTTATGCACAGGGAGATCTACACGAGATACAATAGGGGGGAGGGGTACACATGTGGAATCATCTTAAAACTTGAGTTTTCAATCTGAAAAGTATTATACAAAAAAGAAAAAGAAAATTTTAATACACTTTTTGATGTACATATTATTATGTAATACACTGTAATATAGAAATAATATAATTATTACTATGTTACATATATTTGGATATACATATAAAAAATAAGAAAAATAATTTAGAAAAATTTGTGAGATTTTTCGGATACTACTATTGAAGGAAATGGAACCTAATTGTCATGTTGAATATCTATTGCATGTGGTGAATTCGACCCCTTTAACACTTAAACTTTGAAATCAGAGTCATCATCTACGTGAAGAGATGAAGACTTGACCAGTGTAGCTTTAGATTTTGATTTGTTAGTATCACGACCCAAAATCCAAATCGTCGTGATGGCACATAACCCAACCTGCTAGGTAAGCCAATTAACTACAAACCAGTTCAAATGATATTAATTAAGAGTAGAAATGTTAATACAACAGAACCATTATACAAAGAATTTCCAAGGGCTGGTAGTACAAATCATGAGCTTCTAAGAATTAGAATTTTTACAAGGCTAAATTGAAATAAGTACAACATTTGTTTGAAATACAAATGATCAGAATTTGAATCTAATGCTACCAAGGACAAGTGATAGCCATAACTGGAATGCAGGTACATCTTCAAATCTACTTCCCGCCGTCTGTAGCAAAATCAACATCCAACATTTGCACGCAAGCTGCTGAAGTGCAGTATGAGCACAACCGACCCCATGTACTCAATAAGTAATAACCCTAACCTTAGGTTGAAAGTAGTGATGATCTTGGACAAAGGTCATAGTCCAACACCAATATCCAAGAACAATTCATAACAATATAAGAAAAACAGCACAATTTAAAGCAACACAATTAATAACTCAATAAATAAATGCTCAGCTCGTATATAATTCCTGAAAATAGACATTTTCTTTTCAACTATAACACTAAAACTCAAATCTTTTGCCGAAATCACCGAAAATATGAGGAGGTCCGAAATATGTGATTTTTCTCAAAAACTTTTCAACAGTAAATAAGATGTTGCATTTTCTGATAGCATGAGGAAAATACCTCCCTATGGCTACATATCAAGTATGCATGCCTAATGCAATGCAGCATAGTGATGACCTCATGTATTCACACTCTCAGAGCACTCAATCTCACTGTCTCACATTTCCACTCATCACGCTCAATATTAAGCACACTTAGTCACTCGGCACTATACTAGGCAGATCCAACCCAAACATAAATGACAACTCACGCACAGTCACTCAATATAAATAATTAGGCAAGATCCATGCCCAGGGAAGATCCATCCCTTAATGTAAATAATTAGGCAAGATCCATGGCCAGGGAAGATCAATCCGTCAATATAATATCAAATGCACTCACTATGGGTGTGCAGACATCGGAGGGGTTCGTTCAGCCCAAGCGCTATAATAAGCCAAATTCAGGCATAAATCAATAAAACATGTTGCGGCGTGCAGCCTGATCCCATAAATATCACTCACAATCAGGCCCTAGACCTCACTAAGTCATCAATCTCTCCAGTCTCTCGGGCTCAAAATGTCATGAAACTAGCCCAAAATAATGATATGATGTATTAATAAATAGCAACAGAGGCTGGGATATTATATGCAATGAGTGAACATGAACGAGTACGAAATTACAATTTAAACATATAATTCGACAGCAGAAATGTTCTCAGTGGGTCCAAATAATACCAGCATTTGCCTAAGCATGATTTTTAACCTAAGTCACAAGTCAGTTTCTCTAACACATGAAAAATACAAGTCAATTGGCTACCCAAGTCTACGGAATTGGCCGAGTCTCAATTTCTACAGGACATGCCTACACGCCCCTCACTTAGCATTTGCGTCACCTCCAAACAAATCACATAACGCGTATAATCATGGTTTATACCCTCAGCTGCAAGTTTAGAAGTGTTACTTATCATGAATAAGCCAAATCAAATACCGAGCAAGCCAAGAGATGCTCCAAAAATTCCATCTTGTGCGTACCGAGCTCTGAATCGCTCGAAACTAGCCAAAATCAACTCAAATACATCAAATAATGCCAAATGAAACAAACCCAATCGATTAAGGTCGAATCCTTAGTCGAAAGGCAAAAATTAACCCAAAGGTCCACCCCGTGCCGGCGCCTCGAAACTCCAAAAAACTAATAAAATCGAACAACCCATTCAATTACGAGTACAACCATACTAGTTTCACTCAAATCCGACTCCGAATCGATGTTCAAAACTGCAAAACTCACTCTATGAAACTTTAAGAGAAAACCCCGCAAATTTTCTCTTTTGAATCATCAAATAATTACCAACAACGACGATAGATTCATGGTATAAGATCGAAACTGAGTAGAGAACACTAATCCCAACCCACATGGTGGAAATTGCTTCAAGAACCGTCTTAATACGAGATCTATAGCTCCAATTATGATAAAATGGCCGAAACTCCTGAAATAGAGTACTTATAATTTTGTCCAGGCCTTTCTCTTATGCGAATGGGGAAAATCCATCGCGTTCGCGATGAACAAAAATAATCTGCCACCAAAATACCCTACGTGTTCGTGGCATAGCCCTCGCGAACGCAATTCACACTAGCTCCACCTTACGCGATCACATAAGCCACTTCGCGAACGCGAAGGCATACTCCCCAGTCCTAACTTCTCATCTCTACCCTACGCGAACGCAGTCAAAAGGGTGCGAACGCGATGCACATGCCTCACAAAGGTGCGCGACGCCACTGGCACGAATGCGATAAAGAAAAAAGACTAGCTCCTCTGATACACTACATAATCGCGTCCTAATCTTCCCGATCGCGAAGAAGGTTTGAAACACCATCAAACAGCAGCTATCATCAGTGCCAAAATGAAGGAAAATGATCTAAAGACTATCCAAAACATGCCCGAACCCCTCGGGACCCCGTCCGAACATTCCAACAAGTCCCATATCATACCACAGACTTACTCGCGGCCCCAAATTTCGCATAACAACAGCGAAACGACGAATCACACCTCGAATCGAACTTAATTAACTTTGAACCTTCAACTTCCAAAACTCGCACAAAAACATGTCAAATCAACACGGAATGAACCCAAATGTGCACACAAGTTCCGAATGACATAATGAAGTTATTCCAATTCCCGAAACCACAATCCGAATCCGATATCCACAAAGTCAACTCTCAGTCAAACTTATCAACTTTCCAATCCTTCAAATTTCCATTTTCGCCAATTAGTATCGAATCCTTCTAGAAATATCCAAATGCAAATCCGGGCATATGCTCGAGTCCAAAGTCACCATACGAACCTAACAGAACCATTAAAATTTCGTTCCAGAGTCAAATTCACAAAAGTCAAACTTGGTCAACTCTTCCAACTTAAAGCTTTAACAATGAAATTCATTCTTCCAAATCGATTCCGAATAACCTGAAAAATCAAAACCGATGATTCACACAAGTGAAAATACATCATATGTAGCTACTCATGCCCTCAAACAACCAAGCGAAGTGCAATTGCTCAAAACGACCGATCGGGTCGTTACATCCACCCACACTTAAAGATACGTTCATCCTCAAACGTGCCTAGAGTCATTCCAAAGACATCAAATTACCGTGAAACATCACCATGCCCATAACTGGGTGAGATCCCACGTCACCCTATTACATATAGGCCTGACAACGCAACATAATTGAAGATCATTAATTCAGCCTTAGCCCGTAAACCACAAAATCCAATTTCCAATATCCAGAATTTCCTATAAGATCTGAATCTCGCATCTACACACTGTATAAGTCTGAACAAGCTGTATCATGCCATAACCATAACCCAAGATGTAATCACATGATATATCGCATAACTCGTGTACTTGTAGCGATAACTTCTTATCACAATAACTGCTCAAAACAAACCTGGTACCGGTAATAAACCTTATATAAAATAAAACCTCGTTCTAAAACCTTTATAAACTACCAATGGTGAAAGAAACACGCAGAACTCATCAACAAGTCGTGGAGCTCCCTCTCCTTTGACAAGAACTATAGCCAATTCCTAAGCCGATCAGCGACATTATCCTTCCAAATATACCACAAACAAATACTATAGCACCCATTCTAGATCCGACGGCCTCATCATTATGAAGCCCAACTATCATACTGACATGACACACCAATACTACCTGGAATCACGACCTATGCAATCCGTGCACCAATAAGCAACAACTCAAATATACCCAAAATGGAAAATGACTCAATTGAGAGAACCGCCCAACAAACTCAACAAGTACCACCACAACCGTAATGCTATGAACCCATCATACATGGGAGAACCAAGACTCACGAATCCAACACAAAGGATCATATCCCAACTAAACTTCGCTGCAATGCGTGACCTCATCTAAACACTGGTCCACATGAAATACCTCAAGCCACAATGCTCAAAATCAATAACCACGCACAATTTGTCATCAAGTACCCAATGTGAATGACTGCAACCACGGAGAAGAAAATAACACAATATACCACAATCCGGAGAGAACATAACCAAGGCACAATCAACCATTCAACAGCGTAATATCCGTCTTGCTCGAATTCCGCTATAAGGCCCAAATAGGACCGCACCATGTGTGCCTATAACCAACGGATCCCAACCTCTCATAGCATAGAAGGGTAACTCATAGAACATCTCAAAACACGAATAAACTCAACTCTAACCGAATGGCACATCCCTTAACAACAGTAGTACGTAGTCAACCAAATCTGACCCGGTGTAGAATACACATCCTCATTGGGCCTGCCAATGGACCCCAAATCCACTCTGGTCACACACAAATAGATACATAACCCTCTGCAAGTCCACAATGATTGAACCATAACACATACTATCATCTGGCTAGCTTCGGCCACATCTTCACATTCCACTACCATGAAACAATCTGTTTATGAGAATTCCTGATCTCCAAGTTCATAGAACACATGAATCAGCATATCCGATTCCAACTCCATTGCCCGAATGTCTAACACATCTCTCATACACGATCATCCCACGAGAAATACTTCTAAAATTCTTTTGTACCACATAGGAATATCTGAATATCAGTAGTCAATCAACCAGGTAAGTACAACAATGCCAATGAAGCATTCGTAAGTCAACACATAGTGCGCCTTCTGAAATACGCACCCTTCTCAGGAATTACCAAGTAGTTATAACATCCATCTAAATACCTGAAATTATCCATGTTGTCTAAGAATTTATGACCTTCCTTTCAGAACTAAACTGTGACCTTGCACACACAAATATCAATCCCACACAATGCACCACGTTTATCATGCCTTCATATGAAAAGTATGAAAATCTCATAATCGAGTATGAGTCCAGCAGAATACCTACCCGACCAGTCAGAAACATTCCATTTGATCCCATCCAGGAGAAAGTCACAATACGCAACATGTTCCTCACACTGGTAGGAAATATCCATCTCAAACCGTGTTAAAAACCATCGATAACTCTTCGAAACCCAATTGCACATAACCAAGCCATCAGAACCGAATCCCTCTAACTCAGCCAAGCCACGCAGGTCGCCAAAACACAAGTTCATTGCCACGAAACACTTATAGAAAATCATCATATCATAAGTACCCCAAAGAACCAATCGTATCCATTGCCGTGCTGATCCAACCTACTACCAAGCTATCCCATTTCTCCGAGTTCCTTCCGAATTGCCCTCAAGCTGACATTTATCATTGTTATAATACCACGATCCTCACCCAAACATCACCACAAGAGATCCCCGTATAAAACCACACCACCCTAAGGCCCATAAGTCGTTGTACTCTCTCTTAAGCACCCCAAACGTACCGCAACCGGGATATCCACTATGAAGAGACCTTTTGTGAATATGAAGCCGTTTTCTCCACCTTTTATATATAGAAATGTAAAATCCATAATGGTAGAGAAATACCATGAGACTCGACACCATCCAATGTAAATCTCAAATCCTAGCTATATACAAATCTGAGAAATTCACAATTGCTAGATGAAAATCTTGAATCCATTAGAACTTTCTCGAGAGTCATCCACTCTGCTCAAATCTCAATTGCATCGACCAAACAGGAACGCATGTACCCCATTAGCACAAAAACACCCAAATAAGTGACTCCACCTTAGCGCAACTGAGAAAATTTCTACCCTATGCGCACTACATCCATCACGAATAACAATCAAATCATTCCATGATTTTCATATACCCATAATGTATAATGTAACCCGTATACAGAAATTTTCTTGCTAAAGTCATCCTCAAAACCAGCCTCTGCAAGTCATAACTGATTCACAATATACCTCAAACCGAAACTGACACAACACATAACCATGCAATCAAAACGTTGATAGTAGACTCCCCCACTTAGCTCAATGCCATAGAATAGAACATCTAATAACTCACCATACCCATACTGTATTAGTGCCATAATACCGTAGGGAGATTCAACTAAATCCTTCATAAGCTCACATAACACAAACCATATAGTACCTCAAATCATCTACTAAGCTTGCTTACATCCACGTGACGATCAGTTCAACTTTCTCAACCAAATTAAAATTTAAATCTCAACACATATACCCTGCCGGTAGAAAAAAAACTCTCCACACAACATTATAAGGATCGCACCTCCATAGATCTTGGAAAATAGACATTTTCTTTTCAAGTGTAACAGTAAAACTCAAATCTTTTGCCGAAATCACCGAAAATATGAGTAAGTCCGAAATCTGTGATTTTTCTTAAAAACCTTTCAACAGTAAATAAGATGTTGCATTTTTTGACAACATGAGGAAAATACCTCTCTGTGCCTACATATCAAGTATGCATGTCTAATGCAATGCAATATAGTGATGACCTCATGTACTCACACTCTCAGAGTACTCAATCTCACTGTCTTGTATTTCCACTCATCATGCTCAATATTCAGCACACTCAGTCACTCGGTACTGTACTGGGCAGATGCATCCCACACATAAATGATACCTTGTGCACAGTCACTCAGTACTGTATATGGCCAATCCAGCCTAGGGAAGATCCATCCCATATATATATATATATATATATATATATATATATATATGATAACTGACATACAGTCACTCAGCATTTTATAGGGCCAATCCAGCCCAGGGAAGATCCATCCCTCAAAATAAATAATTAGGCAAGATCCATGCCCTGGGAAGATCCATCCCTCAATGTAAATAATTAGGCAAGATCCATGGCAAGGGAAGATCAATCCCTCAATATAATATCAACTGCGCTCACTATGGGTGTGCAGACGCTGGAATGGTTCGTTCAGCCCAAGCGCTCTAATAAGCCAAATCCAGGCATAAATCAATAAAACATGTTGCGGCGTGCAACCTGATCCCATAAATATCAATCACAATCAGGCCCTCGGCCTCACTAAGTCATCAACCTCTCCAGTCTCTCGGGCTCACAATGTCATGAAACTAGCCCCAAATGATAATATGATGTATTAATAAATAACAACAGAGACAGAGATATTATATGCAATGAGTGAACATGACTCAGTACGAAATTACAATTTAAACATATAACTTGACAACAGAAATGACCTCAGTGGGTCCCAATAATACCAGCATTTTCCTAAGCATGATTTCTAACATGAGTCACAACTCAGTTTCTCTAACACATGCAAAATACAAGTCAATTGGCTACACAGCTCTACGGAATCGACCGAGTCTCAATTTCTACGGTGCATTCCCACACGCCCATCACCTAGCATGTACGTCACATCTAAACAAATCACATAACACATATAATCAGGGTTCATACCATCAACTCCAAGTTTAGAAGTGTTACTTACCTCGAACAAGCCAAATCAAATACTGAGCAAGACAAACGGTGTACCAAAAATGCTTTCTCATTTGTACCGACCTCTGAATGGCTAAAACTAGCCAAAAGCAACTAAAATACATCAAATAATACCAAAGAAAACAAATCCAATCGATAAACGTCGAATCTTTAATCAAAAGCCAAAAATCAACCCAAAAGTCCAATCCGGGTCCGTGCCTCGGAACCCGATGAAACTTATAAGATATCTCTTAGGCAAAACCCCCCCCAAAATATCTCCTTTGAAATCATCAACCGATTGCCAAAAAAGAAGATAGATTCGTGATATAATATCAAAAATGAGTAGAGAACACTTACCTCACTCTACATGGTGAAAATTGCTTCAAGAATCATCTCAATCCGAGCACCATAGCTCCAATTATGAAACAAATGGTCGAACCCCCAAAATAGAGTACTTATAATTTTGCCCAGGCATTCCTGTTACGCGAACGAGGAAAATGCAATGCGTTTGCGATGAACAAAAATAATATGTCACCAATATACCCTACGCGTTTGTGGCATAGCCCTCGCGAATGCGATTCACAATAGCTCTACCTTACGCGATCGCGTAAGCCACTTCTCATCTCCTTCCTACACGAACACCGTCAAAAGGGCGGGAACGCGATGCCCAGACCTCACAATGGTGCGCGAATACGATCCCACTGGCGTGAACGTGGTGAAGGATAAATACAAGCTCCTCTAATACACTACATGGTCGCATCCCAATCTTCGCGATTGCGAAGAAGGTTTGAAAAACCAGCAAACAGTAGCTACCAGTAGTGCCAAAATGAAGGAAAATGATTCGAATACCATCCAAAACATGCCTGAGCCCCTCGGGACCCCGTCCGAACATTCCAACAAGTCTAAAATCATAACACAGACTTACTCGCGGCCTTAAATCATGCATAACAACATTGAAACGACCAATCGCACCTCGAATCAAACTTAATGAACTTTGAACTTTCAACTTCCAAAGCTCGTGCCGAAACATATCAAATCAACATGGAATGAACCCAAATTTTGCACACAAGTCCCGAATGAGATAACTAAGTTATTACAATTCCCGAAACCACAATCTGAATCCGATATCCACAAAGTTAACTCTCGGTGAAACTTATGAACTTTTCCATTCTTCAAATTTCCAATTTTCGCCAACTAGTGTCGAATCCTTCTAGAAATATCCAAATGCAAATAAGGGCATACGCCTGAGTCCAAAGTCACAATCCGGACCTAAAGGAACAATCAAAACTCCATTCCGGGGTCAAATTCACAAAAGTCAAACATGGTCAATTCTTCTAACATGAAGCTTTAACAATAAAATTTATTCTTTTAAGCCGATTCCGAATAACCTGAAAAACCATAATGGACGATGCACACAAGTCATAATACATCAGACGGAGCTACTCATGCCCTCAAACTACAGAGCGAAGTGCAAATGCTCAAAACGACTGGTCGGGTCGTTAAACTTTTACCCATCTTTTAAATTGAAAAGTATGCAGATATGATCTGGGAAATTCTACAAAAGATTCTAGATGTAGAGAATTACCCAAGAAAAAAATTAAGAGGGAAACTTACAGAGTAATTATCTGAGAAGAAGTGATAGATTTGGGAGATTGAAAAATGTGGAGTGAAATTGTGAAGAAAGAGAACAAGAGCGTTAAAGAGGGAGAGAGGGGAGAGTGATGTACGGTTCTTTTTATTTTACATACAAATAATTTTTTCTATAAAATACCAATTAAATATAAAAAAACCTTAATGTTGGGCTATAGGGTGCCAATATCTAAAATTAAGATATTTTTATACCAATTATCTTCCTAGGTTGTTATACCATGCCATTTATTCAAAAATAATAGGAATAGGACATTGCATCTTTAGATGGATAACATTGGCATAGGGCCAACAATGTTGATAATATTTTGAACTAGAATTGCGATCCGGAAATTAAATTTGGTATCTAGCAAAGCAAATGGTTATTTGATTGCAGAAATTGCTGGTGATGGTAATTTTAGTGGTTTCATTGAACAAAATGAATCATCAATTCATATGTTTTTTTTGAATTTCCTTAGTTATACACTGCAACAAAAGTAACTAAATTTGTTTGGGTAATAAAAGTAAAATATTACCATAAAAAAAAACTAATATACCTAAAGAGCACCTAGAACTTTAAGCCCTTCTAGGAAGGTTGTTAATAATTAGTTAGGCCTCACTCGAACATTTAATTACATAATCTTTGAAATAACACTTGACATTTGCGAGCTCATTTGGTACCATGTGACATTTCCAATCTACACCTGATTTTCTTTTGTATTTGTTCTATGACAAAATTAATATTTACAGTATACTCCGAAATTGCTTCCAATTCATTGTGTAATGACTCGGGCGGCCGTTTTACAAGTAATAGTCCCGATCTACTATTTAATGCTTCTTCCATATCTATTTGTGCTATTGTAACTTGCTGGGAGGTTTTGTTTTTATTTTTGTAATGTTTTGGGACACTTAGTCCCTAAATGGAAGCTTAAGTCTTAGGATTTTGACTGTAGTCGGAAATGTATGAAGATGACTTCAGAATGGAGTTTCGTCGGTTCCATTAGCTCCGTTGGATGATTTTGGACTTAGGAGCATGTTCGGACTGTGAATTTGAGTCATGTAGCTAATTTATGCTTGACATGGCGAAAGTTGAAATTTTGGAAAGTTTGATCGGGGGGTTGACTATTTGATATCGGGGTCGGATTCCGATTCCAGAAGTTGGAGTAGGTCTATAATGTTGAATATGACTTGTGTGAAAAATGTTGGGTCGATCGGATATGGTTTGTTAGGTTTCGGCATCGATTGTGGAAGTTTGAAGTTTCAAGTTCTTTAAGTTTGAATTGGAGGGTGATTCGTGATTTTTAGCGATGTTTGATGTGGTTTGAGGGATCAACTAAGTTCGTATGGTATTTTGGGATGTGTTGGTATGTTTGGTTGAGGTCCCGGGGGCCTCGGGTAAGTTTCGGGTGGTTAATGGATCATTTTTGGACTTGGCTTGATAGCTGAAGTCTGGTTGTTGTAGGTTCGGTCATGGGGAGTCATTCGCAATCGCGTAAGCTTATTCAGGGCATAGGTGAATTTTATCTACGCGATCGCAAAGTTAGGAATGCCATCGCGTATGTGTGCGAAGTTGTGCTTCACGAACGTGTGGCTAATGTCGCGTTCGCGTAGAAGGATTTGAGCAGGAGGGAGGTCTGGCCAATGCTCTACGCGATCGCGTGAGACGGGATGCGATCGCGTAGGTATCAGAGGCAGTGATCTGCGATAGCATAGGGTAAAAATCCTGGGGCAGCGAAGTTGTTCTTCGCGATCGCGAGGCTATTTCCGCTATTGCGATTAATGAAATGTCTGGGCAGTATTAAAGTTTCCAAAATGAGGGTTTGAACCCATGTTTACATATTTTGAGCTAG
This sequence comes from Nicotiana tomentosiformis, assembly GCF_000390325.3. Classification (NCBI taxonomy): domain Eukaryota; kingdom Viridiplantae; phylum Streptophyta; class Magnoliopsida; order Solanales; family Solanaceae; genus Nicotiana; species Nicotiana tomentosiformis. The sequence continues at coordinate 108,680,991 of NC_090816.1, read as the reverse complement.
AAAACATGGAATTGGGCAATTCTTGAAGCGCTTTTCGTGGAGTTGATTCAGGTAAGTGATTCTTACTTGATTTTTGTTAAATCCCATAATTTCATCTTTAATTTTATCATCTAAATTGTGGTTTAGGGTGAGAAATTGGGGAAAAAGAGGAAGAACTCTTGAGTGGGATTTTTGAGGTTTTGAATGAGATTTTTTTATCGGATTTGAGTAAATTTGCTATGGTTAGACTCGTGAGTGAATGGCCTTTTGGGTTCTGTGACATTTGTCGGATTTCGATATGTGGGCCCGAGGGCCGGGTTCTGGCCAATTTCGGATTTTTGGCTTTAATTTAGTACTTTTCTTGGGAAATTGATCCCTTTAGCCTATATTGATTGTATTGTTCTACTTGTTGCTAGATTCGGGACGTTTAGAGAATGATTTGAGGGGCAAAGGTATTTCGGAGTAGATATATGCTCGGTTTGAGGTAAGTAACAATCTTAAAACTAGTTTTGAGGGTATGAAACCCTAATAATTTGTATCATGTGAATATTTGGAGGTGCTGCAAATGCTATGTGACGAGCGTGCGAGCGTGCACTGAGAGGAATCGTGACTTGGTCCGTCCCGTTAGACTGTAAAGTCGAATAGCCATTGATATTACTTGTGTTCCTTGTCTTTGAGCAATTGTCTGCCTTTCATGTTAGAAACCATGCTTAGGCTATATGATATCACTGTTGGGACCCGCAACAGTCATATACTTGATGAATTGGTTGCTAATTGCTGGCTCATACTCACTCACAGTCTTACTTGTGTGTTGTATCTCTATTTCCTCTAATTTGTTGTTGTATTTTCTGCTTCGGCTGGTTATTATGATATTATGTGAGCACGAGGGGCTGGAGAGGTTACTGACTGAGATAGGGCCTGAGTGCCGAGCTGCGAGCTGTGAGGTATATGGATCGGGTTGCACGCCGCAACAAGCCTTCAGGCTATGGATCGGGTTGCACGCCGCAACGATATTGGATCGGGTTGCACGTCACAACAATATTGGATGGGGTTGCACGTCACAATAATATTGGATCGGTTTGCACGCCGCAATAGTATTAGATTGGGCTGTGCACCGCAATATTATAGCGCTTGGGCTGAAGGAGCCCCTCCGGAGTCTGTACACCCCAGTGAGTGAAAGTACCTATCGAGAGTGTGTATTGAGGGATGAAAGCCGAGGGTATGAGCTGTTGAGATGAGTTGAGTGATTGCTGTCTTGACAGGCTGTACTTGCTTTTATTTATTGTTGCACTTAGTTGTGAAATTTTTGGAAGATTTATATCTATTTTTCCTGAGCTCAAACTGATTTGACTTACACCATTGGATTTGAAAGCATGTTCACTCTTTACTGAAATTTTTTGAAATGAACTGTATTTTTATAGCTCGTCACTGCTTCTCAGTTCCTTATTTAATTCTGTTACTTGCTGAGTTGGTTGTACTCATGCTACACCGTGTACTTTATGTGCAGATCCAGGTGTGTACGGTTCTGGTGGCCACTGAGTTCGTGCGCGAGCCGACTATCAGAGTCTTACGAGGTAGCTGCCGGCGTCCGTAGTCCTTGTTTCTTCTTTCTTATTATCTTTTCTTTCTTATATTGGCATTTGGCACAAGCTGTAGTAGACTCTATTTTCTATATTGGTTGTTAGATACCCGTGACTTAGTGTCACCCCGATGTTAGACTATTTTTTTGCACTTATGTTTTAATTGGGTTTTACCCCCGTTTTATGAAAAACTCAGATTATCTTAAATGTCTTAATTCATTTCTGTTAAATTTTGAAAGTCTTTTGGAAAGGGCGGCTTGTCTAGTACCTCGATAGGCTCCATCACAACAAGTTAGGTTTTTGGGTCGTGACACTTTGCTTGCAATATATAATAAATCATGGATTCCCATTTCCCACGCTGCCATAACCGGCTATTTGCCTCTTTCTTCAGTTGGCTCTAATGTCTCTTCTTTACCCGCTATATGTATTGGCTGACTCCTTGCTTGTAGGGACCCCCTAGGGAGGATGCTACTTAACTAAACTAATTTAGTAATAATAATTTATAAATCTAATATAGCAAATTGTTACTACAATTTTGTAGTGTAAATAGGCTTATGTGAACAACAATTTAAAAGGCAATTTCTCACCATAATAGAACCTCATAATTGTTTTTTTTGTAAATATACAAGTATATAGCTAAAAGGAGGCAACACCTTTTTTAATTTATCTCAACACTTTAGGTATTAGGAAACACTTAGTAGAAGAGTATTTTTCATACAACATCTTTCAAGGCTCATACTAAGCATAAAACGCAACTACAAATCTCAATTACAAACTATATAGTCACCAAATTATTTCTCCAAGTTCAATTCAAGTACCAAATTTAATATGTTACATGTCTTGGACATAAATCTTGAGTTTTGATGATTGATTCTTGTTATTTGATGTTATTTTTATGATTTGAGGCAGCAAGCAAGTTTATATGATGTTAATACACTTGTGTGCATGATTGGTTGAGAGCCCGAGGGGCTCAACTGAGTTTCGAATTGGTTTCAGACCATTTTTGGACACGTGAGATTGTTGGTTTTTCTTCTGGTGCTCAGTGCTTCGCGATCGCGAGGGGCCCAGGGTTGATTTTTACCAATTTCAATAAAGATTGAATCTATTTCACTCGTAGGTAGTTTCTAAAGCTTATTTTGAATTGTTTGAACTATATTTGTTGGTTTGGAGGCTTGTTCTAAAGGAAAAGTCGTGGTCGATCATTGATTTGATTGCGGGAAGAGGTACGTATCATGATTAACCTTGACTTGAATGAATTAGGACTTGATTAGTCTATTTGCTACTTGATTTATGTATGGGGAGTGTATATTCAAGGGGACGCGTGTATAGTATATACGTAGTCATGGGTTAGAATATTTATTTATTGTTTTCAATTTTTCATGTCTTCATATAATCCATATAATTATTCGTTAATAGCTTTAATTGTTATGTCTATTTTCTACTTTTATCCATTTTATGTCTTTAACTATGTAATTATCTTATTGTATTTTATTTTGAGGTACGTCGTAGTTGATTGTAGTTTGTACAATAATTTGATATTGTGTGGAATTGGATTGTATACCGCAACGAATATTGATATTATTGGGTGTGATCGGGTTGCACGCCACAATAAATACTGGTGAAATATTATTTGTGATCGGGTTATACGGCGCAACAAATATTAGTATTACTGTTTGGGATCTGGTTGCACACCACAACGATATTTGTATATATATACATATGGATCGGGTTGCGCGAGAAGAAGACATGTTGTTTATATATGTTTATAGATTGGGTTTCTCCCCAGAACAGAGAAGACGTATTAACCATTGTTAACTTTTAGTTACGTATCGGGAGGATCATGAGCAACACGTGAGGATCGTGGTCCAGACTTTGAGGGAGAAGAAGCTATATGCTATATTCTCCAAGTGCGAGTTTTGGTTTGGTTTGGTGGCATTCTTGGGCCATGTGGCGTCTAGTGAGGGGATCAAGGTTGATCCAAAGAAGATTAAGGCAGTTTAGAACAAGCCTAGACCAGCATCAGCTACAGAGATTTGGAGTTTCTTGGATTTGATGGGTTATTATCGCCATTTTGTGGAGGATATTTCATCCATCGCAGCTCATTTGACTAGATTGACTAGAAGGGTGCTCCTTTTAGATGGTCCGACAAATATGAGGTGAGCTTTCAGAAACATAAGACTGCATTGACTACATCCCAGTGTTGGTATTGGCTACAGGTTTAGGATCATTCACTGTGTATTGTGATGCATCGCATATTGGGCTTGGCGCGATGTTGATGCAGGACAGTAGGGTGATTGCCTACACGTCTCGTCAGTTGAAGGTTTATTAGAAGAATTACCATGTTCATGATTTAGGGTTAGCATCCATTGTTAACGTACTGAATATTTAGAGGCACTATCTATACGACGTTCCATGTGAGGTATATATTGACCATTAGAGTCTACAATACAAGTTCAAGCAGAAGGACCTTAATTTGCGGTAGCGGAGGTGGTTAGAGTTGTTGAAAGACTATGATATCATCGTATTATGTCATCCAGGGAAGGGAAATATGGTGGCCGATGCATTGAGTAGGAAAACTGATAGTATAGGCAGGTTGGCATATTTATAGGTAGAGGAGAGCTCACTAGTCATGGATGTTCAGGATTTGGCCAATCAGTTCGTGAGGTTGGATGTTTTGGAGACTGTTAAAGTTATTGCTTGTGTTGTGACAGCCATTGTTGTTCAAGCGTATTAAGGCTCACCAGTTTGATGATCCTAAATTGTTGGTGTTGAGGGACACGATGCAGTGGGATGGTGCTAAGGAGGTTATGATTGGTAATGATGGCTTCAAGGCCGGATTTGTGTTCAAACTGTTGATGGGTTGAGAGAGTTGATCCTTGAGGAGGCTCACAGTTCACGCTATTCCATTAACCAGGTGTTAGAAATATGCATCGTGACTGGAAACATCACTATTGGTGGCGAGAAATGAAGAAATATAGTGTTGCTTATGTGTCTCAATGTTTGAATTATCAACAGGAGAAGTACGAGCATCAGAAATCGAGTGGTTTGACTCAAAGATTAGAGATACAGTGTATGTGGGAGCGCATCACTATGGATTTTGTTGTAGGCTTCCCACAGACCTTGAGGAAATATGACATCATCTGGGTTATTATGGACCGGTTAACTAAATCCGCGCAATTCATTCAGGTGATGATTTCGTATTCTTCGGAGCGGTTGGCTCAAATTTACATTTGGGAGATTATTCGCCTGCATGGCATGCCCATTTCCATCATTTCTGACCGAGACACACATCTCACATCACATTTTTTGTGAGCCGTGCAACATGAGTTTGGAACCCGGATCGAGCTGAGTACCGCATTTCATCCGTAAATGGATGGACAGTCCGAGCGCACTATTCAGATCTTGGAGGAAATGTTATGTGCCTATGTTTTTGATTTTAGAGTTTCATAGGATTAGTTTCTACCTCTCGAAGAGTTCGCCTATGTCATGACCCAGTTTCTCCTATAGGCCGTGATGGCGCCCAGCGTCGCCGTGATGGCACCCAGTGTCGCCGCTAAGCAAGCCAACGCTGAACTACTCATGTAATTGTTGTTTTTAATAAAATTTTCATGTAGTTGAATTCCATTTATAAAGAAAATGAGGAGTAGAAAATTTTAATAAAGTAAAACGAAGGCAAATGAGTGAGCAAATATAGTGACATAAATACTCCAAAACCATAAAGTCTACTAGTATGTGTTCCAAGACCTGGTGTCACAAGTGTATGAGCAACTAGTAGAATATACAAAATTCTAACTACTGTTTGAAATAAAAATAGACAGAAAATAGATGCAAAAGAGAAGACTCTAGGTGCTGCAGAACGGCTCGGGAAGCAGCTTACCACTAGGCCTCGGGGTAACTAGGGTGCGCGCCGATATGACCGCCAGATGCACCTGCCTCAGATCCTGCATGATTAGTGCAGAAGTATAGCGTGAGTACATAAAAAACAAGTACCTAGTAAGTATCTAGTCTAAGCTCTAAGTAGTGATGAGGGGTCGACATCGACACTTACTATGGGCTAACAATAAAATACAAAAATTCTAAATAAGCATGGGTTATGTAAATAATAATAATAACTCAATAACAAGCAGTAATAATTCTTTCACTAATAGTAATCCCATGTCAATTCTGTCATTAAATAATTATAACCTCTCCAGCCATAAAATAATATCAAATATAATTAGGCTCCGAGTATTATCACGCACGATTCATACCGAGGTCGTACGGCCTGATCCAGAATAATGTGTATACTGCCGAGGGTCGAGCGACACGAACCATAGATGCATCTATTCTACTGCCAAGGCGTTCGGTCAGTTCCACAAGAAGAGAGGATACTTTATGAACATTCAATTTAAAAGTTATTACAAGGCTAATACAGAAAGAAGTACAATTTCTATTAGCGGTCAAGTAACCCGCCAAAACTCAAGTTAGTGAAATTCGGTCTTTTACAATTTCTCTATCAAGTTTCAATATAATTTAGGCACTTTAATTAACAAGTAGGGTGCAAACATTACAAGTGCTTCATGATTTAGGTCCTAAACTACCCATACATAAGCATAATTAGTAGCTACGCACGGACTCCCGTCACCTTATACGTATGTAGCCCCCACAATTAGAAGTAAATAGTATTTTAAATCACCTATGGGGTAAATTCCCTCTTACAAGGTTAGACAAAAGGACTTAAATCCTCCCAAAGCTCACTTTCCGGCCTCAAATTCACTCAAAGGACCCAACTTGGTGCCGAACAGTCTGAAGCTAGCCAAATGTTATATACAATAATTAATATACGCTCAAAAGTTAATAATTTAGCTATTAGAGTAATTACACAACCCAAATTGGAAAATTCTTAAAATTCACCCTCGGGTCCACATGCACGCATTCCGGAAAATTTTGTAGATAACTGTTAACCACAACCTCATTAACTCAAATATGTAAATTTTACTCAATTCCCTAACCATTTTCGTGGTTAAATCCCATTTTTATCAAAACCTAATTTTTTCAACTAAACCCACAATTTATACACTTTATATGCTAAGACTCTACCCAAAAATACATGTATTTATCTCATCTCATATAGAAATGACATACCTCAAAGTGCTAGGTGAAAATCGCTCTCTAAGAAGCTCCAAAATCGCCCAAGAAGTGAAATAAAAGAACTAAAATAGCCTAAGTCCTGTCTTAAAAGAACCTCACTGCCTCCAGCGTTTTTCTCTTGTGCGGAACACTAGCCCATTACGAAGGTCTACTTTTGCGGAACGCTCCAAGCCCAGCACTGGGAGCACCTGCAGAAATGACACCGCACCTGCGAGCCCGTTTCTGCGGCTCGCCTCTCGTATTTGCGACACAAGCCTGGCCGACCCTCTTCGCACCTGCGGCCCTTCCCTCATAGAAGCGAGGCCACTTCTATTAAAATATTTCTATTTCTGCGGGCCACAACCAACTCGCCCAAAACTGCTTATGCGGCCACACGCTCGCACCTACGGCTAGCTCCTCGCATGTGCGATTGCACCAGACGTTCTGCTGTTTTAGCGATCTCTCCAAGTCTTAACGAGTTCTGCGCATCTTCCAAATGGCATCCGGGTCCCCTGAGGCCTCGTCCAAACATACCAACTAGTTTAAAATCATAAAACGGACATGCTCGATCTCACAAAACACGAAAAACAATACCAAAACTAAGAATCACACTCCATACCAAATCGAATCAAATTATAAACTTTAAGTTCTCCACTTCTGTGAAAATCTCTCCATTTCTGAGGGCCACAACCAACTCATCCAAAACTACTTCTACGGCCACACGCTCGCACCTACGGCTAGCTCCTCGCATGTGCAATTGCACGAGATGTTCTGCTGTTTCATCCATCTCTCCAAGTCCTAACGAGTTATGCGCATTTTCCAAATGGCATCCGGGGCCCTCGAGGCCTCGTCCAAACATACCAACTAGTTTGAAATCATAAAACGGACATGCTCGACCTCACAAAACACGAAAAACAACACAAAAACTAAGAATCACACTCCAAACCAAATCAAATCAACTTATGAACTTCAAGTTCTTCCAATTCGCTCTGAACGCACTGAATCATACTTAAACTACTTGACCATACAGAACCATTCCTTGGCTCAAAATCCCAAGTGGACCTCGATAACACCAAAACCTACTCCAAACTAAATTTAAAGAACTTTAAAACCTTCTATGCGCCAACTTTCAACTTTATGCGCCGAAATGCTCCTAGGTCATCCAAAATTCGATCCGCACATACACTCAAGTAAAAATCATCATACCAACCTATTGGGGCTGTTAAATTCTGATTCTGAAGTCGTTTACTAGAAATGTTGACCCAAGTAAAACTTAACCCTTTAAAGCAGTGTTAAGGAACTAAGTGATCCGATTTCAACCCGAACCCTTCCAAACCTGAACTAACCATTCCTGTAAGTCATGAAACAGTAAAAGCACATATGGGGGGCTTATTTAGGTGATCAAGGATCTAGAAAGAAAACTGACCGGTTAGGTCATTACAGCCTACAACAACAATTATTAGTCAACTTCTAGATGGATCCGCGCGAGGCCTTAGTTGGGAGGTGATGTCATTCACCGATTGATTGATTTGAGCCCAAAGAGGCAAGGTTGATGGGCACTGATTTGGTTCGTGATGCTATGGAGAAGGTTAATGTGACTCTGGAGTGACTTCGTATAACTCAGTCCAGGAAGGAGCGTTATTCTGACCAGAAGGTTGGAGATGTGGCTTATATAGTCGGTGAGAAGGTTCTTCTCCAAGTATCGCCTGTGATGTGTGTGATGCGGTTTGGGAAGAAGGGCAAGTTGAGCCCGTGGTTTATTGGCCAGTTTGAGATCTTGTAGTGAGTTGGGGAGGTTGCTTACATGCTTGAATTGCCTCCTAGACTAGTAGGGGTACATCCGGTATTTCACGTATCCATGCTTCGAAAGTACCATGAGGACGGGTCACATGTTCTGGACTTAAACACGGTGCAACTTGATGAGAACTTGACCTATGAGGAAGAGCTGAAGGCTATTTTTCACCGGCAGGTTCGTATGTTGAGATCCAAGAATATTCCTTCTATGAAGGTGTAGTGGAGGGGTCACCCTACTGAGGAGGCTACATGGGTTTCCGAGTGTAATATGCGGAGAAGATACCCCAACCATTTTACCAATCCAGGTACTTTTCTATGTCCGCTCAAGGACGAACGTTTTTTAGAGGTGGAGAATGTAATGACCCAATAGGTCTTTTTGAGCACTAGCTCTTATTTCGGTGTTTTGAAATCTCTCATAACTTCATTTGTTGTTATATGACTTACATGTATGGTCCACATTATTTTTCAAAATATTTTTGCGTGAAATGTTAAAGCAAATATGATTTTTGCCTTTAAAATCAGCTTGAGTTGACCACAATCAACGTTCTTGGTAAACGACCTCATATCAGTGTTTTGACAATTCTGCTAGGTTCATATGATATTTTTGTACTTGAACGCTTGTTTGGTTAAGGTCCGTGGTGATCCGAGCGAGTTTCGACACATTTTGTGAAATATTGTGAAACATGAGTTCTTAAGTTGAAATCTTGAGTTTTGATGATTGCTTCTTATTATTTGATATTATTTTGATTATTTTAGGTAGCAAGAAAGTTTATATGATGTTATTATACTTGTGTGCATGTTCAGTTTAGAGTCCGAAGGGCTTAGGTGAGTTTCAGATTAGTTTTGGACCTTTTTAGACTTGTGAGATTAGTGGTTTTTCTTCTGGTACTCAGGGATTCACGATCGCAAAAGGGAATTTGGGATGGGGGCTAGTTAATCTTCCCGAATGCGAGAGGTAGGATGTTAACATGAAGCCTTGGGGGGACTATCCCTAGCGAACATGTCAGACACCTCGCGAACGCGTAGTCTTGGGGAGTGGTTGGAAAGGTAGGGGAATCTTCATCGCAAATGCGATCCCTTAGTCACAAACAAGGCGGCTGGGCTGGGGAAAAGCCTTTGTGTACGCGATGAAGGCTTCACGAACGCGAAGTCCAACGGGCCTGTGTGCTTCGCGAAAGCGAAAAACACCAGGCACTCAGTTAAATGATAGTTGAAAGTCGGGAATTGGTCATTCTTCACCATCTTTGAAGACTAGAGCTTGGACTAGAGAGGATTATGAAGAAATTTTCATCCCAACTTCATTGGTTAGTGATTTTAACTACTTTTGATGAATCTTCATTAACCTTAAATATATGAATTTCATGGTAGAAATTATAGGTTTTGGATAGAATTTAGAGATTTTATAAAATTGAGATTAAGACCTCAAATTGATGCCGGATTTTGAAATAAATCACATAATTGGGCTCAGGGGTGATTAGGTGATTGGGCTTTGGTCATTATCTTGGATTTTTACCAAGCGGGCCCGGGTTATATTTTGTTGACTTTTTTTAATTTCATTAATGATTGAATCTTTTTCACTCGTGGATAGTTTCTACAACTTATTTTGAATTTTTTGAACTATATTTGGCTAGATTTGATTGGTTTGGATGATTGTTCTAAAGTAAAACACGTGGTTGATCATTGATTTGGTTGCGGGAAGAGGTAAGTGTCGTGGTTAACCTTGACTTAAGAGAATTAGGACTTGATTGGTCTATTTTCTTCTTGATTTACGTGTATGGATCGCGTATATGCAAGGTGACGAGTGTATATACGTAGTCATGTGTTAAGCATGCGGGTTGGGATATTTATTTATTGTCTTCAATGATTTTATGCCTGTATTTAATCCATATTATTATTCGTTAAATTCTTTAATTGTTACTTATCCTTGCTTGTTAAATTCATGCCTTTATCCGTCACGTGCCTTTATTTGCTAATTATTTTCATGTATCTGTTTCTTCACTTATTGACTGCCTTTACTTTCTTTATGTCTTTCTGTGTTGTTAGATAGCCAATTTTATCCGTTTTATGTCTTTAATTATGTAATTCTCTAATTGCATTTTATTTTGAGGTACGCCGTAGTTGATTGTAGTGTGTAAAGTTATTTTATATTATGTGGGATCAGGTTGCACATTGCAACAATATTTGTATGTGTATATATATGTATATATATACACTTGTGGATCGGTTTGCGCGCCGCAACGAATAAGATATGTTATTTATATATATATATATTTGTGGATCGAGTAGTGAGATGCAACAAAAAGACATATTAATTGTTCTTAACTGTAGTTTCCGCATCCATGTTGTATTGAGAAAATTGATCTTTGATGTTATTCTGGGCCCTCTATTATGTATTTCCTGTTCCAGTTTTCACGTTATACTTTTTTTCCCTACCTTGTTGTTACTTCATTTATATTCGTTTAAGTTTATAGTGAGTGCCTTATAGCCTTGTCACTACTTCATCGAGGTTAGGCTCGACACTTACGGAGTATATATGGTCGGTTGTACTCATACTACACTTCTGCACTTCTTCTGCAGATTTTGGTGTTGGTCCCAGCAACAGTTAGTGGAGGTTTGCTCGGATTATCTTTTCAAGGAGACTTGAGGTAGAGCTGCACGAGATTCGTAGACCCTGAAGTCCCCTTATTATTTCTTGCACTATTATTTCATTTAGACAATTATACTTTTCTTTCAAACCTTGGTTGTAGTATTATATTTTAGTAGCTCATGTACTTGTGACACCAGATTCCGGGTTTAGACTTGACGACGCTTGGAGTATATTACATTTATTTTTGAGATTTTATAAAACCACTTTAAAAATTGTTAATAATGGATAATATTTAGCTAATATTGGCTTTCCTAACAAGTGAATATTAGCCTCCATCACGGCTCCGCGGTTGAGATTTCGGGTTGTGAGAAAAATAGTCAAATTATTCACCAGGATAAAGTTACAAAATAATAGCATCATGACACAACAATTATTCAATATTACATATCTATGTGTGTCATATGGATCATGTATAAGTCTCAAACATCAACAAAATATAAAGTCATGCAAATATGACTTTCATCGAGCTTCAAAAAGTCTACCTCAAATAGTCATCCTCAAATCTCTTTTGTAGCATCACCTATAATAGCAACAAATTATCACTAAGCATAATACTTAGTGGCACATAAAATTTGGCTTGGAGCCATTAATTATTTCAATTCCTAATTCATAGAGAAATAGATCGTATGAGACTTAGAAATATAAATGTAGCTAATTATTCATGTTAACAAGTTAGTTATGTATCAACAAGAGTACCAGAAAGAAATTCATAAATAACTGTTTGTCAACTCTTTATCATGTTCATAATGAGGATACAATGTTTGAAGGGAATAAATATCAAACAAGAAGTAGACAGAGATACTAACACTCATATCCCAAGTGTCCAGAAAGCTTCCCAAAGTTAATTCAAGAAATCCATCAATTAGTTAATTTCTCCCGGCGAATATGTCATTCAATAATATCAAGCATAATTGATCAACAAGAAGGCCTGAGGCCCTAATCAAGTAGGGTCTAAACCCAATAATCAAGAGAATCAAGAAACATGTTGAAAATGGCTTTCTCATTTATACTTAAAATGGAAAAAAGGTGCATAGTTAAGATGAAATGTAAATCTAAAGTTAAAATGGAGCAAGATCCAAACAATATCAAGAGGCAATGCTAATACCAGTGACAAATTCAGTATCACAAGTAGGATAAAGTACCAACAATAATGCAATAAAGTTCAAGCAATTCATAGATTGAACAAAAAATAAAATGGAATGAAAATTATGAAGTTTATTTGCATGTGATAACCCGATAGGTCGTTTTGAGAAATACCTTTATTTCTGCGTTTAGATACCTCTCATAGATTCATTTGGTATTATATGACTTACGTGTATGATTCGTGTTATTTTTCAACATGCTTTTATGAGAAATTTTGTAGAAAAAGTAATTTTTGTCTTTAAACACAACTAGCGTTGACCACGGTCAACATTCTTAGTATACGACCTCAGAGCAATGTTTTGACGATTCCGATAGTTTTGTATGATAGTTTTTGACTTGTGCACATGTTTGGTTGGGGTCCTGGGAGAACCGAGGGCATTTCGACTTGTTATGTGAAAAATTAAAAAAATGAGTTTAAACATTCAAAATTTTGAGTTTTAATGATCGATTTGTGATATTTAATATTATTTTGATGATTTGAGAGAACGAGAGGGCGAGCGAGTTTGTGTGATGTTAATACACATGTGTGAATGCTCGGATTGGAGTAGGGGCTCGGGTGAGTTTCAGACTATTTTTGTTCTTATAGAGTTAGCTGGTTTTCTGGTGCATCACAGTGTTTCGCGATCGTGGAGCCACTATCATGATCGTGAAGGGGAAATTGCGACTGGGGGCAGGTTATTCTACACGAACACGAGGGTAAACTCGCGAACGCGGAGGCTTGGGAAAACTGAACTTCGCGAACACGTAGGCTTGGGGATGTCTGGGGAGGGGGTAGATGGTTCTTTATCGCGAACGCGACCTACTGGACGAAAATATGGAGGCTTGGTTGGGGTAATGCCTTCACGAACGCGGTGAGGACCTCACAAACGAGAAGGCCAATTGGCCTGTGCACTTCGCAAACGCGATAGGTGCTCCACGAATGCAAAAAACACATGACGCCCAGTTACATAAAAGATTTTAAACATGATTTCATTATCTTTCACTATTTTTGAGACCTAGAACACGGATTGGAGATGTTTTTGAGGAGAGTTTCATCCTAACTACATTGGTTAGTGCTTTTCAACTAGTTTTGATGTATTTTCATAAACACCCATTGTTTTTTAACCTTAAGTTTAGAAAATTCAAAGTAGAAATTGGGTTTTGGGTAGAATTTAGGAAATTGATAAAACTGCGATTTAAACCTCGAATTGAGGTTGGATTTCAAAATAAATCACGTATCCATGCTCGGGGGTAAATGACGGGATTTGGTCAGAATCTCGGATTTTGACCAAGTAAGCCTCGGGTTGACTTTTGTTAACCTTTTCAATTTAGTTAAAGGTTGAACCTTTTTTACTTCTGGGTAGTTTTTGAAGCTTGTTTTGAATTATTTAAACTATATTTAGCTAGATTTGATTGATTGATTTTGAGGCTTATTCTAAAGGAAAAGTCATAGTTGATTATTGATTTGATTACGGATGAGAGGTAAGTGTCGTGGTTAACTTTGACTTGAGAAAATTAGAAATTGTTTGGTCTATTTTCTACATGGATTATGTATGGGGATGGTGTATATGCAAGGTGGTGAGTATATATGCGTTGTCATAGGTTAAAGCATATGGGTGGAATTTGCCCATTTTTATCATGTTACTCTATTTACTTTGCCTTCCATACAGTAGATAGATCATTTATTCTTTGTTTATTCACTTTTTTGTTTATTACTTATGTTGGAAATTGTTGTGATATCGGAAGTCAAGTTTGATTATTCTAGCACTATCGTTGAGGTTGAAATTTACTTCCCACCCTGCTTGATACTTTGGGATGTTTTTGTTGCTTGGTGAGGAAGAGTGAAAGCACGAAGGGTGTTGACGTGCCTCATTTGCTTATTGATACCATTGATTGAGTGAATGTGAGGATAAAAATACGAAGGGTGATTTCGTGCACATGCTTATTTATCATGAGAGGTTAAAGAACGAATGGAGATGCCATGCATATGTATTTTTTTTATGATCACGTGAGAATGAGAGTAAAAGAACGAAAGGTGATGCCGTGCACTTGCACTTATCTGATATGGTGAGGATGAGAATAAACGAACGAAGGGTGATGCCACACGAGTTTATTGCTTTCATTTTTTACTTGGAATTCAGAAATATGAATTGTGACTTGATAATTTTGTTGTCTGTTTTGGAAAGAGGTTTACTCCATTATTCTTTATTTACTGTTTCCGTCTATTGCCCCCATACCTACCCCTACCCCTACCCCATTATTTTATTTGACTCCTTACGTGTTAGTCTTTTACACTTATATATAACTGTACATGTTTATTGTAGGTGTCTTGCCTAACCTCATCACTACCTCATCAAAATTAGGCTCGACACTTACATGGTACATTGAGTCGATTGTACTCATACTACACTTCTGCACTTCTTGTGCAAATTCTGACATCAATACCAGAAAAGCCCCCAGAGGTGCTTAGCAGATGTTGAGTTGGTGATTCGATGTATAGATGCATCTCATCTACAGGACTTGAGTCATTGTCTTACATCTATTGTATTGTTTCCACTTATTTCAGACAATGCTTCATTTCTTTTAGAACCTTAGATTTAGTTGAATCTAGAAGATCATATACTTTTGACACAAAATCTTGGGGTGGTTTTACGATAGTTATTGGTATTGGAACTTATTATGTTATCACACTTTTATTTCACGTTATGTTCTTTATTAAGATGTTGGTTATTTATTGCTCTTCTTTGCATATTATCTATTGTGTTAGCTTTCCTAACTAGCGGTTTAGGCGCCATCACAATTCCTTATTGGTTGGGATTCTATGTCGTGACAATTTCGTATCAGAGCACTAGGTTGCCTAGGTCTTACGAGTCATGAGCAAGCGTAGTAGAGTCTTGAGGATTGGTAAGGAGATGAATTTACTCATCTTCTAAAGGCTATAAGGCTTTAGTAAATTTCAGCTTCCTTTTTACTCTATCGTGCAATATTATTTTATCTAGATGGGGGAGGAGCCCAGACTCCCGCTACTCACACTCCAAAGCAAAAGACTTGTGGATATCACACTTCTAGTCGCTTTGGTGGTACAACTTTTGAGAACCTCTAGGATTTCTTAGACCATTACCATGAGGTAATATGCAACATGGCTATAGTGGAGTCCAATGTAGTTGACTTCGTAGAATTTTAGATTCGTGGCTCTGCCAAAAGGTGGTCGCAAGAGTATGTTCGAAGCAAACCAACAGGTTCATCTCCTATCACTTGTGCTCAGTTCTCACATCTATTCTTCAAAAAGTTCATTCTTCACTCAGATAGAGGACTTCCGTAGTTAGGTTCAGCGCCTCCGGCAGGGTAGCATGATCGTTACCCGGTATGAGACCAGATTCGTGGATTTATCCCGATATACAGTTATCTTTATCCCTACTGAGAGGGAGAGGGTGCGAACATTTATAGATAGCCTTATTTATGGTATCAGGCTAAAAATGCCTAGAGATACTAAGGATTATATTTTTATTTCATTCGAGTTATGTAGATCACTAGGCAGATTGAAAGGATTTGTGATCAGGGTAAGGGGACGAAATCTAAGAAGAAGCCTCATAACATTAGTGGTTTCAGTGGTGCCTTGAGTGGAGGAAGGGGTTCATTTGGTAGAGGTTATCCTATCAGGCAAGTTTATTCAGTGCTTTAGGTATCACATGGGGCATCGGGAAGTGGTGGTTCTTATGGGTCTCATCCTGAGTAGCTAGCATTCAGTGCACCTTCAGCTCCGGTTAGTGCACCTCTAATTCAGAGTTACCAGGGTGGCTATTCATGTCGACGGGGTTAGTTCCAAGGTTACCAATCACATCAGTCGAAGTCTTGTTATACTCATGGTAACCTGAGGCACGTCGCGAGATTTTGCCCTAGGTCGTAGAGCAGCATGCCATAGCAGGGTACTCGTGTCATGGTTCCAGCAATGGTTGCTCCGCCACCTTCACAACCAACTGGGGGTAGGGTTCAGACAGATAGAGGTGGAGGCCAGTTAGTGAGAGGCCATTTGAGAGGTGGAGGTCAGATTGGTGGGGCACATCCCTGTTTTTATGCATTTCAAGCTAGACCTGAGGTAGAGTCGTCTGATGCGGTCATTACAGGTGTTTTTTGGCTTTGCCAACGAGATACATTAGTTTTATTTGATCCTGGTTCCACTTATTTGTATGTGTCATCCTATTTTGCTTCATATTTGGATATGTCTCATGATTCTTTGAGTGTTCCTCTTTATGTGTCTACGCCTGTTGGGGATTCTATTATGGTAGACCGGGTCTATAGTTCTTGTTTGGTCAATATCGAAAGCAATGTTTGATATTTGCGAACCCTATGTTTTCATTTGCGAAGGTGGTTTGTGATCATCTTGATCGCTTTTGAGATGTTCCAAAGTTCGCATTTGCGAACTAGACGTCGTATTTGTGAACCAATCGTATTTGTGATGACTGCAGGGATGTGAGGTTCTTCGCTTTTGCGATTGTTTCTTCGCATTTGTGAACCTCAGGTCGCATTTGCGACAC
This sequence comes from Nicotiana tomentosiformis, assembly GCF_000390325.3. NCBI lineage: Eukaryota > Viridiplantae > Streptophyta > Magnoliopsida > Solanales > Solanaceae > Nicotiana > Nicotiana tomentosiformis. The sequence continues at coordinate 108,664,225 of NC_090816.1, read as the reverse complement.
CTACGATTAGACATTAAGCCGAGCGACGGGATTTTTAGTGTCATTATTATATTTTGGAATCCTAGACTATGTATGAGGTGATTTTGAAGAGAGATTATCATCTACAATCATTGGGTAAGTAATTTTGTTCAATTTCCAACTATTTTACATGATTATATGTGAGTGTTAACATCAAAATCTAGAGAATCATAGTGAAATTTTGGGAAACTTTGTCTCTATTTCAAAATATGAAAATTTAAGTGTCAAGAGACTATTTGGACTCGAATTTTGAAACAAAACTCATATATGGACTCGTGGGGTTATGGGTAGTCGGAATCTACCCTTAGACCCGTGTTTTGACCAGGTGGGCTCGAGGTTGGCATTTTTTGACTTTTGAGAAATTGTGTAAAGATCATAGCTTTATTTATTGGAATTGAATTCTCCTGCATTGTTTGATGTTATTAATATTTGAGCCTAGCGGAGGTAAACTATAAAGGAGAAGCTATTTTTGAGTATTAATTGAGGGCTTTTGAGGTAAGTATCTTTGCTAACGTTGTGTGGGGGAACTACCACGTTAGGATTGGTTGGTTACACTATTTGAACTATGTAAAAGACGTGTACATGAGGTGAGAATTGTGTACGCGGCTTATATGTGAAACTTTGACTGATTTTGACTGTTAGGTTCTTATGTACATTAAAATGAAGTTGTCTTATCATCCTAAATTCTCCATTGCTAAATTTATGCTTCATGACTTACTTGAAGTTGATTGGGTCATGTTCTACCCTTTATTTCCATATATACTCTTATATGCCTTAATTGAAGTTGTTACCTTTTTATTACCACGTTATCTCTCATGTAGTTGATTATCCTTAATTGAAGTTATTATTATCTCTTCCATTGTTGACTTATCCTTATTTGAAGTCATTGTTATATGTTATCTCTCTTATTATTGGGTTATTATTATTTGGAATCATTATCTCCCCTATTGTTGAGTTACTCTTATTTGACATTAGTTTTACACATTATCTCTCCCATTGTTGAGTTATTCTTATTTGAAACCATTATTATTTGTCATGTCTTTCATTGTGAGCTCGTTATTCCATTTCTTTGTGTTTTGTAATTCTTGTATTGATTTACTTACCATACACTCGTGTTATTGTTGTGGTTGCTGTACTTAGTGTTGTTGAGCCGAGGGCTATGTATGGATGTTGTATTGGAATTTGCAAAAGAATGTATGTGAGTCGTTATATTGTGTAGTAATAATTTTTGGCACTCATGATATTGTTAAGAGGATTGTAGGGGTGTTCGCACATGAGTTGTCCGTGCTATTGTTATTATTAATATTGCACATGCGGTGTAACAAGGTGGGATATATATGTGGGTTTGTGCATGTGGCGAGACAAGGCAAGAATATTATTATGCGAGCGTGTCGAAATAAGGCGGACATTTACTTTATTGTTGGGCTCGTGGGGAGACAAGGGGGTTATATCGAGGATGAATTGTGTCATGACCCAAAATCCAACTAGTCGTGATGACACCTAAGCTAACTCGCTGGGTAAGCCAATTAATAACAATCTAATTCAATCAGATTTAATGAGAAAATAAATGATGAAATAACTGAGCTTTTATACAAAGTCCCAAGGACTGGTAGTACAAATCATGAGCTTCTAAGATTTAGAACTTACAAAGCTGGTGTGAAATAAATACATCATATGTCTGAAACATACATGAATAGATTAATAATTCTAAAGCTACCAAGAACAAGAGGTAGCGATGACAGGAACGCAGACACATCTTCAATTCTAGCTCCCTCCACACACAACAACATCAGCATCCAAAATCTGCACTCAAGGTGCAGAAGTGTAGTATGAGTACAACCGACCCCATGTACTCAATAAGTAACAAACCTAACCTTAGGTTGAAAGCAGTGATGATATTGGACAAAGGTCATAGTCCAACACCATAAGCCAAGATCAATTCGTAACAATATAATAAAAACAGTACAAGTAATGACTCAAAAATATGATGCTCAGCTCGTTCATAATTTTGGAAAATAGTCATGCTTTTCAGGTATAACAGTAAAACCCAAATCGTTCACCGAAATCACCAAAGTATGAGTAAGTTAGAAAAATTATGATTTTTCCCAAAACCTTTTAACAATAAATAAGATATTTCATTATCAGATAGCACGAGAAAAGTACATCTCTATGCCTACATGTCAATGTGCAAATGAAGTCATAAATCTCACAAAACTGTGTAACATGAGGAAATGCATCTTTATGCATGTATGCCAAGTATGCATGTCAGATGCCTTAAATTTAGTTTTGAAAATTATTTTTTCCGAAATAGCTACCCGCATTTTAGACCATATTATTATACTGCGTGGCTTCAAGTAGTTCCCCTACTAGCAACATGCGTATGCTTCCCACCTTATCTCACCGCATGCATATCAACCCATTTACTTATACTATCACATGCGCAATGTGTCACAGTGATGAACTCATGTACTCACTCATAAAGTACTCAATCTCACTGTCTCGCACTCCCACTCATCATGCTCAATACTCAGCACGCTCATTCACTCAGAACTGAATGAGGAAAGATCTAGCCCAAACGCTAATAAATCCTACTTCGGCGTACAGCCTGATCCCATCATGAATCAATAGCAACTACGCTCACTGTGGGTGTGGAGACTCCGGAAAGGCAGATCCAACCAACCGCTATAATAAGCCAATCATGGCATGAATCAATAAATCCTGCTATGGCATGCAGCCCGATCCCATCATGAATCAATAATACTTGTTGCGGCATAAAATCTGATCCCATCAATATCACTCATAATCCGGTCCTCATGCCCCAACTCGTCTAAAATCTCTCAAGTCTCTCGGGCTCACAATGTAATGAAAATCAGCCCAAAATGATGATATAGTTTATCAATAAATAGCAACAGAAAAAGTAAAAAATCAAAGGGTCACGCTCTCTTCTCTCTCATGAAAAACCCTACGCTAAACGTCTAAACCCTAGCTTTCATGGTTGCTCAGGCCACTGGCCAGCCTTCTTCTGAGGTTGGTCAGTCATCTCTACACTCTATACAACCCCCCCCCCCCCCCAAAACATCTATAAACCTTAGTTCAATCCAACAGTACACAAATTTACTAAAGCCACAAGTATTAAATGCCACCATATAGAACCCTAACGTGCAACTCAAACCTATGGACTAATTACATGGAGAGCCTCTTGTTCGATGGAGGAATAATGAAGTAAAACAGTTTATTGCGCAACAAGGATTACAATTGGCAATGTTGGGAAACATTTCTCATGGAAAACCTATAATTCATGAACTAAGGAAAGCTATTCCTATTCAGTGTGAGATGAAAGGTCCATGTCTGATTGGGTTGATTGAAGATACACATGTTCTTATCAAACTATCTCTTATGGAGGATTACATTCACATATTGTCCAAGCCAGCATTTTATTTGAAAGCATAAGAAGATTTCTGGCGGATGAGATACACCAAGTGGAGTCCATGGTGGAAGCCAGACGAGGGAACACCTATTGCTATTGCGTGGATATCTTTAATTCCTAACGTTTTTGGTATGTACTTTGTGTTCTCGTTAGCTAATGTTGTAGGCAGGCCTCTTCATGTTGATTTGGCCACTCAAAATGGCATAAGACCTAGTTGTGGTAAGGTCAAAGTTGAAACTAGCCCTGGGGAATCGAAATGGATTAAAATTAAATATGATTATATGCCTAAGTACTGTAAGACATGTAAGAACAAAGGGCATAATGAAAAGGAATGTTGGATTGTTCATCCAGAGTTACATAAGAAGTTCAACGAAGAGGGTGAGGATTAGAATAAGGAAAAGGATGTTGTGATGCAAGGTGAGGTGATTGGGACTGCGACTGCTTCAGGGCAAACCTGCACCAAGTGTTACCAAGAATGAATGGAAGAAGATGAGGAATAACAAATATCATTGAGATAATATAAGATACATAATCGAGAATGGGGATGATGTGTCTACTGAGCCAACATATGATTACAAGGAGTCAAAAAGAAAGGGGACAACTAGTAATGTTGCTGGTACTGGGAAAGAAGAGAATAATGATCCAGTAAAAATAAGCAATCAGTTTGCTTTATTAGAAGAGAGTGAAATCATGATGCAAAAGCAAATAAAAAAGGAAGCCATGGAAAAGGTCTTAAATAAGGAGAAGAATGAGGCAATGAAGGCAAATCCTAGTTCTATTGGGAAAACTTTTCCAGAAAATAATGAAGGGTAAATTGTGGAAAAGGTTACTCCTAATCCTACTATTACCGGGATTTAGGAGTTTAATAAAAAAGAATCTACAATTGAATGGTACATAGGAGATTTGGCACGAATAAGGAGGAATTAAGAGAGATAAATGCTTTTAATCATTCATGCCATAAAATTCTATCGCAAACTTATGAAGATTCCAAGGAGAATGGGGCAAGCATGGAGGTCATCTCTAAAAGACAGTTATGGAGCAAGGATGTTGATATTATTGAGAAAGTGGTAGCAGATATGATCCCTATTGCTAAAGTAAACCCTAGAATTTCAAAAACTAGGGTTGAGTCTGGAGAAGGGGCTAGTCAACCAATAGCTAATCTAATGCTTGGAGAAGGACAAGGCACATATAATGAGGTTACTTACACATGTGGATCACTTGGTGAAGCTTCAGCTTAGAAAGGATCCAATGGAACAGTAATCCCTAGGGGTACTGTCCAATTTTTGGCTAAGGAGGGAAGTGATCCGGTGGAGTTTTTAGCTGATCAACAAGTTGGGAATGCTCATGTTGAACTAACAATTGATACAGTGAGGTTACCAAATCAAACAGCTGCAATTCACATATCTAAAGGAAATGGAACAATAATTTCTGGGTGTCAATCTACAGGAAACCCTAGCTTGGGTGATGTGTATTCTCTGCAATTCAAGGCAATCCAGGATGCTATGAATGCTAAGGAATTGAATTATAGGGTATTGAAGGACGCTACAAATAGGGCTAATGATCAAATTGCTATTGTTCTTATGGTAAGTCGAATGGAATCTGGGAAAAGGAACAACGCTGTGCAATTAGCTGCTCCAGTTGTTGTTGATCCTCGACTCTTAGCTAGGAAATCATTCAGTCTTGCAAGTGGCCTTTTGGCTAAAAGAATCCTAATCGATAATAGGTGTCAGAAGGAGTTGGGAATGATAGCCAAAAATCATGAACCAAACTTCTTTAGACCTACAAGAAGTTGATGATGAACACGATGAAGAGGAAGAATTTGGGGAAGACAACGAGGAGAAATCTACAATTGATAACTTTAAACAATCAACAAGAGATGGTGATATATATCCCAAGAGTGTGGACAAGAAGAAATCATCTCGGAAACCTACAAGGAGACAAAAGAAAGACATAAAAGACAGTGTACTTTTAAGGGTGCAACCAAAGAGGAGTGTGATCTCTAATTCCAAATAATCTTATGGATAGTGCTCTAGTTTGGAATGTGAGGTCGATAAACACACAAAAAGATCTCAATAGGTTGCTTAACCTACATATAAAGTGCAGTTTTTACTTGATAGGATTGATGGAACCTTGGCAAGACATCAATAAGCTGGAGGAGTATAGAAGGAAGTTGGGGATTCATTTTGTTTATGCTAATGTGAATGACAATATATGGGCATTCGTTGATGAAGATATCGATGTTGACATTGTGATGAATATGGAACAACAAATGACATTGAAGTTGTTTCATAGGAATCTGAATAAGGAATTATATGTGACACTAGTTTGTGCCAAATGTGATTCTATTGAAAGAATCATACTTTGGGATTGAATGTATTACTTAGCCTCAGATATGGAAGCTCCTTGGCTTGTTGGAGGAGTTCTAAATGTGATTCTATCCGATGAAGAGAAATATGGGGGCCCGCTTGTGTACCCGAGTGAAGTTGAAGACTTTGCACATTGTGTGGACATATGTGCATTATATGATCTTGGCTTCAAAGGGAGCCTGTATACTTGGTGGAATGGGAGGTCTGACATTGATAGCATCTTTAAGAGGCTTGATAGGTTCTATAAAAATCAACAGTTCTTAGATTTATTCCCATCATTGGAGGTCGAACACTTGATCAAGTATAGTTCTGACCATGCCCCCCTCATGCTGTCTTGCAACATTGACACTGTCCAAGTTAAGAAAAAATTTAAGTTTTTAAACTTCTGGACCAATAATGAATCGTTTCTGAAGGTGGTGAAGGAGAATTGGGAAGTTGAGTCCATGGGGAACCTATTCATTTTATTCCAAAGTAAGTTGAAAAAGGTGAAGACTGCATTGGCAGCTTGGAGCAAGGAGACATTTGGAGATATTTTCAAACAAATTGCAGCATTGGAGGATGTTATTAAGTTATATGAGATTGAGTTTGAATTGAATCTAACAACTCAGAATAGAGCTAAGTTACACAAAGTAGAAGCTGTCCTTACAAGGTATTACCATCTTGAAGAAGAATTTTGGAGACAAAAGGCTGGAATGCAGTGGTTTAAGGATGGTAATAGGAACGCTAAGTTCTTTCATGCTCATGTGAGAAGCAAGAGGAAAAAGCTACAGGTGTCTAGAATCTTGGACAAAAATGATAATTGGCTTGAATCACATGAAGATACGGCAAGGGAAACAGTATAGTTTTTCCAGAATCAGTTCACAGAAGAAAGAATTCCTACTAACTTTGATATTATTCAGCATGTTACTAGGATGGTGTCTCAGGAACAGAATGCAAAGTTGTGGGAAGAACCAACCATGGAGGAGGTTAAGGCAGCAGTTTTTGGATTGAATGGGGATAGTGCAAGTGGTCCAGATGGATTCACTGGCCAGTTTTATCAAGCTATCTGGGAGGTTGTATGTGATGATGTGCTCAATATTGTTAGAGCCTTCTTTTATGGTGTAGAATTACCAAAGTCCATCACTCACACAAACCTTGTGTTTCTTCCAAAGAAGAAGAATGTTGCTACATTTTTAGACATAAGGCCAATCAGTTTGAGCAATTTCTTCAACAACATCATATCTAGAGTGATCCACGAGAGGTTAGTTAAGCTTCTGCCTTCTTTAATTTCTCATAATCAGGTAAGTTTTGTCAAAGCAAGAAGCATTGTGGAGAATATCTTGTTAACTCAAAAGATCATCAAAGACGTTAGATTGAGAGGGAAGCCATCTATTGTAGTAATCAAATTTTACATGGCAAAAGCTTATGATAGAGTCTCATGGCTATTCTTGACAAAGGTACTGAGGCAGATGGGATTTGGTGAGATTTTCATTGATATGATATTCAGACTAGTCTCCAACAACTGGTACTCAGTGCTTCCTAATGGGCAGGCTAATGGTTTAGTCACTTTATCTAGAGGTGTTAAACAAGGGGATCCACTTTCTCCTACATTGTTTATTTTAGCAGATGAAGAGTTTGGGAGAGCTGTAGATAGATTGTTTGACAACCCAGATTTCATAGGCGTGGGCATGCCAAAGTAGAGTCAAAACATTAACTATCTTTCCTACGCTGATGATAATACTATCTTCTATTCCTCTCTCTATGGGGCAGTGCAGCTTATCATGAATGTTAGAGAAATATGAGGCACCTTCAGGTCAAAAGATCAATAAAGAAAAGTCTTCCTTATATATGCATGAAGGAGCTTAAGCAGATGAAGTAAACATTGTCCACTTTATTACTGAATTCCAAAGACACTCATTCCTATTTACATACTTGGGTTGTCCTATATTCTACAGGAGGAGGAGGAAAGTCTTTTATAAGAATATAATCTTGAATGTACAGGAGAGGTTATCATCATGGAAGGGTAAGTTATTATCAATTGGTGGTAGAACAGTTTTGATCTCACATGTGTTGGAGAATATGTCAATTCATCTCTTGTCATTATGAATCCACCAACATATGTGATAAACCATTAGCATAAGATGTTTGCTAGGTTTTACTGGAGCAATTCAGTCAATGGAAGGGCAAGACATTGGGATTCATGGTACAATTTATGTCTTCCTAAAAATGAGTGAGGTATGAGTTTCAGATCCTTACATAATGTGTCTAAGGCTTTGTTTTCCAAGCTTTGGTGGAACTATAGAACAAAAGACTCATTGTGGTCTACATTTATGAGAAATAAGTACTGCAAGTGGATCAATGAGGTGTTAGTACCATGGAGACAAGGATCTCATGTATTGAGAAACATGTGGCAAATTAGAGATGAGGTGGAGCATTAAGTGTGGTGGAATTGAAGAATGGCAACTCTTATTTTTGGTATGAGAATTGGACTGGACTTGAAGCTCTCTACCATGCTTTAGGTCCATATCAATTGTGTGATGAATCTAAAAAGTATGTTGATGAAGTGTTTGAAAATGGGGCATGTAATGAAGTGCTACTAAAGGAATTACTGCCTGATGAGATAGCTGACCATATTCTGGAGACAATCACACCACCTTCAGATCTTTCATTGAAAGATAAGCCTTGGTGGAAGCTGGGAACAAAGGGACATTTTACAGTGAAGTCTACTTGGCAATATATAAGAAAGAGAAGAGAAGAAAGCAAGCTACACAAATGTTTTTGGGTAAAGGGGCTGCCTTTCAATATAAGTTTCTTCATATGGAAACTGTGGAAGGCAAAGTTACCATTGTATGACTGGTTTTGAAGGCTGGGATATTTCATAACATCAAGGTGTTGGTGCTGTAGCAATCCTAAACAAGAGACACTACCTCATGGGGCCACTTTTGTGGTGCCACTTCTGCGGAAAAAGGCCTGCTTCTGCAGAACCATGCCTATCGAACCCTCTTTGCTCCTGCAACCCTTCCCACTTCTGTTGAAATCTCTCTATCGAACCCTCTTTGCACCTACAGCTACATGCTCGCACCTGCAGCTATCTCCTCACTGGTGCAATTGCACCAGAAGTTCTGCTGTTTCAGCCATCTCTCCAAGTCCAAACGAGTTCCGTGCATCGTACAAATGGCATCCGGGCCCCCGAGGCCTCATCCAAACATACCAACGAGTTTGAAATAATAAAATGGACCTGACCGACCTCTTGAAACATGGAAAACAACACTAAAACTAAGAATCATACTCCAAACCAAATCGAATCAACTTATGAACTTCAAGTTCTTCCAATTCTCTCCAAACGCACCGAATCATACTTAAACTACTCAAAATGACACCAAAACTTGCGTGCAAGTCTTAAATCTCCATACAGAACTATTCCCTAGCTTGAAATCTCCAACGAACCTTGATAGCACCAAAACCTACTCCAAACCTAATTTAAAGAACTTTAAAACCTTCAATGCATAACCTTTCAACTTTATGCGCCAAAACACTCCCGGTTTATCCCAAACCCGATCCGAACATACGCCCAAGTCAAAATAATCATACGAACCTATTGGGACCGTTAAATGCCGATTCCGATGTCGTTTACTTGAAATGTTGACCCAAGTCAAACTTAGCCCATTAAAGGAGTGTTAAGGAACTAAGTGTTTTGATTTCAACCCGAACCCTTCCAAACCCGAACTAACCATTCCCGCAAGTCATGAAACAATAAAAGTAAAATTCCTATGGGGGGGGGGGGTCTTATTTAGGTGAACGGGGATCTAGAAAGCTAAATTATTGGTCGGGTCATTACAACCTACAATAATAACTATCAATCGAGCTTCCAGATGGATCCGCGCGAGGACTTATATGGGAAGCAATGTCATTCGACGATTGGTTGGTTTTAGCCCGGAGAGGCTAGGTTGATGGGCATTGATTTGGTTCGTGATGCTAAGGAGAAGGTTAACGTGATTCAGGAGTGACTCGTACAACTCAGTCAAGGCAGAAGAGTTTTGCCGACTGGAAGGTTTGAGGTGCGACTTATATGGTGGGTGAGAAGGTTCTTCTCTGAGTGTCGCCTATGAAAGGTGTGATGTAGTTTGGGAAGAAGGAAAAGTTGAGCCCGAGGTTTATTTGCCCGTTCGAGATTTTGGAGAGAGTTGGGGAGGTTTCTTACTTCCTTGAAATTCCTCATAGACTAGCAGGGGTACATATGGTATTTCACGTATCCATTCTTTGAAAGTACCATAAGGATGGGTCACATGTTTTGGACTTCAACATGGTGCAGCTTGATGAGAACTTGACCAATGAGGAAGAGTCGATGGCTATTCTACACCGGTAGGTTCGTAAGTTGAGATCCAAGAATATTCCTTCTATGAAGGTGAAATGGAGGGGTAAGCCTATTGAGGAGGCTACATGGGTGTCCGAGTCCGATATTTAGAGAAGATACCCCCATTATTTTACCAATCCAGGTAGTTTTCTATGTCTGTTCGAGGTCTAACATTTTTTAGAGGTGGAGAATGTAATGACCCAATAGGTCTTTTTGAGAACTAGCCCTTATTTCTATGTTTCAAGACCTATCATAACTTCATTTGATATTATATGACTTGCGTGCATGGTCCGCGTTGTTTTTAGAAATGTTTTTGCATGAAATGTTAAAGGAAATATGATTTTTGCCTTTAAAAATAGCTTGAGTTGACCACGGTCAATGTTCTTGGTAAACGACCTCAGATTGGTGTTTTGACAATTATGGTAGGTTTGTATGATAGTTTTTGACTTGTACGCATGTTTGGTTAGGGTCCGGGGTGACCCGAGCGTGTTTTGGCGCATTTTGTGAAACATGAGTTCTTAAGTTCAAATCTTGAGTTTCAATGATTGATTCATATTATTTGACATTATTTTGATTATTTGAGGTAGCATGAAGTTTATATGATGTTATTATACTTTTGTGCATGTTCGGTTTAGAGTTCGAGGGGCTCAGGTAAGTTTCGGATTAGCTTTGGACCGTTTTTGGACTTCTGAGATTGCTGGTTTTTCTTCTGGTGCTTAGTGCTTCATGATCATAAAGGGGAATTTGGGCTGGGGGCTGGTTAATCTTCGTGAACTCGAGAGGTAGGACGTGAACATGAAGCCTTGTGGGGACTAACCCTAGCAAACATGTCAGACTCCTCGCGAACGCGTAGACTTGGGGGGTGGTTAGGGAAGGCAGGGTCATCGCGAATGCGATCCCTGAGTCACGAACAAGGAGGCTGGGCTGGGGAAAAACCTTTGTGAATGCGATAAAGGCTTCGCGAACGCGAAGACCAATGGAAATGTGTGCTTCACGAATGCGAAAAACACCAGTCACCTAGTTAAATGATAGCTGAAAGTCGTGAATTTGTCATTCTTCACCATCTTTGAAGACTAGAGCTTGGACTAGAGAGGATTTTGAAGAGATTTTCATCCCAACTTCATTAGTTAGTGATTTTAACTACTTTTGATTTATTTTCATTAAACTTAAATATATGAATTTCAAGATAGAAATTAGAGTTTTTGGATAGATTTTAGGGATTTTGATAAAATTGAGATTAAGACCTCAAATTGAGGTCGAATTTTGAAACAAATCACATAATTAGGCTCAGAGGATAATTTCATTAATGATTGGATCTTTTTCAGTCGTGGATATAATCTAAAGCTTATTTTGAATTGTTTGAACTATATTTCGCTAGATTTGATTGGTTTGGAGGCTTTTTCAAAGGAAAAGACATGGTTAATCATTGATTTGGTTGCAGGAACCTTGACTTGAGAGAATTAGGACTTGATTGGTCTATTTGATTCTTGATTTACGTGTGGGGATGACATATATGCAAGGTTACGAGTGTATATACGTAGTCATGTGTTAAGCATGCAGGTTGGGATATTTATTTATTGTCTTCAATGATTTTATGCCTTTATTTAATCCATATTATTATTTGTTAAATGCTTTAATTGTTACTTATCCTTACTTGTTAAATTCATGCCTTTATTTGCTAAATATTTTCATGTATCTGTGTCTTCACTTATTGAGTGCCTATACTTACTTTATGTCATTATGTGTTGTTAGATAGCCACTTTTATCCGTTTTATGTCTTTAATTATGCTATTCTCTTATTGCATTTTATGTTGAGGTACGCCGTAGTTGATTGTAGTTTGTAAATGTATTTTATATTATGTGGGATCGGGTTGCACAGTGCAACAAAATATGTGTGTGTACATATATGTATATATATATATATATATACACTTGTGGATCGGGTTGCGCGCCGCAGCAGAGAAGATATGTTTGTGGATCGGGTTGTGAGATACAACGGAAAAGACAAATTAACTATACTTAATTGTTGTTTCCGTATCCATGTTGTATTGAGAAAATTGAGCTTTGATGTTATTCTAGGGCCCTCTATTATGTATTTCATGTTCCAGTTTTCATGTTATACTAGTTTTCCCTACCTTGTTATTATTTCATTAATGCTCGTTTAGGTATATAGTGGAGGGTTGCTCGGATTATCTTTTCAAGGGGACTTGAGGTAGAGCTGCATGAGATTCGTAGACCCTGAAGTCCCCTTATTATTTCTTGCACTGTTATTTCATTTAGACAATTATACTTTTCTTTCAGACCTTGGTTGTAGTATTTATTTTTAGTAGCTCAGGTACTTGTGACACCATATTCCGGGTTTAGACTTGACGACGTTTGGAGTATATTATATTTATTTTTGAGATTTTACAATTTTTTTACTTATAAAACCACTTTAAAAATTGTTAATAATGGATAATATATAGCTAATGTTGTTTTGCCTAATAAATGAATATTAGGCGACATCACAGCTCCGCCGTTAAGATTTCGGGTTGTGAGAAAAATAGTAAACTTATTCACTAAGATCAAGTTACAAAATAATAACATCGTGACCCAACAATCATTCAATAGTACATATCTATGTCTGTCATATGGATCATGTACAAGTCTCAAATCTCAACAAAATATAAAGTCATGCAAATATGACCTTCATCAAGCTTCAAAAAAGTCTACCTCAAATAGTCATCCTCAAATCTCTTCTGTAGCATCACCTACGATTGTAACGATCCGATCGGTCGTTTTGAGCTCTAGCACGTCATTTAATGGTCTGAGACCCTGAGCAGCTTCAATTTAGGTATTATGACTTGTACGCGTGGTCGGAATTTAATTTCGGGAAGTTCGGAGTTGATTTGGAAAGAAAATTCTAATTTCGGAAGCCTTAAGTTTGAGGAATTGACTAAAGTGTGATTTTTGAGTATACGACCTCAGAATCGATATTTGAAGGTTCCAACAGGTTCGTATGATAATTTTGGACTTAGGCATATATCCGGATCGGGCTTTGGATGACCCGAGAGAATTTCGGCACCTATTGTGGAAGGTTGGCGTTTGGAAGAATTTCATAAATTTGGGTTGAAGTGCATTTTAATGTTATTGATGTCTTTTTGGGGTTACGAGTATAGGAATATCCCCATATGGTGATTCTGGTATTTGGAGCGCGTCCGGAAGTGGATTTGGAGGTTTGTATGTTATTTTGGGGTCATTTGGGCGAAAGTTGGAAATTTGGATAATTTAAGAAGTTTGACCGAGAGTGGACTTTTTGGTATCGGGGTCGGATTCTAATTCCGGAAGTTAGAGTAGGCCGTAATGTCAATTATGACTTGTATGTAAAATTTGAGGTCAATCGTACATGATTTGATAGGTTTCGGAATCGATTGTAGAAATTGAAGTTTCAAAGTTCATTAAGTTTGAATTGGAGGGTGATTTGTGTTTTAGTGTTGTTTGATATGACCTAAAGGCTCGACTAAGTTTGCATGATGTTTTAGGACTTGTTGGAATATTTGGTTGAGGTCCTGAGAGGCTCGGATATGTTTAGGATGCTTAATGGATCAATTTTTGGGCTACGGAAAATGCAAAGGCAGCTGGTATTTGGTGTAACCACACCTGTGAGGTTTTGGCCGCAGGTGCGGAGCCTCACAAGCGGCCAAGAGGGTCGCAGAAGCGGTTCTTGCTAGCGAAGGCTGGACCCACATATGCGGTCAAGTTTCGCAAAAGTGGGACCACACCTGTGCAAGAAGAGCCGCAGAAGCGCTGTCGGGCCGCAGATGCGGGAAATGTTGGGTTGAGCTTGAACCGCAGGTGCGATGATCGGGCTGGGCAATGTGCTTCTTTTAAACGAGGGTTTGACTCATTTTCACTTCCTTTATCCATGGGAGCCGATGATGAAGCACTTTTGGAGTGCCATCTTCATCAATTACAAAGGGGTAAGTGCTTTCTTCACATTTTGAGTTAAATACATGGTTTATATATGGAAATTAGTAGAAATTTAGGATTTTGAAGAAAAACCTAGAAATTGGTATTCTTGGATTTGGATCACGAATTTGTGCATGAAATTCAAAATAAATTATATATTTCAGTTCGTAGTGCAATGGGTTTTGTTTGTCTTAGAAAAGTTTAGGAATCAGGGAACGTGGGCCCGAGGGTTTGCTTTATTGACTTTTCGAGCGGAGTTGGAAATTGTTATAAATTGATTAATTATGAGTATTAGTATATTTTGATTGGGTTGCATCTTATTTGATTAGTTTTGGATCGGCGGTCATCAGTTCGAGGTGTTAGGGCGGTGTTGGAGCCGGGTTTGGAACGCCAGAGTGAGGTAAGTCTCCTGTCTAACTCTGTGAGGGGCAAACTACCCCTAGGTGGTATATTTGATGTGTACAACTTGTTGTGCAGACTATGTTCGCACGAAGTGACTAGAGTCCATACTTAGTTAGATTCATAATATTGTCCAGGTAGACTTAGGTTCACACCATGCTGCACTTTTACTATAGGGATAATCCTTGCTTGTTTAATTCCTTATTTTACATTTCTACTTAAGACTATACTTGCTAATGTAGAGACTTCTCGATTTCATGATTTGTCACCGAATAACTTTACTCCTCCTACGACATGTTTCCGTGATATATATACTTCATTGAAAAGTTTTTGTTAAAGTAATTACAACTCACACGTTTATTGGTAAGTGGGGCCAAGGACCCATCAAAGCTTCTTATTCCAATGGGATCGTGTCGTTCACCTCGGAAAGATTATGTATTTCACTCTTATGGGATCGGGCCGTTCACCTTGGCAGGAATTTGTATTTCACTATTATGTGATCGGGTCGTTCGCCTCGGCAGGATTTATGTACCGCATTCTCATGAGAGCGAGTCATTCGTCTCGGCAGTTTCATAGATGCGTCTATAGTTCGGGCCGTTCGACCCTCAGTAGTGCACAATTTAAATTTTTATGTTGGATCTGGCTGTATGCCTCGGCATTTCCTATATCATATCCTCATTGATTCGTGCGTAATATTTGGCAAAAAGCCTGTATATATGTGAGTTTTACCGATTTGAATTTTGGCGATCTATCTGATGAGATCCACTATATATACATATATAGAAATATGCTCCGGTTGAGGAGGAATTTTCCAGTTAAGAGCTTTAGTTTATTGTAAGGAGGATAATTGTACCATATATTTACACTTTCTTATTCCATTTATTTACATTCCCTCGTATTTTCTCACCTCCTTACTGTACATGATATTATTGGACTACTAGTAGGTGTCGATGTCGACCCCTCGTCACTACTTCTCCGGGGTTAGGCTAGATACTTACTTGGTACATGATGATTACGTACTTATACAAGACTTGTGCATACTTTTGTACAGGTACATATGTAACTAGTGGCCTTGTGAGATCAGAGGCTCGTATGCATGCGAGGACTTACGTGAGCTGCATTCCATATTACGATCCACAGCCAGCAGAGTCTCCTTCAGAGTTATTTGTATTTTTCCTGTCTAAGTGGTATTCCAGACAGATGTTGCACTTCATTTTTTCTTCATAGTTGATGCTCATGCACTTGTGACATCAGGGTTTGGGGTGATTATGGGTTGTTCGGTATTGAAATTGTTAAGAATATTATTATTTACACTGTAAATTCCATCTTTTACTATTTAATCGAAGGAAAATATGATTTCAAAAATATTAAAAATGAGAATCAAATTAAGTATTTATTTTTGGCTTGCCTGACAGCGGTGTCCGGCGCCATCACGACCTTAATGGATTTTGGATCGTGACAACATGGTATCAGAGCGCTAGGTTCACTTAGGTCTCACGAGTCATGAGCGAGTCTAGTAGAATTTTGCGGATCGGTACGGAATCGTCTGTACTTATCTTCGAGAGGCTACAAGGGTGTTAGGAGAAATTCTCTTCTTGATTCCTTATCGTGCGAATTGATTCTTTTGAGGCTTGTACCTTTATTTTTTTCCTATTCAATCTTATGCGACGTGAATCGCTTGTTATAGATTAGGAATAGAGGAACTATCATCGTACTACACATATGGTACAAGATGTCTCTGTCTGCGTGTTTGATTGGGCTATTACCGTCGCCTTGCGGAAGGTCATCCTGTTGTTTCAGCTCAGAATCAGTATTTCCTATGGTTTTGAGATTTAGCACTGCTTGTTACGATAATTCGTGCATTGTATCTGTAATCCTGATCTTTAGCATCATCTAAGACTTTAGGGTAAATGTCACATTTTCTCTTTTATGTATGGCAACTGACATTTTAATGTGTAGCTTATCTGCCTTTCACATGCCATTAGTTTCATTAAAGCCTTTGTACTATGATCTATCCCCACCATGTTAAGTTTCATGCTATTGACCAAGCTATACTACTAGTATGTTGATATGTTGTTTGGGACCTTATTAGAACTGTCTTGCTAGAACTTTCATCGTACTAGATAGACATTTGAAATCATTTAAGTTAGTGCCTTATTCTGGACTTGTTATGCATGCCTTATTAGAACTGTCATGCTCAGTATACTATATGTTTTGCATGCCTTGTCCTGCTAATTGATCGAGACTAGAAAGTCAGTATTGTTATATCAACTTGCCATAAGGAATATATGTCGTATTGATCTTCTTAAGTTGTATGTCATTTGTTTAATTAATCGTGCTATATCTACTTCTAAAATACAAAAAAAAATGCATTTCTTCAAATTCTATCACTTATTTGTTGTTAGTAGGTCCATAATTCTTTAAGTAATTGCTATGTGTATTTGTCAAATCGCCAACTCCCAATTGTTTGGCAAGTGAGACTCCATCTGGGTTCTGACATGGTTCCATAACCTGGACTTGGGCTGTACAATTGTAACCCTCCAGTTCTTTGAGCAGAATTTGCATCTGGGCCTGCTATTCATAGAAGGTTGAGCTTGTGGAAGGCCCGGGCAGTGCTGGGTCTTCTTAATTTTTCTTTTGGGGCCTGCACTTGGGCCTGCAATTTTTTCGTGTATAGTATTTACGTATATTCATTAATTGGGCCTGTAATAATTTGTAAACAAGCAATTAGGGTGTTAGTGAAATTGGGGAAACAAGTATATTCTAATGTTTGCATAAAAGGGTAGAGAACATGCCTACAGGGTTTGTGTGGCCTACTTGTAATTTTATCTAACCTTCCATATATGTTATTTGCTTTTTCATGTGCACTAGTAGATTTGAATGGGGACCTCAGGTTTCTAACATGGTCCAATACAAGGCAAATTTGAATGGGGACTTCATTCCTTTCATGTTCGAGGCGCAACATATGTGGAACCAGAAAGTCATTGTGGAAAGAAAAACTATCGAGCCAGACATGTACCATGTCGGTCATATGTATTTCTATCCATCATGGTTGGTAGATGATAAAGTGGGAGACGTCAAGCCATAGGTCAATTATTATTATTGTCGATTTAGTGAAGGTTTGGCTCATTTTCACGTTAATAAAATGACGCAATTATTGGCATCAATTTTCTCCAAGTCTATGTATCGTTTAGGCCTACCTCGGGCACAACGAGGTCCCCAAATTAGGACAAGAATTATTACATGATTTTGCAAAACAAGTTTAATATTGCAAGCATTCTTTCAATACCCCTTACTAACTTGGGTATCTTTTGTCTTTTTCTTTATTTTTGATTATTCCCACTCTCCAAGTTTGGTTCTTGCATACTGGCATGGTCAACATATCACACTAGATCCAAAGGTCCTCCACCACCTCCTCCACCAAGTGATCCTAAAGGCAAAATAAAAGGGAAAGGGAAAATGGATGATTTTAGTGGTATCAGGAAGGACAACGCCACCCTGGCAGAAAATGTAGAAACTTCAGACGACCGAAGTACTCCAGCACAGAATGAACTACTCTTACGTGTGGAACAAGACATCCTGGAGATACAAGGAGAACTTGAGCAGGTCCAAAACTTGGCAAACCTTTCTCTCACCCTCAATTTCCCTGATATTAACCAGCAAAATCCAACTACCCAGAACCAAGCGCTACCACCAAATACATAAAACCAAAATCCACCGCCAAATCCTCCTGCACCACACTAGTACCCCACGCCTCCTCAAAACCTTAACCCTCCACCAGCACTCACTCATCAACAACAACACCATCATCCAACTCGATACCTACAAACAACCACTTATAACACTCCCCATAGTGCACCACTACCCACTCCTAATCCCCAAAACTCAACCAATGACCACCCTTATGCCCAGATTCTCGGAGTTCATACATACCTGAATCAACCTTACCCCAAACCCCGAAACAAACCCCTATACATACCTGAATCAACCCAGAAAGACATGCTCATTAAGAACATGGCCGAAGAACTCAAGAAGCTCACTAGTAGAGTTCATAATGTCGAAGATGGTAAAGGCATTGAAAGTTTAAACTATGAGGACTTGTGAATTCAGCCATATGTGGAACTGTCGGGGGGTTACAAACCTCCCAAGTTCAAAATATTCAATGGAACTGGTGATCCGAAAGCGCATCTGAGGACGTATTGTGACAAACTTTTAGGAGTGGGCAAAAATGAACGAATCTGTATGAAACTGTTCATGCGAAGCTTCACTGGAGATGCGTTGTCTTGGTATATCAGTCAAAACTAGATGAAGTGGGTTAATTGGGTAAGCATGGCCTCAGATTTCATGGACAGATTCAAGTTCAACACAAAAAATGCACCAGTCATTTTCTACATTCAAAACCTCAAGAAGAAACCAACAGAAACCTTTCACAAATATGCTACTCAGTGGAGATCTGAAGCCGCGAAAATAAGACCAGCACTTGAAGAAAAACAAATGAATAAGTTCTTCGTCAGATCTCAAGACCCGCACTACTATAAAAGGCTTATGGTTATTGAAAATCACAAATTCTCCGACATCATCAAGCTGGGAGAAAGAATAGAAGAAGGGATTAAGAGTGGGATGGTGACAAATTTTGAGGCACTGCAAGCCACGAATAAAGCATTACAATCGGGAGGTATTTCGGAGAAGAAAGAACTAGGAGCCGTAATGGTAGCCTAGGGTCCTAAGTCTTCTCTCACATACCAAACTCCTCTACCTACATACCAAACACCTCCACCCACATACCAACCTTCACCCCCAGATACCAACAACCTGCTACCACCTATCACGACTATAACACTCAACCTGTATATTACCACTCACCACCACTAGCCCGCCAAAACTACCAAAAACCACGACCAAACTTCGACCACAGATCCACCTATACAATACACCCCAACGGTTGAGACCATAGACCAATTATATGAGAGATGGAAGGTTGCTGGTTATGTAACTCCCATCACTGTCGTTGCTATGGAGAACTCGTCTAAGTGGATTAACCTGAACAAGAGGTGTGCGTATCATTTAGGCATGAAGGGTCATACAATTGATGAGTGTCGCACATTGAAAGACAAGATTCAGACACTGATCGACAACAAGGTCATACAGGCAAAGGATGTTGCACCAAATATTCGTAACAATCAGAGTCATTCGAGAGGGGGATGATCCTAAAACGTCTTCGGTCACCCTCATACCCGTTGTGGTACAAACCCAAGCACCGTTTGAAGTCGAGGTAACTACACCTTTTACTGTGATGGTAGCCCCCACACCATCTTACAAGTTTGATTCTATCCCATGGGATTATGTTGTAGAAGCAAGGAGAAAAGTAAAAGCAAAAATGGAGGAAACAGGTGCGGTGTAAGGCATGACTAGAACTGGTAGAGTCTATACACCTGAGCACCTGGGAGGAACAAGCAAAGAAGTTGCATCTAAGCCTCCTGTTATTGAAACTGGCCCTGATGACATTTGGAGAAAAGTACAAGCATGGGAATACTCTATCGTCGATCATCTGAACAAAACTCCTGCTCAAATATCCATCTTGACACTGCTGCAAAACTCCGAAACACACAGGAATGACTTGATGAAAGCGCTGAGTGAAGCTTATGTACCCACCAACATCACTAGTGGGGAGATGGCCAACATGGTCAGGCAAGTACTGGAAATCCACAAAATCACCTTTCACGAGGATGAATTACCACCAGAAGGACTAAGTCATAATAGGGCACTACACCTCAAAATGAAAGTCGAGGATAAGTTCATCGCTAGGGTCATGATAGATGGGGGTTCAAGTCTCAATATATGCCCACTGACTACTCTAAAGAGGTTGGGTAAAGTCCTGCACGAGATACAGATAGGAAGTATGATTGTAAAGGTGTTTGATGGATCCCAAAGAGCCACAATCGGAGAAATCAACCTCAACCTACAAATGGGCCCGACCTGGTTTGATGTTGAGTTCCAAATACTGGATATATCAGCTACCTATAATCTATTGTTGCGACGACCCTGGACATACGCCGCTGGGGTAGTGGCTTCTACTCAGCATCATGGCATAACCTTTGGGCTCGAATGTGAATATAATTGGCAAGATTACCAGGATTCCTCGCCGCCATGGCATGGTCCTTATTATCCGTTGGAACAACCAGTACCAGCTCTACACCAGACATTTCATCAAGCTAACTTAATGTGAGGATCTAAGGAAGATGATTTCTTAGCTGGCATGAGAAAACTGTTTCAAGATGAAGAAGATATTGATTGCAGTGCGATAGTTGAGGAGGAGGATGAGGAGGAAGACCTTACAATTCAGACCGTGGGGAAAGGAGTTGTTCTAAAAAACTGGACTGTTGCACCATCCTGGACCCGTCGAGTTCCTGGGTAGCTTGGCAGATTAACATCAATTATTTTTAAGCATTTGTGACATTTTCAGTATTTTGCTTTGAAATAATTTCTCAAGTCATCGAGTTGCATTTGTTTACGTTTTAAAGATTTAAATTAATGCATTGCTACTTTTCGTATTTACTATTATTCTCTACATTTTCTCCTTTTATAACATTATTTATTATTACCTATCCCGATGAACCTGTGACTGTTGCATGTAATGAGACAACACAACATAAAGATAGTGATTGAAAAGGCCTGGAAGATAATACGATACATGAGAAAATCATCAGAGAAGTGAAATTTATTGAAAATAAGCCAAAGTCCAATTTGGACTAAACTGAAGCGGTTAACTTAGGGGATTCTGAACTGGTAAAGAAAACACGCATAAGCATTCATCTATCACCATCAGAGAAAGAGTACATCAGATTCCTAAAGGAATATGAAGATATCTTTGCATGGTCCTACGACTATATGACGGGTTTGAGTACATCCATAGTAGCTCACAAGTTACCCACTAATCCTACATGTCCACTAGTAAAGCAGAAGCTTAGAAAATTCAAGCCGAATATGAGTTTGAAGATAAAAGAGGTGGTCACCAAGCAGATGAAAGCCAAGGTTCTTATAGTAGCCGAGTAACCGACTTGGTTGTCCAACATTGTGCCAGTTCCGAAGAAAGGTGGGAAAGTCAGAATATGTGTGGACTACCGAGATCTAAACAGATCAAGTCCCAAAGATGATTTCCCGTTACCTAATATATATATATTGATCGACAAATATGCCAAACATGAACTCCAATCATTTGTGGATTGCTTCGTGGGGTACCATCAGTTCTGGATGGATAAGGAGGATGCTGAAAAGACAGCCTCCATCACGCCATGGGGAATATATTGTTATAAAATGATGCCATTTGGTCTAAAGAACGTCGGAGCCACCTACATGAGAGCCATGACAACTATTGTCCATGACATGATACACAAAGAGATAGAAGTGTACGTGAATGACATTATTATCAAATCCAAAAGGAGTATGGATCATATAGCGGATCGGATGAAATTCTTCAATCGGCTTCGAAGGTATAATATGAAACTGAATCCTCTAAAGTATGCTTTCGGAGTCCCTGCCAGAAACTTATTAGGATTCATCGTCAGTCAGAGAGGAATTGAGTTAGACCCATCAAAAGTCAAAGTAATCCATGACTTGCCACCTCCAAAGAATAAGAAAGACGTAATGAGCTTTTTAGGGCATCTTAATTACATTAGTCGCTTTATAGCTCAATCAACAGTGATATATGAGCCGATCTTCAAAATGCCGAGGAAAGAGGTTGCAACAAGCTGGACGGAAGAATGCCAGAAAGCCTTCGACAAAATCGAGGAGTATTTATCCAAACCGCCCGTTCTGGTCCCACCAGAGCCAGGAACACCACCGCTGCTTTATTTTTCTGTACTGGATGGAGCTTTCGGTTGCGTTTTAGGACAACATGATGAAACTGGAAGAAATGATCATGCAATATACTATCTGAGCAAGAAATTCACACCCTACAAAGCCATGTACTCTTTGCTAGAACATACCTGTTGTACTTTGACATGGATAGCTCAGAAGTTGAGGCATTATTTCTGTGCATACACTGCATATCTCATATCGAGGAAGGATCCACTAAAATATATCTTTCATAAGCCTATGCCTACGGGTAGGTTATCCAAGTGGAAAATATGTTTTAGCGAGTTTGACATCGTCTATGTAACTCAGAAGGCGGACAAAGGACCAAAATTGGCATATAATTTGGCAGAAAATCCCGTAGATGGAAAATACGAACCATTTAAAATTTATTTTCCCGATGAGGAGATATCGTTCGTGGGAGAAGATATCACTGAAGCATATGATGGTTGGAGAATGTTCTTCGACGGAGAAGAAAACTTCAAAGGAGTAGGTATCAAAGCTGTTTTGGTATCAGAAACTGACCAACACTATTCGATATTTACAAAACTCGGGTTTCCATGCACCAACAATATGACAGAATATGAGGCTTGCATCTTGAGACTCAAGTTGGCCATTGACATGAATGTTCAGGAGCTATTGGTAATTGGAGATTCCGATCTATTGGTGCATTAGGTTTTAGAGGCATAGGCTACAAAGGACACCAAACTATTTCCATATTTGCACTGTGTACAAACGTTCGCAGATGCATTGGCCAAAGATAGCATATATCAAAAGGTTCACAAAGATAGAATTCAAATCTATTGTTCGCAGATGCATTGGCCACTCTATCTTCCATGATACAACACCCAGACAAGAACTTCATCGATCATGTCCCAAAAGGAATTAATAAAGAGCCAACTTATTGTGCTCATGTTGAAGAAGAGAGCGATGAAAATCCGTGGTTCCACGACATCAAGGAATATTTGGCAAAAAGATAATATCTAGAGCACTCAACTCATACTCAGAAGTGCACGCATTGAAGATTAGCCAACCATTTGTTTAAAAGTGAAGGAATTCTGTATAGAAGAAGTCATGACTTAGGGTTACTATGGTGTGTCGATTCCAAGGAAGCATCCAGATTGCTCGAGGAAATACATGCCGAAACTTGCGGACCGCACATGAATGGCTTCGTCTTAGCCAAGGAAATACTTAGAGTAGGGTATTTCTGGATGACTAGGGAAATAGACTGCATCAAGCATGTTCAGAAATGTCACCAATGCTAGATATATACTGATATGATACGAGTGCCACCCAATGAACTCAATGCAACAAGTGCACCCTAGATTTTCTCAGCTTGGGGCATGGGTGTCATTGGTCTAATCGAACCCGCTGCTTCAAATGGGCATAGGTTCATTCTAGTGGCCATAGACTATTTCACAAAATGTGTGAAAGTTGCATCTTACACAGCTGTAACTAAGAAGGTTATCGCAGATTTTGTTAGGGATCGTATTGTTTGTCAGTTCAGAGTGCTAGAGTCAACCATCACCGACAATTCCGCCAATCTCAACAGTTATCTAATGAAGGCCATGTTTGAAAATATAAAGATCAATCATAAGGATTCTATAGCATACATGCCGCAAATGAACGGAGTTGTAGAAGCTGCCAACAAAAACATCAAGAAGATACTAAGGAAAATGGTAGATAATTGCAAACAATGACACGGGAAGATGCCATTTTCTCTGATCGGGTATCGTACTATGGTTCACACATAAACTGGGGAAACTCCCTACCTATTGGTTTACAGTACTGAAGCAGTTATTCCTGCCGAAGTAGAAATCCCTTCTTTAAGAATTATTCAAGAGGCTGAGCCCAGCGATGCAGAATGGGTACAGAGCCGCTATGAACAACTAGCTCACATTGATGGTAAAAGAATGAATGTGGTGTGTCACGGTCAACTCTATCAGAACAGGACGGCAAGGGCCTTCAACAAAAGGGTCCTACAGAGGAAATTTACACCGGGGCAATTGGTGCTAAAATGAATCTTTTCACATCAAGATGAAGCCAAGGGGAATCTTTCACCCAATTGGCAGGGTCCCTATATGGTTCATTGCAGAAATGGACAAAATGATTTGGAAAAAATCTATCAACTCAGACGTAGTTATAAGATACTATGTATAGGATTATTCGCACTTCTTCACTTGATGTATCTGAACTATGCTTGACCTGATTCCCGTTTAACAGCGGTTACGTAGACAACCTTGTGGGCTCGGTCACATCTTAATAAAATCTTCATTTTCCCATGGTCAGAAACTAGGGGCAAGATTGCAAGTTCAGTCTACTTCGTCGTGTATGGAAAAACCAAAGAGTATTGTCAGAAGTATGCATTTAAACTTGGGAAGAATTTAGAGGAGGACCCTCAAATTCTAAAAAACAAAAAGGGTTGCAATGTGTCTAAATGTGTCACAGTCACCGGCTCATCTAAATTATTTGATCTTACATTCTACAATACATTTCAAGCAATTAAATTTTTGCAAATAAGTTTTCAAATGTATACATATTTTTTGAAAACTTTGTTTCTATAACAGCAGGATGCTACACAGGGTAACTCAAATAGAACTGCAATACAAGAGTGAAGGCAAAGCTAGGAGTCAAGAGCACAAACCAACATTTCCCCCGCAAGACTAATAATTTTTCTTTGAATGCATTCACAATGAACACAATTAGAATATTTGTAAATATATACACACAGCAAAATCACTATCTTTATAACGACAAGGTTTCCAAACGCAACATATCAAGCTAAGAAATACTTCACCCTCTCACAGCTATCCTTTGCTTTTCTCGCATAAGGCTAAGCATTGCCATTCCTTGCATGAAATTTATCATTGTCTCTCTATCTTGCATTAGGCTAGGCATTTCCTCTGTAATTGGATAAGGCTAAGCACTGCCTTTCCTTTGCATGAGACTAAGCCTTGTCTCCCTTCCTTTGCATGAGACTAAGTATTGTCTCCACTTCTTACGTGAGGCTAAGCATTGCCTCTGTAATTGCATAAGGCTAAGCACTGCCTTTCTCTTCATGAGACTAAGCACTGTCTCGCTTCTTTACATAAGGCTAAGTACTGTCTCTCTTCCCGGTATAAGGCTAAGCACTGCCTTCCCTTGCATAAGGCTGAGTCCGACCTTTCCCCGCACGTGACTAAGCTTTGTCTCTGTTTCCTGCATAAGGCTAATCATGCCTTTCTTTGCATAGGACTAAATATTGTACCCACTAGACTGCATAAGGCTAATCATTTCCTTTCCTTGCGTGAGTCTAAGCGCTATCTCCATCCTCTGCATAAGGATTTTTTCAAATCACATCATTCCCCGCTCAATTCCGCCAAAATCGGTCATCATTTTCTTTACCCGATAACTCTTTTATCATTTTCGGGTAAAGAGGGGCAGTTGTTGATACCCAATTTTTCTCTCATATTTTTTGAAATATCATGCATACTTTCAAAATGTCATTCTGCATCACTATTTAATTTACAAGATCTATATGAGCATTTTTGTAATTTTCCATAATTTTTTTGAGTTTTAAAATTAATTTTCTTACATTTAAATTATCTAAATATTTACCAATTATTTCTTTAAATTTTTTCTTGTGATGACTTAATCATCCAAACTAGTATTTTCACCTATATACATACTTCAAATATATTTACTTCATTTCATATAATTACATTGGTATTTTTAGGCTATTCGCACAATCTTACAATAATAGCCTATATTTTGCAATTGTATTGTATTTGTCATTTTATTCAAGGTCAAAATAATATTTTATATTTTTATAATCTTCTACTATTATTTTTAAGTATTAATTTGTATAAATAGAATTTTTATATATTTATTTAACTATTTTGTATTAAATTGTTTCCTTTTTTAATATCTTATTTAAAAGCTGGCCCAATGTTTGGGCTAATTTTCAGACCAAACAAGACCCAAATCCCTAGCCCAATCCCCAAGCCCAAGCCAAAAGACCCCTAATTCCCCCACCCGGTCGGTACCCTTTAAGATAACCCGCCTCGCTTCCCCTTTTGATCTTGACCGTTGATCTCAAATGATCAACGACTCATAATTAACCTACCAATCTCTTTATATCCCCTCACCCAAAAAAACCTATCCCATTTCACCTGTTCGCCGCCTCTAAACGCTCTCCCCTCTCCTTCAAAAACATTTGTCGCCCTTTCTCAATCTTCTCCGATTCTGGTTCAATCATGGATTCCTTTTGTAATTTTCTTACCTTTTATGTGTTACCTCAGTATTACTTATAAGATTTTGGTATTACTTAGTATTTTCCCCATTTTATGCAAATATCAATCTCCGAATCAAGGGAGATCAGCTTCACCCTTTAGTATTTAGACGATATTTTGTTCATATGCATCATCGCAAGGTCGTACGGGTTCAATTCAGTGAGATTTTTGACTACTTTTTGGTTCTCCATCATGAACTAGGGTTTACCTAATTTTTATCCTAATCCGATTAAATTGATTCTGCATGTTATTATTTCCTTATTTATGTTTGATTTTACAGTGTATCCTTGTTTGTTTGCTTGATTTCTACTACTACATAAGCCCCTCCCTAATTCCCCTCTAGAGGAAAAGAAAATTTTCATGACTATTGCACTCTATATATTTTACTCACTCGTTCATCTTCTCTGAAACACTTGACTTTTTGACCGGCTAAAAGCCAAGGCCATAATATTATCATCCTCCTCCGATGCAAGCAATGCTCGGGGTCCTTACGAGGCTCTTGTGAACTCTGAAGCAACGGAGATTTGGGGTTCTTACTACCAGTATTCTAAAATCTTTATTCCCTTGCTTGTTTGATTTTGCTACTGGTTAGTGCCTTTAGCTATTGCAATGTTCAGTATTTTTCCTTTTGTATATCTCTATGAGTTCTAGGTATTAAGGACGTTTAAAATTCTTTGATCATGATTTAGTTCCTTTGTTAGTGGTGAATCCTTGATACTGCACTACTATGATACTCCCCTATCATTCTGTATTCTTTGATAGTTGAATGCATTTTAGCACATGTGATAGATTCCAGTTTGTTCTTAGTTTGCATTAGGATAATATGTATTTTTCACTATATCTTGCACTTCTATGTTGAAATTCCTTCATTTCCTGTGGAATCAGTTCCATACTTCTGTGTTTTTCTTAGTATCTGAACATGTTTGAGTATTGAGTTTCAATGCATGCCTATTGTAGATGTTCTTTTAATGAAACTGACTACCTGTTGTTAGTTATAGAATCTGTTTCATGCCTTGCTCTGGGTACTATGCTAAAACTCTTATGAAACCATTCCTTTGCTTTAGGTACTATGCTAATCGACTATTTCCTTGCTATCTGTAATCCTGATCTTTAGCATCATCTAAGATTTAGGGTAAATGTCACATTTTCTCTCTTTTGTATGGTCAACTAACATGTTAATGTGTAGCGAATCTACCTTTCACATGCCATAAGTTTCTGTAAAGCCTTTGTATTATGATCAAACTCCACCGTGTTAAGTTTCATGCTATTGACCAAGCTATACTACTAGTATGTTGATATGTTGTTTGCGACCTTATTAGAACTGTCATGGTTGAACTTTCATCGTACCAGATAGACATTTGAAAATATTTAGGTTAGTGCCGTATTCTGGACTTGTTTGGCATTCTGCACTCTTATATGTTTATCTTATAACCTCAGAAAACCTGATTCCCCTAACTCTCTCAATATATTCCTCTGCTCAATATACTATCTCCTGCTAATTGATCGAGTCTGGAATGTCAGTATTGTTATATCAACTTGCCATGAAGAATCTATGCCTTATTCATCCTCTTAACCTGTATGTCTTTTGTTTAATCAATCCTACTATGTTTTCTTCTAAAATAAAAAAAAATGCATTTCTTCAAATTTTGTCACTACGTCCATAATTCTTTAAGTAAATGCTATGTGTATTTGTCAAATTGCCAACTCCCAATTGTTTGGCAAGTGAGACTCCATCTGGGTTCTAACATGGTTCCAAAACCTAGACTTGGGTCGTACAATTGAAACCCTCCAGTTCTTTGAGTTGAATTCGCATCTGGTCCTGCTATTTATAGAAGGTTGAGCTTGTGGAAGGCCCAGGCAGTGCTGGGTCTTCTTAATTTTTGTTTTGGGGCCTGCTCTTGGGCCTGCAATTTCTCGTGTATAGTATTTACTTATGTTCATTAATTGGGCCTGTAATAATTTATAAACAAATAATTATGGTGTTTGTGAAATTGAGGAAACAAGTATATTCTAATGTTTGCATAAAAGGGTAGAGAACATGCCTACAGGGTTTGTGTGACCTACTTGTTATTTTATCCACCCTACCATATATGTTATTTGGTTTTTCATGTGCACTAGTAGAAACCATGCTTATAGGGAATCATACACTCACTCAACGTGTTTTACTATGTTTACTGTCATGCGTTATTAGACAACATGCATATATGAATTAGATGTCCACTCCTTCAATTTGTGCAACTGTAGTGTATTTATCATATCTATAAGACCTTAATTGACTAATTAGCTAATGTTATTGTTGTTTCCATTATATTACTCGCCTAGAAAACATTCCTATAAGGGTGAAGAGTTATAGAATCAGTTTCAATTGCCAACTCTTAGAAATCTTGCCTATAGAACACTGTTACTCGCCTGGAAAGTACGCCAACAAAATCAAACACGGATAATTTTTAAGCTTTCAAACGCTTTTATTGCCTCATTGCGCAAACAATTTAGAGATCACGCATATATTATTTAAAAATACCTATAATCTGCAAATTCATTGTTATAGAACAACACCACTGCATGTATGCTTGAAAAATCAAAATCACATAGGAGCATGTCTATAGGACTTAAGGACTATGATTCGTCTTAATTCTGAAATTTTGTCTACTTCTTATAATATGAACTTGCTCGCGTGCATTTGTTGCTTACATGTGGAGGCCAACTTGAGCCATTTATTGTCTTTATGTGTAGTCCTACATGATTTGAATGTCGCTTAGATTTATTAGTTTTGAGAAACCTAAGTAAAGTCTAGAACCATCCAAATAGTAGGTCCAAAGCCTCATGGGCCATAGGCATGGGACGGGTAGTGCAGGCATGGACACAACTTGGAACTGAATTAGAACGCTTTAGGTAAACAACTTTAATATAATAATCGGGTAGCATGAAATGATAGTCTGTGCCCGTTGAATAATATGAGTAACTCCTATCTAAATGTTGTTGCGAAGTATTATTTATGTTGCACGGGGTGATCCTTTAGGCTAAAAATATTAGCCCCTCATTTTTTTTATATACTTGATATCTACATTTAGTCGTTTAAACATTGTAGTTGTATCCTTGTAGTCCATAAGATTTGTACCAATTGCGTTATAATGATCTAATTACATAATCCACATAGTCCTAAGTTCGGCCGAGACCCATAGTTGTGGACCTTGAAGAGTGCCTAACACCTTCTCTTTCAAGTAATTTTAACCCTTACCCGATCTTTGGTGATGTTGACTAGTCAAACAGAGTTATCTGCACAATAGTTGCCCTAACGCATATTAGACCCCATATTTTCGTACATGAAAGTACGCCATAAATAAATTGATGAAAGCTCGAAAATGAGATGTTACATCCCGTATTTTTGTACGTTAAAAGTTCGTCGTAAGCTAATCAACGTAAGATCGGGAATGAGATTATTTTGAGATTATAAGCATTATTCTATTTCAAACAAGTAATGAGTAAATTCGTGAAGTTGAGAGGCTAAGCAAATCGAAGAAAATGAATTTCATCGAATTTTGACATTTTGGGATAAAATACGGCCCGAGCTAAAATACCCGATATTTATGGACTAGTACCATACAAGGTACCACATGACCATGATAGTAAGATGTATAAGGTGTGTTTAAAGTGAGTAGTATTATAAGTAATTTGAGATGGTTCCTAATTATGTGAATAATCGGGTAATTATTAATTTTAGTGGGAGATTAACAATTAATTAGAAGTTTGTGGTTAATTATTTAAGTACAATTTTGGATAATCATTTAGGGACAACACTTCCATGTGGGATTCTAGAATTATGGCAGCAAATTGCCATCTAATTAGGTGCTTAAAGAGCTGGTGGCAAATATTTAAGAACATGGGCACCTTGTATCATTCTTGTTGAAGAATTATATTCAAAGACCTCTCTTTAATTCACAAAACTAGAATGGAAAACGTGATTTGCTTCAGCAAGAAAAGCCATCCAAATATGAGATCAAATTCACCAAAATGGAGGTGTTAGACATCTACCAATGTAACGGATCTCCAACCAAGAAATTTTCATGCAAAATTATACTACGTAATGTTATAGCAACGCGATTTTTGCAATTCTAAGGGAGTATGGTACAATCTTTCTCAAGAATATCATATTGATTTTTTTCTAATTCGATCCGCCGTTACGTGTTCGTCGCAAAAGACACGTGTTAGAGGAATTGTCAAGAGAATTGGTCCAGGTATGTTAAGGCTATCCCTTCTTTCTTTTTGGCATGATCTATGCGACACGAATGAAACGAGAAAATGCACAACCTCCATAAATGACTCTATTTATAGAAGTATTAGATATGCCTATGTTCTTGAATTCCCATATGTCTTATTATTTTATCGTCTGTTCATGGGTCTCAGAAAATACGTAGGTTGATAAAGTTTATTTCATGATATTACTCAAAGGCATAATGGTACTTCTCATGCATTGCATTCATTTACATTGACCTATAACCAGATGGCGTTATATATGCATATATATATATATGGGATATGAAAAAAGGTTACGAAGTTATATACGCACCACCACTTGATCAGCTGGTATACGTTAATGAATTGCCCACAGTGGCCGAGATGATATCATGGGATGCCCTCAGAGGCTTGATGAAGTTATGAATGCATATACCTATGAATGGTATGACATTTATATGCATATGCATGATATTATAAATATGAAGTGATTCACAGAGTTATTTAGATATACATGTCGAGTCTTTTACTCCATGTTTCTCTCATGACTATTATTTAGTGATTTTCATTCCTTAAATACTCGATAAATTATTTGTACCGAAGTCCCTTTTCCCTGGGGATGCTGTGTTTCATAACCGCAGGTCTCGATAGACAGGTCGAGAGTCCTCCAAGTCGGCGACCAGCTCTGCGGAAGATGTTGGTGCACTCCATTTGCTCCGTAGTTACTTGTTTGGTCAGTATGATTTAGATGCGTATTTTTTGGTATGGCGGGGCTCTGTCCCGACCTTTATGATAATTATGTATTCTTAGAGGTTTGTAGACAGATGTCATGTATATAAAAGATTGTATGGCCTTGTCGGCCTATGTTCCGTGTACGAGTGATCGTTTTGGTCTTATAAGCTAGTATGTCATATGTATAAGTGTATTCCCTCATGCTTTACTCTGGTTCATTTGCCTATGATAAAATGATACGAAAGATACGTTACGTTGGTACTCGGTTGAGTAAGGGCACCGGGTGCCCGTCGCGGCCCATCGGTTTGGGTCGTGACAAAAGTGGTATTAGAGCAGTTATGTCCTAAGGAGTCTACAAGCCATGTCTAGTAGAGTCTTGTTTATGGGTGTGTTGTGCACCACACTTATAAGAATGAGGCTACAGGGTATTTAGGACTACCACTCTTTCTCTTACTCTAGATCGTGTGGTATAGCTCAGTTGTAAGAACTCAATTTCCTAAACTCTATCTTATTCATAATACGACGATGCCTACATCCAGAAAGATGATAAGAGATATAGTTGTGGAAGAGTTAATTTAGAGGAACTCAATTTTGCATGATGCTCATGGTGAGAAAAAAAAGCAAAGGTGAAGAAGGGTACGAGACACCTAATTAATGAAGATTATTAGTATTCACAAATCAAGCAGAGAAATCTAAGCATTTTGAGTTACCTTCAACAGTAACAGAGGTATGTACAATTGGCCACACACATCTGATTTATGTCTTATGGGGGCTAACAAAAGTAGTATAAGAGAAGGACGGATATCAAGATCCGGCTGGGGTAAGAGTAACCCAAAATGGCGAACGGATTCTTTGTGTTAGTTGACATTTCCGACGGATATAGCAAATGTGCTAATAGATCTCCTTGTGAGATACCCAGATGGTGCACTCTAAAATAGTACAACTTGATATGAGTACTACAGAGATAGGAACTGGAAGCCTGGAAAGGATAAATATTATCTTAGTGTGACTAGCGTCCCTAGTATAGCGAGTACGTTAAACAACCCGAAGAGCCACTGGATGGAGCAAAGGGGAGCTAAAAGTAAAATAATGTCTTGTTTGAGTTTTCAGAATAAAGTGATAGACATAAATATTAGCAGGAAATAAGAAGAGAGTTAATGAAGCATTATGAGTAAGATGTGATACATGGATGACAACAGTAGATAAAAAAGATGACAGTATTATAGAGTCTATAGTCAAGTGAAGGAAAAGACGAGAGATGACAGGCCTTGAGATAACAAAAGATTATAGTCCATAAAGTTATATCCTCATTTCGAGAAATAAGTTCGGGACTCCAACGTGATTACCAAAAGGAAAAATTAGACCTTAGAGTAATAAGATATCAACATGGACTAATGAACAAGATAAACTACACATGAACTAGGGACTGAGTAGTAGTCAGCATAATGAGAATTTCAAAGATTGCGTCCCGGCGATAATAGAATAGACGACAGAAGAATACCCTTTAAAATTCCTTCAGGAAGATGCTTCCCTAAAGCAAGAAATATGAGCAAAGTTAAGCTTAAGGGACTGTATGTGCCAGTTAGACTAAGTGTCACCCTCGTGAGTAAGGCATTTTGTTATCCTTAGTACAGAAGGATTACCGCAAGGCGAGTAAGGGTCATTGATGATGTGAAAAGACACTAAAGATGAAGAGGTAAAACATCTATAGGTAGATCGTCGTAGCACAAAATTTAGTTCTTCCCTAAAGGGAGGAATATGGTGTGATGTGGCATTAAGTCAGAATTAAGTGGTTCTAATAACTATGGAATGGTATAGGAAGAATGCGATAAAAATGAGAAAGGGATAAGATTACACTTATTCAAATCCTACAGATATGCTATGATTCCAGAACATTATGCAAGCACGACGTCAGGGAGAGGAAGTAAGGATTCCTACCCGAGATGTTATTGGTAGATATGGAACCAGTGCGAGACGTAACTTAAGACAACGGATAAAATCCAAGAAGATTACGCGGAATATTGATATGAAATGGGCCAACGAGTATTTAGTAGTTGACCCAGGAAGAGCCTAATTATGGCTAAACAAGAGGACACAAACAAATCAACAGATTGTGCAAGACGAACATAGTGAACCCCAAAATGGGGAATCCAGTATCGCAAATATGACATCGTGATCCTTGAGATATATTCAAATAGCAGTTGGGGTAGTTAAAGGTAAATGAAAGAGAATGCCACTGGGAAGACGGTCAAAATATTAGATCAGAAGCAACCCTACAAGCACCAGGGCATGGAAATAAGTAACTAAGGATAATTATAGGCGGGGAAGAACATAAAAATATTCCGTCAAGTATACAATGTGATAAGCATGTAACTTTACAATAGCCAGAAGGTCTTCCTAAATACTACAATGAAAGACTAGCTGAGGAAATAAGGAAGAAGGCTTCAACCTAAGCACAGTGACCAAAAAAGGAAATGATCTTGTAACAATAGTCTCAAAACAACATTGCATGCACTCCATAAGAAGTGGCATCTAGCGTGGCTAATGAGCGGGAAATGAAACCTAAAGTAATATTCGAGACCATATGAAGTGCAAAAAAATTCGACATGCGTGTGAATTAAGATAAGCTAAGTATGCATGCAACAAGGGGGCAGAAAGACCAGGAAAAGTAATTGTTTATGATAAAAAAAAGCTTAGATGGAACGAAAGGAATTATTTTATTATTTATCCAGAGTCAGTTACGTTGTGAACGCATTTAAAATTTTGGAGTATTATCCATGCAGCATATGTATTGACATTCATACAGTTGTAGAAGACTCCGATATAAGTTAAACGAAGGAATTGAGCCCAGGGCATTGACAAAGGATTGAATTGTTAGAAGATTGTCTCATGGATATTCCATAGCGCTCATGAAAGGCTAAAGTAATAACTAATACCAAGAGCCACAAATCGGAAGATAGCTTAAGTCTACGTGAAGGCTGATCAGAAGGAAGATGAAACTAAAGAGTGACACCAACTAAGTAAATATGGAGTTTGATTATTAGACCGAGAAAATTATAGACCTCACGATTGAGAACATTGCAGGATCACTCTTAGATATCAGAGGGATAAGAGAGATAGTACAGTAGCCATATTCTATAGTGCCTCTATGATAAAGCCAGTGAGAAAAGTAACAGCCTCACAAGAAGTAAATATGAAGCTCCCACCAGATTGTGTATGCTCCATAGGTGCAAGTGTTATAAGAGAGCTTCAAGTTGTGTATGTGAATTATACCTATGTGGAAGGGAGGTCCGAAAGAGATAGAAGATATGATGCGAGATTTTAAAGTAAGTAAGGTAAAGGTGAACAAGGTACGAGATACTCAAATGCAGAAGATTGTGAATAGTCCATACTTCTTATAGAAGGCTAGAAGCACTGGGATTTAGTATCCTGGAATGATAACGGCGTCGTCAGAGGCATATCTTCCAGCTTATGGCTTCTAGGTACCGAGAGATCTAGTCAACATAGTAAAGAAGATTTAGAGACAATGTGATATCTCGCTTGATGATCCAGAATAACATAAGGAAATCTATAGTGCAAGCAAGTTGAAGGAAGGTGGCGAGTAATATAAATAGATATGTGCAGGTCGCAAGCTAAAGTATGGTAAAGCGATGAATTTTTAGGAAGACATGAGTAAGGATAAGGAAAGGCAAGTGATAAGGTGACGAGAATAGATAAATCCTCGGGATTAAACCCATTAAAATAAGAAAGCTCATGGTTTCTCTAAGTTAGGGAAAGCTTAGTATAGCTTGAATGAACTGAAGGGAGTCTAAGACTAATAGCATTTAGAAGAGGTGGAATGCTGCCCTGGTAGTAGAATGAGGGTGTAGTTGTGGTAGATAAAGGATGATGTTTGGGTAATGATTTCATGAATTGTATAGGATTAAAATACCCACGTAAGGTAAATCACATTGAGATGTTATGAAATACGATTATGGAATTATAGTATTATATCGCCCCCAGGTGGATTAGGAAAATCACTTCAAATGTTTCATGATGCAACATGATCCCTACTGATTATGTAAGATGTTTCAAGTTATCAGTAGTATATTATAGAACAATATTGAGGTGAATCTAATGGATGGACAAAACTCACAAAGTATGAGATGAGATTAGGCCGTCATTCTTAAGATAAACAGTAATAAGGAAGCATTAAAGGACTTAGACTTATGCATATAGGAAAAGCAACAAGAGTAACCTGGAGTTTGGCAGCAGACCTCAGTAACTATTCGTGAGTTCAACAAAGTACCGAGCAAAGAACTTCAATATACCTATAGATGCCCACAGGGATATCTTGTCAAGATCTGTATATATTTACAAAGTGAGGCATAAAGATTGTCTAAAACAGGAGGAAAAAGCAAAGAAGAGTCTCATAGGCACATTTACAAGGCCAGAGTCGTACAAGCTGCATGATAGAAGGTAGCAACAGTTACGAGATTGGAAGGATTCTGCGGTTTAAGTCATGGTGTGAGAAAGAGGTCTAAAGGTGGAAATTCCCTAAGCTTTGGATTTATTCACAGAACAGTTGCATCGATGGCAAGGAGAGTACTAAAGTATTCAGAAGACATAAGTTATGAAAATGATTAGTACATTAGTCAACATTCGAGAACGAATATTCCAAAGAGGCGAACGAATATTCGTGAAAGTATGTCATAAATAAATTGATGAAAGTTCAAAAATGAGATGTTACATCCCGCATTTTCGTACGTTAAAATATTGTCGTAAGCTAATCAACGTAAGATCGAGAATGAAATTATTTTGAGATTATAAGCATTATGCTATTTCAAACAAGTGATGAGTAAATTCGTGAAGTTGAGAGGGTAAGAAAATCGAAGAAAATGAATTTCATCGAAGTTTGACATTTTGGGATAAAATAGGGTCCGAGCTAAAATACTCGGTATTTATGGACTAGTACCATACAAGGTACCACATGGACATGATAGTAAGATGTATAAGGTGTGTTTAAAGTGAGTAGTAGTATAAGTAATTTGAGATGATTGCTAATTAATATTACCCCTAATTATTGATTTTAGTGAGAGATTAACAATTAATTAGAAGTTTGTGGTTAATTATTTAAGTAAAATTTTGGATAATCATTACGGGACACCACTTCCACGTGGGATTCTAGAATTGTGGCAGCAAATTGCCATCTAATTAAGTGCTTAAAGAGGTGGTGGAAATAATTTAAAGACATGGGCACCTTATCTCATTCTTGTTGAAGAATTATA
This sequence comes from Nicotiana tomentosiformis, assembly GCF_000390325.3. Lineage (NCBI taxonomy): Eukaryota > Viridiplantae > Streptophyta > Magnoliopsida > Solanales > Solanaceae > Nicotiana > Nicotiana tomentosiformis. The sequence continues at coordinate 108,627,380 of NC_090816.1, read as the reverse complement.
TTCAAAGACCTCTCTTTAATTCATAAAAATAGAATGGAAAACGTGATTTGCTTCAGCATGAAAAGCCATCCATATCTGAGATCAAATTCACCAAAATTGAGGTGTTCAACATCTACAAATGTAACAGATCTCCAACCTAGAAATCTTCATACGAAATTATACTTACACAATGTTATAGTAACGGAATATTTGCGATTCTAAGGGAGTATGGTGCAATCTTTATCAAGAATATCATATGGATTTTTTCCTAATTTGATCCATCATTACGTGTTCATCGCAAAAGATGTGTGTTAGAGGAATTATCAAGAGAATCGGTCCAGGTATGTTAAGGCTATCTCTTCTTTCTTTTTGGCATGATCTATGCGACACGAACGAAATTAGCAAATACACAATTTCCATAAATGACTCTATTCATAGAAGTATTAGAGAAGCCTATGTTCTTCAATTCCCATATGTCTTATTATTCTATTGTCTATTCATAGGTCTCAGAAAATACGTAAGTTGATAAAGTTTGTTTCATGATATTACTCAAAGGCATAATGGTCTTATGACACTCCAAAAGATTTTATTGACGTACTTCTCATGCATTGCATTCATTTACATTGACCCATGACCAGAAGGCATTATATACGTGTATATATGTATATTATATGTATATGGGATATAAAAAAAGCTTACAGCGTTATATACGCACCACCACCTGATTAGCTGGTATACGTTGATGAATTGCTCACAGTGGCCGAGATGATATGATGGGATGCCCTTAGAGGCTTGATGATGTTAGGAATGCATATACTTATGCATGGTATGACATTTATACGCATATGCATGACATTATAAATATGAAGTGATTCACATATTTATTCAGATATACAGGTCAAGTGTTTTACTCCATGTTTCTCTCGTGTCTATTATTTACTGATTTTCATTCCTTACATACTCGGTACATTATTTGTACCGACGTCCCTTTTTCCTAGGGACACTGTGTTTCATGCCTTCAGGTCTCGATAGACATGTCAAGAGTCCGCCAAGTAGGTGATTAGCTCTGCGGAGTATGTTGGTGCACTCCATTTGCTCCGAAGTTGCTTGTTTGGTCATTATCATTTAGATGCGTATTGTTTGGTATGGCGGGCTCTGTCCCGACCTTTATGACAATTATGTATTCTTAGAGGCTTGTAGACAGATATTAGGTATGTGAAGATTGTATGCCCTTGTCGGCCTATGTTCAGTATACGAGTGATCGTTTTTGTCTTATAGGCTAGTATGTCATATGTATAAGTGTATTCCCTCATACATTACTCTGGTTCATTTACCTATGATAAAATGATACGAAAGATACGTTACGTTGGTACTCGGTTGAGTAAGGGCACCGGGTGCCCGTCGCGGCCCATAGATTTGGGTCGTGAAAATGCACCTTAAAAATCGTTAGGTGTCGACTCTTCTCTTTTAATCTTCTCCTTTAAAAGAGTTATCACACGTCGAAACCCAGCTTTTGCAACGAAGAAAAAGGGGCACGACACTTATTTCACCATATCAATATCACGAATAACATATAAAATCTATTGCGGCACATAACCCGATGTCGCCGGATCAATATAAAATCCTCCCTTATTTCACCATATAAATATCAAGAGTAACATATAAAATAAGTTGTGATGTGCAAACCGATCCCACCTTTTCAATATCAAGTCCTCCCATATTTAACCATATCACATAATCCTCCATTATTCCACTCGTTGCGGCGTGCAACCCGATCATATCATATTATAATTTATCAATATCATAATCCTCCCTTGTTCCACCCATTGCGGCATGCAACCTGATCCACAAGGAATTTAAATTAACAACAACAATCCAATACTCAATTTACAAGAATTTCTATAATTATAGGGTATGAGGAGACGACAACAAAGGAACCACGTAATAATAAGAGGAATGCAACAATTATTATAAGACAATAGGACAAGTGAAGCACATGACAACTAAGGTGTGCAAGTACAACAGTTAAGGCAAGTAACAAATAAGCACACAGTCATAAAAGAAACTCAACAAATAAGAGGTAACAAGACATTAAGGAATCCAATAACTTCAGCTAAAGCATATAAGGACGAAACAACAAGTAAGAGGTAGAACATGTACTAACAACGTCAAATAGAGCATTTAAGAGTAGATTAATAATGAATGATCTAATATGTCATGACAGTTAAATTAAAGGCAAGACAAGAGTCTAGATAACCTAAATCGGTCAAATACTACATATAGATCGTGTACCCACTCATCACCTTGCGTACAAGGCATTGAGATAACACAAATAGCACAATCAACCCAATCCCAAGGGTAGTTTCCCCCACACAAAGTTAGACAAGTTACTGTAACGATCGGACCTGTCGTTTTGAGAGTTATAGCCCCGTTTATTACCATTTCTACTTCTTTGTGTGTTATTTAGCTATATTATGTTATATCGGGTTAGTTGGTTCGGGACCAGAGTGGTTTCAGAGTTAATTGAGACACTTAGTCTCTTAAGTTGGAAAATTCAACTGGATGTTGACCTATGTGTAAACGATCTTGGATTTGAATTCTGATGGTTTTTTTAGATCCGTTAGGTGATTTTGGAATTAGAAGTACATCCGGGATGTAATTTAGAGGTCAGTGGTAGAATTAGGCTTGAATTGGCAAAATTGTAAATTTGGCGATTTCGGTCGGCAGTGGAAAATTTGATATCAGGGTCAGAATGGAATTCCAAAAGTTGGAGTAGCTTCCTAGTGTTATTTTTGATGTGTTTACAAAATTTGAGGTTATTCAAACGTGGTTTGGTTGGTTTCGGCATCGGTTGCCGAATTTGGAATTTAGAAGTTCTTTGGCTTGAATCTGAGGGTAATTTGATGATTTGATGTTGTTTTGAGTGATTCGAAGGTTCAACTAAGTTGGTAAAATAAATGTTCATCCTCGAACGGAAATAGAAAAGTACCTAGATTAGTGAAAAGGTGTGTATTTCTACTCCGCATATCCGACTCAGTCTCCCACGTGACTGACCTCTCCACTGCACTCGAACTAAAGGATAACTCTTACACCTCAACTGTCGGACCTTCCAGGCTAGAATAGCCATCGGCTCCTCCTCATAAATCAAATCCTTGTCCAATTGGACTGAGATGAAATCTAACACATGGGACGGATCACCGTGATACTTTCAGAGCATGGACACACGGAACACCACATGAATTGCTAATAAACAAGGTGGTAGTACAAGCCACTAGGCCACCCCACCCACTCTCTCAAGAATCTCAAAGGGTCTGATATACCTAGGGCTTAACTTACCCTTCTTTCCGTACCTCATCACACCCTTCATAAGTGAACCCCGGAGCAATACCCTCTCTCCAACCATGAATGCAATATCACGAACTCTATGGTCGGCATAATTGTTCTGCCTAGATTGAGCTGTGTGAAGTCGATCTTGAATAATCTTGACCTTATCCAAGGCATCCTATACCAAATTGGTACCCAACAACCAAGACTGTCCCTGTACAAACCAAACAACTGGCGAACTTCACCGCCTACCGTATAATGCTTCATAAGGAGCCATCTAAATGCTTGACTGGTAGCTATTGTTAAGAACCTCCGAAGTCTATAATATAAGCTCGAAGCATATCCTCCAATATTTGAATAGTGAACTCGGAATGTCCGTGCATCTAGGGATGAAATGATGTACTCAACTCAACCTGCGTTCCTAATTCAAGTTGTACGACCCTCAAAAAGTACGAGGTAAACTTAGTACCTCGATTAGAAATGATATACACGGGCACACAATGAAGAAGGACAATCTCGCTGATGTAGATCTCAGCTAACTGCTTTGAAGATTAGGTAATTGTCACTGGAACAAAATGTGCCGACTTGGTCAACCTGTCCACAATGACCCATACTACGTAGAAATTCCTCTAAGTCCATGGAAGTCCAACAACAAAGTCCATAGTTATACACTCCCACTTCCACTCAAGAATCTCTAGCATCTAAAAAATTCACTAGGCCTCTGATGCTCGTACTTTAACTATTGAAAATTTAGACACTGAGCTACATATGCAACTATATCCTTCTTCGTTCTCCTCTACCAATAATGTTGTCGCAAATCCTGATACATATTGGCGGGACCTGGATGAATAGAATACCAGGAACTATGGGCCTCCTCAAGGATCAACTCATGAATTATATCCATATTGGGCGCACAAATACAACCCTGGATCCGCAAAACTCCATCGTCTCCCACAATAACCTGGTTGACACCGCCGTGCCCCACTGTGTTGTTAAGGACAAGCAAAGATGGATCATCATACTGACGCTCTCTGATGTGCTCCTACAAGGAAGACTGAGTGACTATGCAAGCTAAAACATGACTGTGCTCCGAAACATCTAACCTTACAAACTGATTGGCCAAAAACTGAACATCTACAGTTAGAGGCCTCTCACCAACTGGAATATACGCAGGCTGCCCATACTCATAGACTTTCTACTCAAGGCATCGGCCACCACATTGGCCTTCCCGGGATGGTACAAAATGGTGATATCATAGTATTTCAATAACTCCAACCATCTCATTTACTTCAAATTGAGATCCTTTTTATTGAATAGATATTGTAGGCTCCGATGAACCATGAATTCCTCACACAACACGCCGTACATATAATACCTCCAAATATTCAGCGCATGAACAATGGTTGCCAACTCTAGATCATGAATTGGGTAATTTTCTCATGAACCTTTAACTATCGTGACGCGTATGCAATCACCCTGCTATCCTGCATCAATACTACTCCGAGCCCAACTCGAGATGCGTCAAAATACACCGAGGAGGATCCTGAACCTGTGGGCAACACTAACACACACGTTGTAGTAGAAGCAGTCTTGCGCTTCTAGAAGCTCAACTCGCACTCATCCGACCATCTGAATGAGGCATTTTTTGGGTCAATCTGGTCAATGGGGCTTCTATGGATGAAAACCCTTCCACGAACCGACGATAATAACCTACCAAACAAGGAAACTCCAGAACTCTATAGCTTAAGTAGTTCTAGGCCAGTTCTGAATTGCCTCAATCTTCCTAGGATCCACGTTTATGCCCTCTACCAATACAATATGCCCTAAAAAGGGGACTGAGTCTAACCAAAACTCACACTTGGAAAAATTGGCATATAACTAACTATCCCTTAGGGTCTGAAGTACAGAAGATGTTGTTCATGCTCCTCTCCAATGTGGGAGTAAATCAAGATATCATCAATGAATACAATCACGAACAAATCTAACTAGGGCTTAAACACCCGGTTCATCAACTCCGTGAATGATGCTGGGGAATTTGTCAACCCAAATGACATCACAAGGAACTCATAATGCCCATACTGAGTCTGAAAATCTATCTGAAGGACATCAGATGCCCTAAGCTTCAACTGGTGGGAGCCAAACCTCAAATCAATCTTTGAAAATACCTTGGCACCCTGAAGATGATCAAATAATTCATCAATCCTCGGCAAAGGATACTTGATCTTGATAGTGACCTTGTTCAACTGCCGGTAGACGATAGTTTATACACATCCTCATCGAACCATCTTTCTTCTTCACAAACAACACAGTAGCACCCCCTGGGCGAGACACTAGGTCTAATGAATCCTTGATCAAGTAAATTTTGCAGTTGATCCTACCATTCCTTCAACTCGGGCGGGGCCATATGATATGCTAGAATAGAAAGAGGCTGAGTAGCCAGAGTCAAATCAATACAGAAGTCAATATCTTTGTCGGGTGGCATCCCCGGCAGGTCTGCAGGAAACACCTCTGGAAACTCACGAATGACTGGGACTGAATCCATGGAAGAACATCCATTCTAGAATTGCGTATATAAGCCAAATAAGCTAGACATCCCTTCTCGACAATACGTCAATCCTTCACATTAGAGATAACTCTACTGGTAGAATGGCCAGAAGCCCATCTCCACTCTAGGCGAGGTAACCCCAACATGGATAAGGTCATTATCTTGGCGTGACAATCCAATATAGAATGATAAGGTGATAGCCAATACATACCCAATATAACATCAAATTTTACCATATCAAGAAGTAGTAGATCCACGCTAGTCTCAAGACTCTAAATAATAACCACACACACCGATAAACACGATCTACCACAATAGAATCTCCCGCAAGCATGGACACATATAGGAGAACTCAAAGAATCACGAGGCACAACCAGATGTGAAGCAAAATAAGATGACACATAGGAATAAGTAGAGCCCTGATCAAATAGAACTGAAGCATCTCTATTTGCCAACTGGGTAAATACCTATGATAACGGTGTCAGATGAGTCAGTCTAAGGTCTAGCTGGGAAAGCATAACATCGGGGTTGGGCCCTATCACTCCGGACTACGTCTCTGGGCGGACTCTAGCTGGTTGGCATCCACCTCAAATGGCCTGACCTCCACCTCTAACGGCCTGACCCCCACCTCTGGCTGCCTGACCCCTTCCCCTAATTGGTGCCGGAATCATAGCACGAGAACCCTGCTATTGCATGCTGCCTAGTGACCTTGGGAAAATCTAGCAATATGACTCGGATCCCCACAAGTATAACAATCTGTCACAACCCTGAATTTCTACCTTCGGCGCCGTGATGGCGCCTAACATTTCACTTGATAGGAAAGCCAACGTTACAGGATCTTTAAGCTAATTTTTAATCAAATAAATTAAGTAAAACCAATTAAGCCGAAAAAGAATCTAAAACGGAATACAAATGACATAAACCAATAATATCTAAGTACAACCCAAATATGGAGTTACAAGTTCACGAGCTTCTAGAATCTCTACAAAATAGGGTTTGAAATATATACAACTATCTCGAATGAAAAGAACAGCAAATAAGGGAAATAGAAGGGGACTTCAAGTTCTGCGGATTCCAGCAGATCTACATCGAGTCTCCAAATGCCAATCTGAGCTGGTACGCCTCACAAATAGCTGGGACCAGTCCCAAAATCTGTACAAGAAGTGCAAAGTGTGGTATGAGTACAACCGACCCAATGTACTCCGTAAGTGTCGAGCCTAATCTCGACGAGGTAGTGATGAGGATATGAAAGGACACCCACATAATTAAACTTGTACAGACGAAAATATACGTACAAAATAACAGCATATAAAGAATTAAGAAGAAACAATCAATAAACCTTCGACCAACAAAATGAACAAATATAATAAATAAATCTGCATGGCATGACCCTTCGTGCTTTTACTTTCAACCTTACTATGAAATAGTAATAATGGCACGGCATCACCCTTCGTGCTTTTACTCTCAATTTCACCATTAGATGATAAATACGGCGCGACATCACCATTTGTGCTTTTACTCTCAATTTCATCAGGAACAATAGATGCGACACGACATCACCCATCGTGCATTAACTCTTAAATATGGCACGGCATCACCCTTTGTGGATTAACACTCAAATACGGCACGGCATCACCCTTCGTGCATTAACATTCTCCCTTACCATGTAACAATGAACATATAATAATATAGATTATACAATAAGCAAGATCAAGTCTTATGTCTACAATGATTCCACAACACCAATCTCTTCTTCAGAAAAAATATTTCATTATCACAGATATTCCATAAATGCGGAAAGAATGATCAATTTAGTAATTAACTAGTCTAAGCATGGATATCATGATCAAAAAAAAGAAGTAAATGATAAGAAACAAGTCTCACCCGCATTCTTTGACCCAACAACAATGCATAAGTACTCGTCACCTCACATATATTTTGAACCCAACATTTAAACAAGTAGCACATAGCAAGAAAGTCCTAATCCCACAAGTCAAGGGTAACCACGACACTTACCTCGCTCCAAAAGTCGACTCAAAGCTCTACCAGAGCCTTTCCCTTAGAATCTGTCTCCAAACCACTTTTATCTAACCACAATTGACTCAATAATGTCAAACATTGCTAAAGGAATCAATTACAAAGCATAAATTTACGATTTCCACACTTTTCCCCAAAACGTCAAAAATCGACTCCAGGCCTGTTTGGTTAAATCCTGAGGTTCGGACCAAAATCCATTTTCACATTCACCCCCGTGCCCGATTATGTAATTAGTTTCGGAATCAGACCTCAATTTGTGCTCTAAATTCCAATTTTACAAAAAATCCTAATTCTTCCCAAACCCCCAATTTCCACCATGAAAATCCAAAAATCTTATGAAAAGTAATGGAAAAATTTAAAGAAAGTTGGTTAGAATCACTTACCAACAAATTGGGGAAGAAAAGTTCTTGGGAGAATCGCCTCAAGGGTTTTCTAGCTTTGAAAATTTGAAGAATGAACAAAACTCACATTTTTGGGACTTTTTTAATCACTGGCGTCAGGTGTACATCGCGTTCACTTGAAACCTGATGCTTTCGCGAAGAGCAAAGTCTCAATGGGTTATGCGATCGCGAGTTGATCTACGTTTTTGCGTAGGCTTAACCCCCCTAGCCTCCGCGTACTCGACCCTTGTATCGCGTTTGCATAGAGCAACAGTCAACTCCCAGCCCCACCTCTTTTTCACTATGCGTTCGCGAATGACTGGACGTATTCACGAACACCATGCCCCCCAATGCTCCACGTTCGTTACAATGGTTTCGCATTTGCGTAGAAAACAATTCCCCCCATCCCATTTTACCCTTCGTGATCGCGGGAGTAAATTTGCGACTGCGAAGAAGGAAACACCAAAAACTAGCAAAAGTGAAAAACTAGGAAACTTTCTAATTTCAAAAGGTCTGTAGGCTATCCGAAACTCAGCCGAGCCATCGGAGATCCAAAACAAATATGCACACAAGTCCAAAAACTTGACACGAACACGCTCGCGCGATCAAAATACCAATATAACACCAAGAATTACAAATCGGACACCAAGCAAATGAACTTTTCAATGAAATTTTAGAATTTCTATTTTAATAACTGGACGCCCGAATCACGTCTAACCAACTCTGTTTCTCACCAAATTTGATAGACAAGTCATAAATATAGTAATAGACTAATACCGAGTTCTGGAACCAAAATATGGACCTGGTATCAACAAAGTCAAACATTGGTGAAACCTTTAGATTCATTAAGCTTTTAAGCATCAAATTTGTGACAAAAAGCGATAACTCGAGCTAGGAATCTCCGAATTCGATTCTGGGCATACGCCAAGGACCCAAATTATGATACGGACCCACAGGGACTGTCAAAACATGAATCCGGATCCGTTTTCTTAAATTGTTGACCGAAGTCAACTCAAATGGATTTTTAAAATAAAAAATCATGTTTTATCAATTTTGACATAAAAGCCTCCGGTAAACACCTGGACTGCGCACGCAAATCGAGAAAGGTTTGAAGAAGCTATTGATGTCTTCAGAACACATAATTAAGGTTTAATATTCTAGATGGCCTATCGGATCATCACATTCTCCACCTCTAAAACAATTGTTTGTCATCGAACGAACATAAAAAGTATTTGGGCTGGTAAAAAGGTGTGGATATCTACTCTACATGTCAGATTGAGACTACCAAGTAGTTGTCTCTATCGATTGACCTTTCCACTGCACTCGAACTGAAGGATAACTCTGAGACCTCAACTGTCGAACCTGCCGGGGTAGAATAGTCACCAACTCCTTCTCATAAGTCAAATTCTTATCCAATTGGACAGAGCTGAAGTCTAACACACAGGATGGTTGACCGTGATACTTCTGAAAATGGACACATGGAACACCGGATGGACTGCTGATAAACTAGGTGGCACTACGAGCCTGTAAGCCACCTCACCCACTCTCTCCAACATCTCAAAGGGTCTGATGTACCTCGGGCTCAACTTGCCCTTTTTTCTGAACCTCATCACATGTGAAACCTGGAGCAACACCCTCTCTCCAACCATGAATGCAACATCACGAACTCTACGGTTGCTATAACTCTTCTACCTCAACTGAGATGTGCGAAGTCGAGCCTGAATAATTTTGACCTTATCCAAGGCATCCTACACCAAATGTGTACCCAAAAACCGAGCCTCCCCCAGCTCGAACCCCAAAAATCTATAACACAAGTGTGGATATTATCCTTCAATATCTGAATAGTGCGCTCGAAATGTTTGTCCGTCTGAGGATGAAATGATGTTCTCAACTCAACCTGCGTGCCCAACTTACACTGTACCGCTCTCCAGAAGTGCGAGGTGAACTGCATACCTCGAACCAAAATGAGAGACACGGGCACACCATGAAGACAGACGATCTCATAGAAGTAAATCTCAACCAACCGCTCTACCGAATAGGTAACTGCCACAAGAATGAAATGCGTTGACTTGGTTAGCCTGTCAACAATAACCCATACCATATCGAACTTCCTCTGAGTCTGTGGAAGTCAAACAACAAAATCCATAGTGATACGCTCCCACTTCCACTCAAGAATCTCTAACTTCCGAAGCAAACCACCATGTATCTAATGCCCACACTTTACTTGCTGACAATTTAAAAACCGAGCTACATAAGCAACTATGTCCTTCTTCATTCTCCTCCACCAATAATATTGCCGCAAATCTTGACACATTTTTGCAGAACCTGGATGAAACGAATACTAGGAACGGTGGTCCTCCTCAAGAATTAACTCGCGAAGTCCATCTACATTAGGCACACAAATACGACCCTGCATCCTCAAAATTCCATCATCTCCAACCGTAACCTTCTTGGTACCACCATACTGCACTGTGTCCCTAAGGAAAAGCAAATGAGGTTCATCATACTACCGCTCCCTGATGCGCTCAAATAAAGAATACCGAGCGACTGTACAAGCTAGAACACGTCTGGGCTCTGAAACATCCAATCATACGAACTAATTGACCAAAGCTTGAACATCTAATGTAAGAGATCTCTCACCGACTGAAATGTACGCAAGGCTGGCCATACTTGTTGCCTTTCAACTCAAGACGTCGTCCACTACATTGGCCTTCCTAGGGTGATACAAGATGGTGATATCGCAGTCTTTCAGTAGCTCCAACCACATCATATGCCTCAAATTGAGATACTTTTGTTTGAACAAATACTGTAGAGTTCGATGATCAGTGAAAACCTTAACACGACACGCCGAAAAGGTAATTCCTCCAGATCTTCAGCGCATGAACATTGGTTGCCAGCTCTCGATCATGAACAGGGTAATTCTTCTCATAGAACTTTAACTGTCGCGGCGCATATGCGATTACCTTGCCATCCTGCATCAATACTACCCCGAGCCCAACGTGAGATGCATCACAATATACCATATAAGATCCTGAACTTGTGGGCAACACCAACACCGGCACTGTAGTCAAAGTAGTCTTGATCTTCTGGAAGCTCGCCTCACACTCGTCTAACCATCTAAATGGGGCACCCTTTTAGGTCAATCTCGTCAATGGGGCTACTATAGAAGAAAACCCCTCTACAAACCGACGGTAATAACACGCCAAACCTAAAGAATTCTGGATTTCCATAGCTGAAGTGGGGCTAGGCCAGTTCTGAACTGCCTCAGTCTTCTTAGGATCCACCTGAATGCCCTCTGCCGATGCTACGTGCCCCAAGAAAGCGATCCAGTCCAACCAAAACTCACACTTTGACAACTTGGCATACAACTAGCTATCCCTCAGAGTCTGAAGTACAATCTGAAGATGCTGCCAGTGCTTCTCTCGACTGCGAGAGTAGATCAAGATATCATCAATAAACACAATCACGAAAGAATTCATATAGGGCTTGAACACCCGGTTCATCAAATCCATAAATACTGATGGGGCATTTGTCAACCAAAATAATATCACTAGAAAGTCATAATGCCCATATCGAGTCTGAAAAGCTTTCTTAGGACATCGGATGCCCTAATCCTCAACTGATGGTAGCCAGACCTCAAATTAATCTTTGAAAACACCTTGGCACCCTGATGATGATCAAATAAGTCATCAATCCTCAGTAATGGATACTTGTTCTTGATGGTGACTTTGCTCAACTGCTGATAATCTATGCACATCCTCATCGACCCATCCTTCTTTTTCATAAACAACACAAGCGCACCCCAGGTCAAGACACTAGGTTGAATGAAGCCCTTATCAAGAAAATCTTGAAAATCCTCCTTCAATTATTTCCACTCTATTAGGGCCATACGGTATGGCAAAATAGAAATGGGTTGAGTGCCCTGAGCAAAATCAATACAGAAGTCAATATCTCTGTCGGGTGGGATCCCCGGCAGATCTGCAGGAAACACCTATGGAAACTTATAAAAAACTGGTACCAAATCCATGTAAAGAACCTCCGCACTAGAATCGCGGACATAAGTCAAATAAGCTAGACACCGCTTCTCGACCATATGTTGAGCCTTCACATAAGAGATGACCTTGCTAGTAGAATGGCCAGGAATCCCCCTTCATTCTAATCGAGGCAACCCCTACAGGGCTAAGGCCATCGTCTTGGTGTGACAATCCAATATAGGATGATAAGGTGACAGACAAGCCATACCCAAGATGACATCCAAATCTACCATATCAATAAGTAGGAGATCTACGCTAGTCTCAAGACTCCCAATGGTAACATCACATGAACGATTGACACGATCTACAATAATAACACCTCCCACATGTGTGGACACATACACATGAGCACTCAAAGAATCATAAGGCACAACCAGATATGAAGCAAAGTAGGATGACACATAGGAATAAATAGATCCTGGATCAAATAGAACTGAATCATCCCAATGTCAAACTAAAACAATACCTGTGATAACAGCGTCAGATGACTCAGCGTCAGGCCTGGATGGGAAAGCATAACATCGAGGTTGGACCCCACCACTCCGAATCACGTATCTGGGACGACCTCTAACTGGCTGGCCTCCACATCAAATGTCCTGACGTCCACCTCTAGCTTCCTGACCCCTTCCTCTACTAGCTGAGCAAGCGGTGAAGCAACTGATGCCAGAACTATGGCACGAGAACCCTGCTGATGTGAGCTCCCCGATGCTTGAGGAAAAAATCTAGGAATGTGCCTCGGGTCACCACAAGTATAACAGGACCTCGGCTGTTATGCCTGCTGACCCTGAAACTAACCCTGTCAACCTGAGTAACCACCGTGAAAACTTTGAAGCGGAGGTGCACTAATAGGATCTGGTGGTGAACTGTAGGCTAGTTGATTGGGATGATGCATATGAGGATCGCGACCACCTGAAGCACTATGAGATGCCTGGAGTGATGAATGATAGGGCCTGGGAGGATGGCCTCTATCAAAAGTACCCCTGCTTCCAGACAAGGCACCACTGAACCCACCGGAATGATGAGGCCTCTTATCAGACCCCTGCCCCCTCTTTGGAGAAGAACTACCTCGATCTGCCTAGAAACAATAGCAGCCGTCTGAAAGGAAATCTCACTCTCGGTCTCCTTGCCATTTGTAGCCTGATAGGGTGAGTGAATCCATCAATAAACCTCCTAACCCTCTCTCTCTCAGTAGGAAGCAGAAGGAGAGCATGATAGGCTAGATCTACAAAATGAGTCTCGCACTGAGTAACAGTCATACTGCTCTGCTGGACATCCTCGAACAACCTATGGTAATCCTCTCTCAAAGTGATAAGGAGAAACTTATCGAGAAATAGCTGTGAGAATTTATCCCAAGTAAGTGCGGGCGAGCCAGTTGGTCTAGTAAACACATAATCTCTCCATACTACTTGGCGGAACCAGTCCTCTAAAATATAGCAAAATCGACCTCGTTGGTCTCAACTATACCCATATTCCACAGCACCTCATGGAAACGATCTAAATGATCATGTGGGTCCTAGAATATGCACCACTAAAATGGACTTGAAAGAGCTTGGTAAACTTTTCCAATCTCAACAAAGCCTCATAACACATAAGAGGCCTATTACCGACCTGTACCGCAACAACTGGTAGAACTACCCTAACTGGCGGTGCTACTGTACCCTGATACTGGGGAGTCATCTGCTCCGGATTGTGAATACTGGGAGTGTGTGCTCCTGCCCCAGCCTGAGAGACAGTTGGTGCCACAGTAAATGCACCGGCCTGGGCCACACACTCCATACGGCCCACTAAACTAACTAGAGTGTCTTTAAGCACTAGGTGGAGATGAACTCCTCCGGGGCCTGAGTTGGTCTAACAGGTACAGTCTGAGTTGGAACCTCCTCATCAAAATCTAACTGAGGGTCCACTGCTGGTGCTTCTGCTCGAGCTCTAAGTTGAGCGCTACCTCTGCCTTGGCCTCTGGCGCGACCTCGGCCTCATTTTCTGCCCCTAGTAGGAGCTTCCACTAGGACTCCGGTTGCTGGCAAGGGAAAGATGTTACACATGTTTTCTCCATCTATGGGAGGACAAGAATAGAAGAGTTCAATCAGTAATGATAGAATAAAACCGCACGACAGGGGGAACAAAAGTGAATTTTGTTCCTAAACTTCATAGCCACTGGAAGATAAGTATATGCGTCTCCATACCGAATCTTCAGACGCTATTAAGCTTGCTCGTGACTCGTGAGACCTAAGTAACCTAGTGCTCTGATAATAACTTGTGACGAATCAAAATTTCCACATTCAGGGCCATGATGGCGCCTAACATTTCACTTGCTAGGTAAGCCAATGTTAGAGGATCTTTAAGCCAATTTTTAATCAAATAAATTAAGTAAAACTAATTAAGCCGAAAACAAATCTAAAATGGAATACAAATGACATAAAACCAATAATATCTAAGTACAACCCGGATCTGGACTCACAAGTTCACGAACTTCTAGAATCTCTACAAAATAAGGTTTGAACTAAATACAACTGTCTCGAATTAAAAGAACAGTAAATAGGGGAAATGAAGGAGGCTTCAAGGTCTGCACACGCCATCAGATCTACCTCAAGTATCCAAATGCCAATCCGAGTTGGTACGCGTCACGGACAGTTGGGACCAGTACCAAAATTTGCATAAAAGTGCTAAGTGTAATATGAGTACAACCGACCCAATGTACTCCGTAAGTGTCGAGCCTAACCTCGGCGAGGAAGTGACGAGGCTATGATAGAACACCCACATAATTAAACCTGTACAAACGGAAACATATGTATAAAATAATAGAAAATAAAGAAGTAACAAGTACATTTGGGAGGGGATATGCAAAAGGGGTACACGATACGATAACTACAATAGGGAATGATAGTAATAAACAGACAATAAACCTTCGACCAACAAAATGAACAAACATAATGAAAAATATTGCACGGTATCACCCTTCGTGCTTTTACTCTCAGCCTCACCATGAAACAGTAATAATGGCACGGCATCACCCTTCGTGCTTTTACTCTCAATCTCACCATGAGATGATAAATACGGCATGACATAACCCTTCATTCATTAGCATTCTCCCTTACCTTGTAACAATGAACATATAACAACAGGGAGATATAATAAGCAAGATCAAGTCTTATGTCAACAATGATTCCACAACACCAATCTCTTCTTCATAAACAATATTAAATTATCACATATAGCCCATAAATGCGGAAAGAATGATCAATTTAGTAATTAACTAGTCTAGGGATGGATGTCATGATCAAAGAAAGAAGTAAATGACAAGAAACAAGTCCCACCCACATGCTTTGACCTAACAACAACGCATAAGTACTAGTAACCTCACATATACGTTGAACCCAACATTTAAACAAGTAGCACATAGCAAACAAGTCCTAATCCCTCATGTCATGGTTAACCACAACACTTACCTCTCTCCAAAAGTCAACTCAAAGCTCCACCGGAGCCTTTCCCTTCGAATTTGTCTCCAAACCACTCGTATCTAACCACAATTGACTCTATAATGTCAAATATTGTTAAAGGAATCAATTACAATGCATAAATTTAGGATTTCCACACTTTTCCCCAAAAAGTCAATAATTGACCCCGTGCCCGCTTTGTCAAAACCTGAGGTTCATACCAAAATTCATTTTTCCATTCAACCCCGAGCCCGATTATGTAATTAGATTCGGAATCCAACCTCAATTTGAGGTCTAAACTCCAATTTTACAAAAATCCCTAGTTCTTCCCAAACCCCAATTTCCACCATGAAAATCCTAGAGTTTAAGTTGAAATCTTATGAAAAGTAACGTAAATATTGAAAGAAAGTAGGTTAGAATCACTTAGCAACAAATTGGGGAAGAAATGTTCTTGGGTGAATCGCCTCTAGGGTTTTCTAGCTTAGAAAATTTGAAGAATGAACAAAAATCCCGTTTTTGTAGGCATCGTCGTATTATGAATGAGATAGAGTTTAGGAAACTGGGTTCTTATAACTAGGCTATACCACACAATCTAGAGTAAGAATAAAGAGTGAAAATCCTAAATGCCCTGTAGCCTCCTACTTATAAGTGTGGTGCACTACACACCCATACACAAGACTCTACCAGAAATGGCTTATAGACTCCCTAGGACAGAACTACTCTAATACCACTTTTGTCACGCCCCGAAATTGGGGGTGAGACAGGCACCCTGTGCCTCACCTATCCTTGCGTACCAACTTGTGACTAAGGGATTCTGAACATATAATGTCATACTTTGGCCATGGGCCACATTACAAGACAATTGCGAATGCTGACTAAACATCAATATAATGCTGCGCCGACAAGGCCGTCATAACTACTACAGTTGGGAAACCAACAAAATATGCATAAAAGGCCTACAAGCCCAAAATACTACACTAACTGATAGGATATGTCTACAAGCCTCTACTGATGGATATACTATGATCAGAACAAGGCCCCAACCTACACATATAATATATACATATATACATTATATATGTATAAAGCTCTAGAACCGGCAACTCCGAAGTGCATGGAGCTTACCGATCAAGCTGAACTCGAACAACACCTAATGAGGAGGTCTACCCGTCTGTTTGTCTGAACCTGCACGGATGAAATACTACGCCCCCAGAAAAGGGACGTCAGTGCCAAATAGTGTACCGAGTATATAAGGCCCTATACTGAAAGCTGAAATTGAACTGATAATATAATAACTGAAAGTAACTGGGAGTCAAAGATAATCTGAAGATATGCTCACCTGCTGATACTGACTCAACTCTCTCAATATAGTAAGTAAAATAGTTGTACAGCCTTATAAGGCTTGATATATATAACTGCTATGTCGTAGTAGGCTTGCTCATAAGGGCTCGGCCATACTAGGTTCTGTATCTCGGCCATGCTGGGCTCACTCATAGGCGCTCGTCCACAGTAGGCTCGATATATAACTTACCATCTGATCAAAGGTTGCCCAATAGGGGCCTGCCCATCAATTATAGCTCGATGGTAATGAAAATACTGTAATACTGTATTTATAGGCTATCTGCTATCTTGACTGGAAGAAGACAATACTCAATTAAATATGAAGTCTCGATAAGGAGGATACTGTAATTTATGAGACTAGGGCACTGTATATAAATTCGGGAGTATGAGCTTCTCTTTATGCCTCATTATCAAACACGTGTAATTATGAGATCATGCCAAAATGAAGGAAAGGCTTAGACTTTACATACCTTTTCCGATTCTCTTGACAATCCCTCTAACACACGTTGATTGCGACAAAACATATGGCGGCGGATCGCAGTAGGGGAAAATCTGTAAAATATTCTTGATAAATATTGAACCGTACTCCCTTAGAATCGCAAAATCCCATTGCTATAACATTACCTAGTCTTGTATGATTTCATATGAAAATTGCTTGGTAGATCCGTTACATTTGTAAATGAGATTAAGCATCTCAATTTTGTGTGTTAAAGAGGCTTTTATATTAGTGGGTGTGCGCCCCACTTCATGTGGCTTGGTTGGCCAAAGACACCTCCACGTTCTTGCCACCTTTTATGTGATTTTAAGTGTCACTTAGTTGATCTTATATGGCTGCCACGTTGGGGGTTAACCTTTATCCAAAACTTATCCACTTAATTCCTTAATTAATTTGTTAATCCTCCATTGACCAATAATTACCCAATTATCCACATAATTAGGAATTATCTCAAATTACTTAAAATACTACTCACTTTTAACACACTTTGTACACCTTACTATTATGGTCATGTGGTACCTTGTATGGCACTAGTCCATAAATACCAGGTATTTTTGCTCGGGCCGTATTTTATCCCAAAATGTCAAATTTTGACGAAATTCCTTTTATTCGATTTGCTTACCTCTCACCTTCCCAAATTTATTGATCACCTGTTTGAAATAGCATAATTCTTAAAATCTAAAAATAATATCATTCCTGAACTTTACATCGATTAACTTACGATGAAATTTTAACATACAAAAATGCGGGATGTAACATCATTCCCTCCTTGGGAACATTCGTCCTCGAATGTTCACTGATGCACTTATCATTTTCATAACCTATGTCATCCAAATACTTTAGTACTCTCCTTGCCATCTAGGCAACTATTTTGTGAATAAATCCAAAGGCCAGGGCATTCCCCCCTTTAGGCTTCGTTCTTACACCATGACTTGTGGTCGAAATCCTTCCAATCTTGTAACTGTATCTACCTTCTGTCATGCACCCTATACGATTCTGACCTTGTAAATGTGCCTCTTCTCTTCTTCTTTTTTTCATTCAGCTTTTATCCAATCTCTAGGCTTCACTTTGTAAACATATACAGAGCTTGATAAGATGTCCCTCTAGGCATCTATGAGTATAATGATGTTCTTCACTCGGTACTTTGTTGAACTTACGAATATCGTTATGCCTTATTTCATAAGTCCATTTATCCATCCGTTTGAATTTACTGCCATAACTCGTACTTTGATATATCGTTACTGAGGTCTGCTACCAAACTCCAGGTTACTCTCGTGCTTATCCTATATGTATAAATCTAAGTCCTTTAATGCTTCCTCATTACTGTTCATCTTAAGAAGGGTGGCCTAATCTCATCTCATACTTCGTGACTTTCGTCCATCCATTGTTGATTCAATTCTATATTGATCTACAATTTACCACTAATAACTTAAAATTTCTTACGTAATATATTGACACTAGGGATCACGTCTCATTGAGGAAACATTTGAAGTGATTAGAATGAACCACCTAGGGGCGATACTATACTTCAATAACCATATTTCATAGCATCACAATGTGATTCTCCTTATGAAGGTATTTTAATCCTTTACAATTCATCAAATCATTACTCAATCGAAGGCCCAAACTTAATCCTTTATCTATCACAATTACACCATTATTCTATTACCAGGACAACATTCCATCTCTTTTAAATTCTACTAGTCTTAGACTTTCTTGAGTATATTCAGGCTATACTAAACTTTCTATAATTCTTGTTCTCATGGGCTTAATTCCAAGGACTTGTCCCTTATCGTCACCTTCTCACTTTCCGTTTCTTATCCTTACTTTTGTCTCCCTAAAACCTTGTCGATTTACCATACTTTAGCTTGCAACCTATACATATCTATTTACACTACTCGCAACCTTCCTTTAACTTGCTTGTACCATAGATTTCCTTGTATTAGTCTGGAACATCAAGCGATACATCTCATCGTCTCTAACTCTTCTTTACGCTCTTAACTAGTCCTCTCGATACCTAAAAACCATAGGCTGGATGATATTCCACTGACGACACCGCTATCATTCCTGATACTGAATCCCATCGCTTCTAGTCTTATGTGCGAAGTATGGACTATTCACAACCTTCTTCACTTGAGTATCTCATACGTTGTTCACCTTTACCTTACTTGCCTTAAAATCTCGCATCACATCTTTTATTTCTTTCATGACCTCCCTTCCACAAAGGTATAATTTACATCCACAACTTGAAGCTCTATTATAATACTTGCACCTCTAGTGCATACACAATCCGGTGGGAGCTTCATACAGACTTCTTATGAGCATCGTACTCTTCTAACTGGATTTCTCATAGAGTCGTTATAGAATATGGTTGTTGTACTATCTCTCTTGTACCTCTGATATTAAGAGTGACTCTGTTATGTTCTCAATCACGGTTTCTATAAGTTTCTAGGTCCAATAATCAGACTCCTCATTTACTTCGTTAAGGTAACTCTTTGGTTTACTCTTCCTTCTAATCAGCCTTTATGTAGGCTTAAGCTATCGTCAGATCTGCAGCTCATGGTATTAGTTATTATTTTAGCCTTTCATGGACGCTTTGGAATATCCATGATACAATCTTCTAACAATTTAATCTGTTGTCTATGTCTTGGACTCAATTCTTTCTTTTAACTTATACCGGAGTCTTCTATGGCTGTATAATTGTCAACATATATGCTACATGGATAATACTACGAATTCTTAACTGCATTCATCATGTAACTAACTCAGAATCATTAATTGAATAATTCCTTTTGTTCCTTCTCAACTTTCTTTAAATGAAAGCAATTGCTTTTTCCTGGTCGTCCTGCCACTTGTTGCATCAATACTTGGATTATCTTAGTGCCCACACATATTGGAATTCCATAAAACCCATATAATATTGAATATCACCTTTTGATTTTATTTTCCTTCTTCCCGTTCATTAGCCATGATAGATGCCACTTTCTTATGGAGTGCGTACAATGTTTTTATGCTACTTGATGTTACAAGACCATTTCCTATTTGGGTCACTATGCTTAGGTTGAAGCCTCATTCCTTACTTCCTCAGCTAGTCATTCATTATAGTACTTAAGGAGGACCCTATAATTCTTGCAGGGCTGCGAGCTTATCACATCGTATTTTTATTTTTTTATGTTTGTACTCACCTATAATTATCCTTAGTTACTTACCTCCACACTTATGTGCTCGTATAGTTGCTTCTGAACTGAGGGTTTGACTGTCTTCCTAGTGGGACTCTCTTTTATTACCGTAATACTCATACGGTGCCTTTAACTACCCCAAATCCTATCTGAATATTTCTCAAGGATCACGATGTCATATCTGCGAGACTCAATTTCCCTTATTGGGGTTCACAACGTTTATCTTGCACGATCTATTGATTTGTCTATAACCTCTTGTCTAGCCATGACTAGGCTCTTCCTGAATCAACTACTAACTACTATTTGGCCCATTCTCATATAAATATTCCGCATAATCTTTCTTGGGTTATTTCCTTTGTCTTAACTTACGTCTCGCACTGGCTCCTTATTTATCAAAAAAATCCCAGGTCGGAACCCTTACTTCCTCTCCTTGACGTCATGCTTGCATAATGTTCTGGAATCGTAGCATATCTGTAGGATTTGGATAAGTGCAATCCCATTCCTTTCTCATTTGTTTTTTCTCATTCTTCCTTCACAATTCAATAGTTACTAGAACCACTTAATTCTGACTTAATGCCACATCACCCATATTCTCCCATTTAGGGTAGTACTAAGATTTGGAGCCACGAGGATCTACCTATAGATGTTTTATATTTTTATCTTTGGCGTCTTTTCACATCATCGATGGCCCTTGCTTGCCTTGCGGTAAAATTTTTGTATCAAAGATAACGAAATTTCCTTACTCGTGAGGGTGACAATTAGTGTAAGTGGAACATACAGCCCCTTAAGCTTAACTTTGCTCACATTGCTTGCTTTAGGGAAGTGTCTTCCTGAATGACCATTCTTTGAATTTTTCATGAATCTTCTTTTGTTGTCTATTCTATTATCGCCAGAACAAAATCTGAAATTCTCATAATGCCGACCATTATCAAATCACTCAGTCCCTAATCCATGTTTTGTTTATCTTGTTCGCCAGCCCATACTGATTTTTATTACTCTGAAGGTCTAGTTTTACCCTCTGGTAATCACGTTAGAGTCACGAACGTATTTCTCGAAATAAGGATATGACTTTATGGCCTATACTCTTTTGTTGTCTCAAGGCCTATCACCTCTCGTTTCTTCCTTTACCTGACTATAGACTCTATAAAACTGTCATTTTTTATGTACCGTTGTCATCCATGTATCACACCTTAGTCATAATGCTTCCTTGTCTCTCTCCTTATTTTCCCGCTAATATTTTTGCTTATCACTTTCTTTTGAAAACTTCAACAAGACATTCTTTTGCTATTCCCCCCCCTTTCTTCATCAATTGGCTCTTTGGGTTGCGTAGCATTCTCGCTCTACTAGGGACGGGAGCCATACTAAGGTAATATTTATTCCTTCCAGGATTCTAGTGCCTATCTTTGAACATTCTAGTGTTCATATCTAGTTGTACTATTCTAGAGTGCACCATCTGTGTGTCTCACAAAGAGATCTATTAGCACATTTGCTATATCCTTCAGAAATCTCAACTAACACAAACAATACATTCAACATTTTGGGTTACTCTAACCCAAGCCGGATCATGTTATCATGTCCTTCCCTTAAACTACACATGTTAGCCCCCATAGGGCATAACTGAAATTGGTGTGGCCAATTGTACATACCTTTGTTACTGTTGAAGGTAACTCAAAATGCTTATATCTCTCTTCCTGCATTGTAGATCATGTTCATCTTTACTAACTAGGTACCTCGTACCCTTCTTCACATTGCTTCTTTTACTTGTTGAAATTTGTATCTATATTCTAAATCTCTCATTGCCTTTCACCGTAGGGGTGGATAGATATTCTTGCCTTAAGGCTCCTTATCAAGAAGCTTGCATGTCTTAGTATCCACATATTCTGTTGGAGACCTTTCCAGGCTTCTAATGCCTATCTTTATAGCACTCATATCTAGCTGTACTATTTTAGAGTGCACCATCTGGGTGCCTCACAAGGAGACCTATTAGCAAATTTTGAAATATCCTTCAGAAATGTCAACTAACACAAATAATTCATCCACCATTTCGGGTCATTCTAACCTCAGCCGGATCCTGATATCCCATACTTCTTTTGAGCCAATATACATACCTCTGTTAATGTTGAAGGTAACTCAAAATGCTTATATTTCTCTGCTTGAATTGTAAATATTGTTAACCTTCATTAACTGGGCGACTCATGCCCTTCTTTATCTTGCTTCTTTTTTTTGTTGAAACTTATATTTATCTTTTGAATATCTCATTGTCATTCACCATAAAGGTGGATAGGTATTCTTGCCTCAACGCTCCTTATCAAGAGGCTTACATGTCTTAGTACAAACATTATTGGTTGAAGATCTTTCATTTATCCATCATAAGCATCATGTAAAGTCGAGTTCCTCTGACTCAACTCTTTCACAACCACATGCAATCGCTTACCAACCATCTTTCTAGATGTAGGCATCGTCGTATTATGAATGAGATAGAGTTTAGGAAACTGAGTTCTTATAACTAGGCTCAACCACACGATCTACAATAAGAAGAAAGAGTGAAAATCCTAAATGCCATGTAGCCTCCTGCTTATAAGTGTGGTGCACTACACACCTATAAACAAGACTCTACTAGACACGGCTTGTAGACTCCCTAGGACAGAACTACTCTGATACCACTTTTGTCACGCCCCGAACTTGGGGGCGAGACAGGCACCTAGTGCCTCACCTATCCTTGCGTACCAACTTGCGAATAAGGGATTCTGAACATATAATGTCATACTTTGGCCATGCGCCACATTGCAAGACAATTGCGAATGCTGACTAAACATCAATATAATGCTGGGCCGACAAGGCCGCCATAACTACTACATCTGGTAAACCAACAAAATATACATAAAAGGCCTACAAGCCCAAAATACTGCACTAACTGACAGGATATGTCTACAAGCCTCTACTGATTGATATACTGTGATTGGAACAGTTATCATATATACATATATACACAAGATGTCATAAAGCTTTAGACCTGGCAACTCCGAAGGGCATAGAGCTTACCGATCAAGCTGAACTCGGGCAACACCTAATGAGGAGATCTACCCGTCTGTATGTCTGAACATGCACGCGCGAAATGCAGTGCCCCCAGAAAAGGGACGTCAGTACGAAATAATGTACCGAGTATGTAAGGCAATATACTGAAAGTTGAAACTGAACTGATAATATAATAACTGAAAGTAACTGGGAGTCAAAAATAATCTGAAGATATGCTCACCTGCTGATACTGACTCAACTCTCTCAATATAGTAAGTAAAATAGTTGTCCGGCCTTATAAGGCTCGGTATATATAACTGCTCTGCCGTAGTAGGCACGCTCATAGGTGCTCGGCCATACTACGCTTTGTATCTCGGCCATGCTGGGCTCACTCATAGGCACTAGGCCACAGTAGGCTCGGTATATAACTTACCATCTAATCAGAGGTTGCCCAATAGGGACCTGCCCATCGATTATAGCTCGATGGTAATGAAAATACTGTAATACTATATAAATAGGCTCTCTGCTCTCTTGACTGGAAGAGGAAAATACTCAATTAAATATGAAGTCCCGATAATGAGAATACTATAATTTATGAGACTAGGATAATGTATATAAATTCGGGATTATGAACTTCTCTTTATGACTCGTTATCAAACACATGTAATTATGAGATCATGCCAAAATGAAGGAAGGGCTTAGCCTTAACATACCTTATCCAATTTTCTTGATAATCCCTCCAACACACGTTGATTGCGACAAAACATGTGGCGGCGGATCGAAGTAGGGGAAATTCTAAATGATATTCTTGAGAAAGATTGCACCGTACTCCCTTAGAATAGCAAAATCCCATTGCTATAACATTACCTAGTCTTGTATGATTTTGTATGAAAATTGTTTGGCAGATCGGTTACATTTGTAAATGAGATTAAGCATCTCAATTTTGGTTCTTTAAAGAGGATTTTATATTAGTGGGTGTGGGCCCCACTCCATGTGGCTTAGTTGGCCAAAGACACCTCCACGTTCTTGCCACCTTTTATGTGATTTTAAGTGTCACTTAGTTGATCTTAGGTGTCTGCCACGTTCGGGGTTAACCTTTATCCAATAATTATCTACTTAATTCATAGTTGATCATCCATGCTCATAGTTGCTTTGAGTCCTTGTTTGAGAGCTGTTTAAAGATATTTCTAATTGATTTACTTGAACTTGATTTAAACAAGCTGATTTGACTTAAACTCTGATTACAAAGCATGTCGCACTTTACTAATTTTATGTGATATGAATGATACTTGCATTTAGCTCGTCACTACTTCTCAGCCTTTATTTATTTCTGTTACTTGCTGAGTTGGTGTACTAACGTTACTCCCTGAACCTTATGTGTAGATCCAGGAATTTTTGGTTTAGTCACGGTAGCGGCTGTTGATATTCCTGTAGCAGATCATTGGAGTTAGCAAGGCAGTTGCCTCGCAATGGCAACCATGTTTTCTCCTTCTTTATCTCCCCTTTAGTTGTATTTTGGATTTTTTTTCCAGACTATGTTAGTCTTATTGTTGTCAGACCAGTTTTTAGTAGTTTCTCATGACTCAGTGACACCCCGATGTTTGGGGCTTTTCATTCCGCATTTCTATTTTTAGTTAAACCCTTGTTTCTTTTATGAAATTCTGCTATACAAGACGTCTTTAGGCATATCTTTGAATGAATTGTTGTAGTATTATGAGAGTCGGCTGGCCTAGTACCATCGAAAGGCGCCATCACGACAGGTTTGAGTCTAGGGTCGTGACAAGTTGGTATCAGAGCCTAGGTTACATTGGTCTCACGAGTCATGAGCGGGTTTAGTAGAGTCTTGCAGATCGGTACGGAGACGTCTTTACTTATCTTCGAAAGGCTGCAGAACCTTTAAGAAATATTCCACATTCTTAAATTCTTGTCGTGCGAATCTGTTGATTCTGGTAACTAAAAATATGTTGCTTTATTCTCTTACAAATGGTGAGGACTCGTACTACCGGACAGGATAGACAGCTACTAGCACCACTAGCCAAGGCTGCGAGAGGCCGAGGTCGCGGTAGGGGTAGAGGTGCAACCCGCACAGCAGCTGGGGCAGTACCTTCAAACCCACCAGTTGTCCAAGATCAGGATCAAATCCCAGTTGTTGATGCACCAGCTCATGCACAACCTGTGCCTATTGTGATTCCAGGCCTTCAGGAGGCCCTAGCTCAGATTCTGACAGTGTGTATTGGCCTTGCTCAGGCGGTCTCTATCTCTATGGCCGAAGTCACTCCTCAGGCCGGGGGAGGCACTCAGACTCCTGCTGCTCGCACACCCTAGCAGGTTGTTCAGGGACTCCAGATGCCGGGGCACCACCAGCCCAGTCGGTTGCAGCTGCTTAGGACTATATGGTTCCTACTATGCTAGAGGATGATCAGCGTAGGTTTGAGAGGTTTGGGAGACTCCAACCTCCACCTTTCAATGGCACAAAGAGAGAGAGAATGCTCAGGATTTCTTGGACAGGTGTCAGAGGATACTCCGTACAACTGGTATTCTGGAGACTTGTAGGGTCTCATTCACAACTTTTTAGTTTTCTAGGGCTGCACTAAGATGGTGGCAGACTTTTGAGAGGCGTGTGCCTGTTGGCGCAGAACCACTTACTTGGCAGCAGTTCTCCGTGGTCTTTTTGGAGAAGTTCGTGCCCCAGTCCCGCAGAGAGGAGATGCGCAGACAATTTGAGCAACTTCGTCAGGGTGATATGTCTGTGATGCAGTATGAGATGCGATTCTTGGAGTTGGCCCGTTATGTTATCTGGTTGATTCCCACATAAAGGGAGAGGATCATGAGGTTTATAGATGGTCTCACTTTTCAGCTACAGTTGTTGATGACCAGAGAAAGGGTGTCTGGTGCTACTTTTGATGAGGTTGTCGACATTGCTTGGTAGATTGAGATGGTTCGCGGTTAGGAGAGGATTGAGAGGGAGGCCAAGAGGCCTTGAAGACATGGAGGATTTAGTGGTGCTCCTTATGGGGGTCAGTTCCAGCACGGCAGAGGCCGTCTATTCAGGCATGCTCAGCTAGCCCGCCCAGTTCACCGTGGTGCATCATCTGGCCATGGTTCTCATAGTTCTCATTAGGGACACTCATCACTCAGTGCCCTTCCAGCCTAGAGTTCGTCCCATGCTCCATCAGTTCAGGGCTCCTCTATGTCAGGTTCTTCTACCAGTTATCCCGGTGCTCGGGGCTCATTTCAGTCCCCGCCACCACCACCAGGGAGTTGTTTTGAGTGTAGGGAGTTGGGGCATATGTGGAGGTAGTTTCCTCGTCATCATGGAGGTCTATCTCAATAGAGGAGTCATCCTTCGACTTCAGTACCAGTTACTTCACCACCTACCCAGTCAGCTCAGGGTGGAGGTCAGTCAACTAGGGGTCGCCCTAGAGGGGGAGGCAGATCAAGGGGTGGCCCGGCCCATTTCTATGCCCTCCCTGCCAGACCATATGTTAATGCTTTAGATGTTGTGATTACAGGTATTGTCTCAGTTTATCACAGAGATGCCTCTTTATTATTTGACCCTGGTTCCACTTATTCATATGTTTCCTCATATTTCGCTCATTTTTTGGATATGCCCCATGAGTTTCTAGTCTTGTCTGTTCATGTATCTACTCCGTTAGGCGATACAATTATTTTGGACCGTGTGTATTGGTCATGTGTGGTGTCTATTAGGGGTCTAGAGAACTGAATAGACCTTTTGCTACTCAGTATGGTTGACTTTGATGTGATATTGGGTATGGATTGATTATCTCCATGTCATGATGTTCTAGATTGTCACGTTAAGGCCGTGACGTTGGTGATGCCGGGATTTTCGAGGGTTGAGTGGAGCAGTTCTATAGATTATGTACCTAGTAGGGTAATTTCATATTTGAAGGCTTAGCGTATGGTTGAGAAGGGTTACCTATATTATTTGGCGTTTGTGAGGGATGTTAGTGCAGAGACTCATACCATTGATTATGTTCTGGTGGTTCATGATTTTTTAGATGTGTTTCCTGCATACCTGCCGGACATCCCACCTGACAGGGATATTGACTTCGGTATTGATTTAGTGTCGGGCACTCAGCCTATTCTATTTCACTGTATCGTATGGCACCGACGGAGTTGAAGGAACATCTTCAGGAACTCCTTGATAAGGGGTTTATTCGGCCTAGTGTTTAACCTTAGGGTGCGTCGGTTCTATTTTTAAAGAAGAATGATGGTTTTATGAGGATTTGCATTGGTTACAGGCAGTTGAACAAGGTCACATTTAAGAACAAGTATTCTTTGCCTCGTATTGATGATTTATTTGACCAGCTTCAGCGAGCGAGTGTGTTCTCCAAGATTGATTTGAGGTCCGGGTATCACCAGCTGAAGATTTCAGATTCAGGAATTCTTAAGACACCTTTTAGGACCCGATATGGCCATTATGAGTTCTTAGTGATGTCTTTTGGCTTGACCAATGCCCCAACAACATTCATGCATTTGATGAACAGGTTATTCCAGCCCTATTTGGACTCATTCATTATTGTATTCATTGATGACATCCTAGTGTACTCTTGTGGCCAGGAGGATCATGTTCAAAATCTGAGGATTATATTACAGAGATTCAGGCAGGAGAAGCTTTATGAAAAGTTCTTCAAGTGTGATTTTTGGATCTGTTCAATAGCATTCTTGGGGCACGTAGTGTCCAGTGAGTCTATTCAGCTGGATCTGAAGAAGATAGAGGCGGTGAAGAGTTGGCCTAGACCGTCTTCAGCCACGAAAATTACGAGCTTCCTTGGGTTGGCGGGATATTACCATCGCTTTGTAGAGGGATTTTCATCTATTGCATCGCCCTTGACTAAAGACCCAAAAGGGTGCTCCATTCTGGTGATCAGATGAGTGTGAGGAGAGTTTTCATAAGCTCAAGACTGCTTTTACCATAATTCCAGTGTTAGTTCATCCATCAACTTCAGGTTCTTACACTGTGTATTGTGGTGCCTCAAGGGTAGGTATTGGATGTGTTCTGATGTAGGAGGGTAGGGTGATTGCCTATGCCTCATGCCAGTTGAAGACCCATGAGAAGAACTATCATGTCCACGATCTTGAATTAGCAGCCATTGTTCACGCCTTGAAGATTTGGCATCATTATTTGTATGATGTTCATTATGAGATCTATACAAGTCACTGGAGTTTGCAGCATCTGTTTATGCAGAAGGATCTTGACTTGCATCAGCGGAGATGGTTAGAGATTCCCAAGGACTATGATATCACTATTTTGTACTATCCGGGAAAGGCCAATGTTGTCGCCGATGCCTTGAGTCACCGAGTAGAGAGTTTGGGGAGTTTAGAGTATCTCCCAGCACTAGAGAGACTCTTGGCATTAGAAGTTCAGGCCCTAGTGGGCCATCTTGTTAAATTGGATATTTCGAAGCATAGTCGGGTATTGGCTTGTGTGGTCTCCAGGTCTTCTTTTATGACCGTGTCAGGGAGCTTCAGTATGATGACCCCCACCTGCTCATTCTTCAGGGCAGGGTTCAGCGAGGTGATGCCAGAGATTTGACTATTGGTGATGATGGCGTGTTGAGGATACAGGTCCGGATATGTGTTCCCAACGTGGATAGGCTTCGGGAGTTGATTCTTGAGGAGGCCCATAGCTCGCGGTACTCCATCCATCGGGGTGCCGCGAAGATATACTAGGATTTGAGACAACACTGTTGGTGGAGGTGGATGAAGAAGGATATAGTTGGGTTTGTGGCTCGGTGTCTTAGATATAGCCGAGTGAGGCTACGCTCTTGGGTACATACTTGGTCCAGGATGCATTAGATGAAGTAAAATTGATTCAGGAGCGGCTTCGCACTGCGCGGTCTAGGAAGAAATGCTACGCGGACAGAAAGGTCCGTGATTTGTCTTTTATGGTTGGAGATAAGGTTTTTCTGAACCTATCACCCATGAAGGGTGTTATGAGGTTTGGGAAGAGGGTCAAGTTGAGCCCTCGGTTTATTGGGCCTTTTGAGGTGCTTTAGAGGATAGGGGAGGTGGCTTATAAGCTTGCCTTACCACCCAGCTTGTCAAGTGTGCATCTAGTGTTTCATGTTTCCATGCTCCGGAAGTATGTTGGCGATATGTCCCATGTTTGGGACTTCATCACAGTTCAGTTGGAGGGTGATATGACTTATGATGTGGAGTCGGTGGCCATTTTGGATCGGCAGATTTGGAAGTTGAGGTCAAAGGATATAGCTTAGTGAAAATGCAATGGAGAGGTCAGCCTATGGAGGAGGCCACCTGGGAGACCGAGCGGGAGATATGGATCAGATATCCACACCTATTTGAGACTCCGGGTATGTTTCTAGACCCGTTCAAGGACGAAAGATTGTTAAGAGGGGGAGGATGTAACGACCCGGCCGGTCGTTTCGAGAGTTATAGCACCGTTTTACCCATTTATGCTTCCTTTTGTGCTTTTCAACTATATTATGATATATCAGGTTAGTTGGTTCGGGTCCGGAGAGGTTTCGGAGTGAATTGAGACACTTAGTCTCTAAAGTAGAAGCTTAAGTTGGAAAAGTCAACTGGACATTGAATTATGTGTAAACGACCTCGGATTTTAATTTTGATTGTTCTGTTAGCTCCGTTAGGTGAATTTGGACTTGGGAACGCGTTCGGAATGAGATTTGGAGGCCCGTGGTAGAATTAGGCTTCAATTGGCGAAAGTTATTATTTTGGCGATTTTGGTCGGTAGTGGAAATTTTGATATCTGGGTCGAAATGGAATTCTAGAAGTTGGAATAGGTTCGTGATGTTATTTTTGACTTGTGTGTAAAATTTGAGGTCATTCGGACGTGGTTTAGCGGGTTTCGGCATCATTGGTGGAATTCGGAAGTTTAGAAGTCTTTAGGTTTGAATCCGAGTGTAATTTGGTGTTTTGATATTGTTTTGAGTGATTTGATGATTTTTCTATGTTCGTATGATGTTATGGAATATGTTGGGATGTTTGGTTGAGGTCCCGAGGGCCTTGGGGTGATTCCGGGTGGTTAACGGGAGGTTTGGAATTTGGAAATCCAGTTGAACTGTCACTGCTCGTGTTTTGCCGCACCTGCGGAGAGGGCGCATATGCGCATGGGGAAGTTGCAGGTGACGGAAAGGCTAAGGTGTACTGGAACCATAGGTGAGAGAAGGTTGTCGCATCTACGAGCCCGTAGGTGTGAGACCTGGGGCGCAGATGCAGAAGGGAGAAATTTGGCTGGCTTCACAGAAACAGAGGGAGATAGGCAGGTGCGATTCCGCAGGTGCGAGATTTGGCCGTAGATGCGGAACCAGGGATCTTAAGTGAGTTCCATACCTTCGATGGAAATTCCACAGGTGCGGCATCGCGGAAGCAGAAAAAGGGACCGCGGGTGCGGTTTCACTGGGCAGAATGTATAAATTGAGGACTTCGTGAGTTTTGCTTATTTCCACCATTTTTAACTCGAACTTTGGAGCTTTTGGGGTGATTTTTGAAGGGGATTCAAGGGTTTTAACAGAGGTAATTTTCTTGATATCTAATACTCCTAGCTATGGTGTTTTCCCGTTGATATTCTTATCCAATTAGTGGGGTTTTGAAGTGAAAATTGGGGGTTATGGTTTGGGATTTTGGAGAGTGTAATTTGAGGATTTGAGGGACCAAATGATGTTATATTTTGATGAATTTGGTATGGGTAGACTCGTGAGTGAATGGGATTTCGGGTTTTGTGACTTTTGGTGGATTTCGAAACGTGGGCCCTGGGGTCGAATTTGAGTCGATTTTGGGTATTGGGTTTAATTTAGTAGTTTTCTTGTGAAATTGATTCTTTTAGCATATATTAATGGTATTGTATTGCTTGTGGCTAGATTCGGGACACTTGGAGGCCGATTCGAGAGGCAAGGGCATTGTAGAGTAGAGATTTGTTCAGATTAAGGTAAGTAACAATTGTAAATCTAGTCCCGGGGGTGTGAAACCCCGGATTTTTGTGTCATGTGACTATTTGGAGGCGACGCACATGCTAGATGACGGGCGTGTGGGAGTGCACAATTGGGGATTTGTGACTTGGTCCGTCTCATAGCAACTGTAAAGTTTAACAACCTGTTGTAGCTATATGCTCTTTATGTGCTTTAGCAAGATTTACTGTAAATCATGCTAGATACCATGTCTAGGCCTTATGACAGTATTGTTTGGACCCTTAGAGGTCGTTTCTTGCTGTCCTCTCACTGCTTTAGTTGACACCCCGTACTCAGTAATGTTCATGCATTATTACATCATAACTATGTCTCTGTTATTCTATTTGTTGCATCATGTTAATGTTGTTTGGGCTGATTTCTTTGAGCCCGAGAGACTGGAGAGGTTTATGTCTAAGTAAGGCCGAGGGCCTGTTTGTGAGGTATTGTATTGTACCTTAGCACGTGAGTTATCCGTGTTGATTCTGATATGATATTATAGCACGTGAGTTGCCCGTGCATCACGTGAGTTGTCCGTGCAGCACGTGAGTTATCCGTGTAGATTATAGCGCTTGGGCTGTAGGAGCCCCTCCGGAGTCTGAACACCCCAATGAGCGCAGGTACCTACTGAGTGCGAGTGTCGAGTACCGAGTGCTGAACGATTATGAGGCATGAGTGATGGTGAGGCATGAGTGATTGTGAGGTTGGAGTGATTGGGAGGACTGAGTGAAGTTAGCCCGAGGGGCAGTATATGATTTCATCATCGATACTCATAGTTGCTTTGAGTCCTTGTTTGAGAACAGTTGAAATATATTTCTAATTGATTTACTTGAACTTGATTTAAACAAGTTGATTTGACTTAAACTCTGGTTACAAAGTATGCTGCACTTTACTAAATTTTTGTGATATGAACGGTACTTGCATTTAGATCGTCACTACTTCTCAACCTTTATTTATTTTTATTACTTACTGAGTTAGTGTACTCACGTTACTCCCTGCATCTTGTGTGCAGATCCGGAAAGTTTTTGTTACGGTAGCGGCTGCTGATAATCCTGTAGCTGATCATTGGAGTTAGCAAGGTAGCTGCCTAGCGATCGCAGTCATGTTTTCTCCTTCTTTATCTCCCCCTTAGTTGTATTTTGTATTTTGTTTTTCCAGACTATGTTTGTCTTATTGTTGTCGGACCAGTTTTTAGTAGTTGCTCATGACTCAGTGACACCCCGATGTTTGGGACTTTTCATTCCGTATTTTTATTTTTGAGTTCAATTTCTTTTATGAAATTCTGTTGTACAAGATGCCTTTTGGCATATCTTTGAATGAATTGTTGTAGTATTGTAAGAGTCGGCTGGCCTAGTACCATCGATATGTGACATCATGACAGGTTTGAGTCTAGGGTCGTGACAATTTCTTTCTTGGAAAAGTCAAAATTAGATGGGGAGTTAACAAGCAGCAAGGATTTGAGCTTATTAAGAAATTAATGAAGTTTGATTAATAAAATCAAACAACAAATAGGAAGATTTCTACCGGGGTCATTATCAATTGACTTTTAATGTATTCCTTTAGGTTTGGAAAGACTTTCTACGGATAAGCTTGAATTGGGAAATTCTTCTGGGGAGCTAACTATTGGACCGTAATCACTAATCAAATTATTTAGGCAAGCTAACTATACCCATGAACTAATTATGCCATATATTGAGGTTACAAGACCGGTTCTCATTATAAAAAACAAACCATTTTCAGTTACATGATACGTGTTCGCTTTAATTCCTTAGGAAGTAATTTAATAGTTTTAGCTATAACTTTAGAAGTAATTGCGAATCAACTCTTTCGTTTGGAGAATACAATAGGAAACATCAAGTTTGCACTCAGTTGAACACCTTAGCACACACCATACTACTCGTTCGACCCAACCTTTATTGTGTTTATTATTGTTGTGACCTTACTACTTTCATTGCAAGAGTAGGATTGGACGTCACCAACACAGTAAAAAAGGAAACAAGAAAAGAAAAGGTCGATTGTGTGCATAATGAGATTACTGGCGAATTCCAATCTAATTAGGCATAGATGTACTGTCAATATAGTATTTGTTGAATAGCTGGGAAAATTTACAACAATCACAAAACTATGGAAGAGAACCTTAGATTACGCTTGTGTAATATTATCAGTAGCTTAGAGAGAATAGTTCTCTTACATCTGCAATGTATTTGCATCATTCCTTTAGTCTATAAGTAGGAATAGCCATCAAAGGCTTTTCTTTGCATGTTACTAACCCAAACTGCTCGTCAATTTCTAAATCAAGAGGCTGCATGCCATTTGAAATCTCCCAATCAAAGCAATGCACCAATTGTGCAACCACAAGGCGAATAATGGTAACCCCCAACTGCATTCCGGGGCAGCTTCTTCTACCAGAGCCAAATGGTAAAAGTTGAAAATCACGTCGACGAATATCTATGCTGCTCCCAACAAATCTCTCAGGGAAAAACTTCTCAGGCTCAGGCCAAACATTTGGATCCCTCTGAACTGCATAACAATTAATCATGATTCTAGATCCCTTTTGTATGTGGAAGCCATTGACGACACATTCTTCCATGGCCTCGTGATGCATTAGTGGCACTACGGAATGCAGCCTCAGGCCCTCTTTTGCAACCATATCTAAGTACTTCAAATTCTCCAAGTCTGGTTCTTTTACTATCTTTTCAATTCCTACCACTTCTTCTAACTCTTTTTGGAGTTTCTTCATCACATTAGGGTGCCTAAGAAGCTCTGTCAATATCCATTCTACTGATGTTGCTGAAGTGTCCATTGCAGCCATAAGCATGTCCTGTATAAAAATAGGGGAAATAATTAGTGGAATAAGCAATAATCTTAAGATTTGTGATTTCTTGAGCTTATATTTGTATGACAAAATGGGATAGCTTTTATATGTTGACGGTCAAACTGAAACTCTGCTTCTCCTGATTGCATAATCTCCATCATTGTGTCGACAAAATCATTGGTTTGTTTCTGGTCATGAGACTGAAGATGTTCATCAATAATCTTCTCAAGAAACTCATCAAACACCTTTGAAAGATCTTTGAGCTTGCGAGTGAGTCCTTGGAGATCAATAACACCAAGAAAGGGGAAAAAATCTCCAAGATTTGGTGTTGCAGCTAAATGCAAAACATCTTGGACTACAGCTTTGAATCCCCTTTTATCCAAGTCCTCATCCATGTACTTCTTTCCAAATACCATTAGGCAAGTCAAGTTGGCATTCAAGGACGTAATCTTTGCACTAAGATCAACAACAACGCGATCATGAGCTTCCCTTTTCAGTGAATCAATCAGAAGTTGAACTTGTTGATTTCTCGTGGACTGAAATGAATTGATCTTATGACTACTCAAAAGGTGCACGGTGCACAATTTGCGCATGTTACGCCAATATGGTCCATACTTCGCAAAAATGAAATTCTTCTGGCCATAAGCCATATACTGAGATGCCTCGTGGTGCGGCCTACTAGCAAAGATGTGATCATTTGTCTTGAGGACTTTCTCGGCTGCATCAGCAGACGAGGCAACGATTGCAGGTACTAGTCCCAATCGCATATACATAATAGGACCATGTTTGTTGGCTAGTTTTTGTAAATCTTGGTGTGGATTTTTACCTAACAAATGAAGATGTCCTAAAATGGGAAGCCCTTTTGGACCTGGAGGAAGCCTTTTTCTCTTCTGAATGTTTAGCAGCTCGTAAAAGGCATATACTAATAGACCAACAATTAGAGTTGCCCATATAAAAGCCATGGCTAATATGACTTTGTTACCTTCTAAGAACACTAATGGAAGAAGATGGAATGGTTATATGTTGGTGCTAAGAGCTCGGACGCTGAGGTTATATATATATATATATATATATATATATATATATATATATATATATATATATATATGTATATATATACACACACACATAGGGGCGGATCTAGAGCATGAAGACCGGGTTCACTGGAACCAGTAGTTTTTGTTCATAACTTGTATATATATTAAAATTTTCATTAAATATCTATAAATATCATATTGTTAACCCGTAAAGTATTGTATATTAACTTGAGATCGTTGTAGGAACATATTAACTTTAAATCTTGGATCCATATATATATGCGTCATTAATAGCTAGAATGTCAGATGTCAATGTTTTTTTAGTCTATACTGAGAATAATCTTTATTAAATTGTTCTAAACTTATAGAGACCAATCTTATCTTGGATCCTCTCTCTCTCAAGGGAAACACTTTTTAAACTAGAAGGAGGTCAAAATAATAGTCTCTCAGTTTCAATTTATGTGAACCTATTTCCTTTTTAGTTAGTGCCAAAAAGAATAACCCCTTTCCTTATTTGGAAACAACTTATCTTTATGCAATGATTTATAGTCACATAAAATATATGTGCCTCATTTTACACCACAAGTTCAAAAGTCTTTTCTCTTTTCTTAAATTTCGTGCCCAGTCAAATGGGTTCACATAAATTGAAACGGAGGGAGTATATATATATATATATATATATATATATATATATATATATATATACACACTATATTTAAAGCACGAAGGCCCTCGGAATGGAATTCCGAAAGTTTCTGTAGGTTCATAGTGTCATTTGTGACCTGTGTGTAAAATTTGAGATCATTCGGACTAGATTTGAGTAAACGACGAGAAACGATATGAGCTTTCGATTCTCACCTCGGTACTCCGCATCATAAACGACAAAATAAACGAAACGTCTCGTCATTCACGTCTTAGTGGCATTAAATATTCGTCAGTTGCTGGTCGGCCACTCGTCTTTTTTACTCTTTTTGAAATATAGTTCACACTAGACAAAATAGTTATTTAATTATTTTCCTAATATTTAGCATTTTGAAGTCAACTAAAACTTTACTTATTAAAGTTTTTCTTATTTGAACAACTACACAGAAAATTCTAATATTTAGGACATCAAAATCAATTACATTTACCATATACAATATTATAATATTATAATACTAAAAATGTAAATGTTTACGTGTTATATTTCCTAACAGGATGTGCATATAATGTAATGGAAGGAAACAGTCAAAATTATAATAGAATAGCCTACCCGTAATTTGAAAACTAACAAAGGCAGCAAAATTTTTATATTAAAATAAATAAATAATGGAACTCTTAATTAACTGATTAAAGACAATATTCAATTTAATTTTTATTCAACTTCACCATATTAGTAAATTTATTTTTCAAATTGACAAATAACATTTGAAAGAAAACTTGATAATTGTACTTCAGGTTCAAATAATCTTATCTAAGAGGAGATAAAGAGATATATAAATACGATCTTATCATTTTACTTAATTATATCAAGCGTATGCTAATTATCTATCTATACTATATTAAAAGCACGAAGGCCCTTAGCAAAATGTCGTTCGTCTTTTTTACCCTTTTAAAATATAGTTCACACTAGACAAAATAGTCATCTAATTATTTTCCTAATATTTAGCATTTCGAAGTCAACTAAAACTTTACTTATTAAAGTATTCCTTATTTGAATGACTACACAGAAAATTCTAATATTTAGAACATCAAAATCAATTACATTTACCATATACAATATTATAATATTATAATACTAAAAATATAAGTGCTTACGTGTTATATTTCCTAAGAAGATGTGCATATAATGTAATGGAAGGAGACAGCCTCTAAATGTAATTTGAAAACTAACAAAGGCAGCAAAATTTTTATATTAAAATAAATAAATAATGGAGCTCTTAATTAACTGATTAAAGACAATATTCAATTTAATTATTATTCAACTTCACCATATTAGTAAATTTATTTTTCAAATTGACAAATAACTTTTGAAAGAAAGCTTGGCAATTGTACTTCAGGTTCAAATAATCTAATTTAAGAGGAGATAAAGAGATATATAAATACGATCTTATCATTTTACTTAATTATATCAAGCATATGCTAATAAATCAAAAAGTATTTGTTTATTTATTTTTAAAATTTAAAAATGACAATATTTTACTTCAATAAAATTAAATTATGAAAACTGAGATCAAACACCGCAGGAATATAACTACGTTTAATTCAATTTTTGGCATTATTGTTCATTTATTGCGATTAGTGTTGTGAACAAATGAATGATAATATATAAAATTAATATTGGAGTGAAAGAAAGTCAAAAGAATCAAACAGTTATAATACATTGCAAATGATTCAAAACCAAATTTTGATGTAAGAAATATATTTTACAAAACAAAATTTTGATTGTACAGCTTTAGGACGTCATTTAAAACTTTGTGAACTATTTCTGAGAAAATATGCAATAAATATTTTAGAAAAATTCAATTGCTCTATTTTCATATTGCTCTAATTTTGTCTTATAATAGTCTTTTTGCATTAAAAAGGAAATTGATCTGTTGTTGGTAATTAAATTTATTTTATTAATCACCATGAAGAAATACATAACCATAGCTAAGGGATCACAACGTTTATCCAAATACATCTCAGCTAGTCAAATAGCATCCCTAACAGAAAGCTATTGCTAAAACATAAGTTGTTGTACTATGTTCCTAAATCCATGTGGAGCTCTAAGATTACAAATATAGGAAATTTCTCTGACAATATTATCCAGCTTCTGCTCTTTTGTTCAAAGGTTCGTTGGTTTCTTTCAATGTATATCGCATGCACACGTTCTGTGTAACGACCCAAAATCCAAAAAGGCCATGATGGCGCTGGACACCACTGTCAGGCAAGCCAACCATAATCAATTAACTTAATTACCCATTTTAGTATTTTTGAAATAAAGATTTCTTCAATGAAATTGTAAAGATAAAACTCATAGAGTAAATAATAAGTATTTTTAGCAACTAAAATTCTAAACAATTCACAACCATTCCCAAAACCTGGTATCATAAGTACATGAGCATTTACTATAAAATTAAAAATAAAATACAGCATCTGTCCAGAATACAAATTAGACAGAAAAATATACTAAATACGAAGGAGACTCTTTTAGTTGCGGATCGTAATATAGAATGCAGCTCACCTATATCCCCACAATTATTAACCACACCTCTGCGCCCACAAGAACACTATACATATATGTACCTGCACAATAAAATGTGCATCAAGTACAATATGAGTACGAAAATAATGTGTACCCAGTAAGTATCAAACTTATTCTCGAAGTGGTAGAGACGAGATAGCCGACTTTGACACTCACTGTGGGTCAATAATAATAATTGAAATAAATTATAATTATTCAAATCAGCATGGTTCACAGAGTTAACAATAATTTTATTCAATTAGCAGAAATAATAAAAATTCTTCAAATGCAATAATTTTCCAATTTATTTATTTAAATCATGCAATTTCAATAAAACTTCCAATTTATCAAATAGATTTACAAGTTACAATTCAAATTTCAATAAATTCTCAATTTATCAATTAAAGCTCATTTACAGGAATAACAATTAATTCCTTAACAAGCATGAATAATAATTCATTAAATTTCAAGCATTTTCCAATTTATCAATTAGCTTCTCAAGCTGAAATAAGGTATTAAAGTATCATGTAATTATTATTATTAAGCACGATTTCTGCCGAGAACGTATGGCCCGATCCAGAATGCCGTGTACACTGCCGAGGGACGTGCGACGCGATCCATAGATGCATCTATCCTTTCGAGGCTTTCGGCCCGCTCCACAAGAAAGGAGTACATTTTATTATGTACCTCCGCAAGGAGAGTATATTAATTATGAGATAAATTCGGGAGGAGAATAATTTCTTTTAACAATTAATTGATTTAAACAGAAAATCAAGCATAAGAGATTTCCATCCTTTAATAGTTTTATATAACAATTTACATATATATATATATATATATATATATATATATATATATATATATATATATATATATATATCAAATAATATTAATTAAACAAAGAATACAATTTACACAAGTAATTCATGCTTTTAGTCTTAAACTACCCGTATTTTTAGCATTAATAGTTGCTACGCACGGACTCTCGTCACCTCGTGCGTACGTAGCCCCCACAATTAGCAACAAACTTACATCGTCTTACATCGTCTTGCTCCAATTTAATTTTAACCACCTATGAGGTAATTTACCCCTCACAAGATTAGACAACAGACTTACATCGTCTTGCTCCAATTTAATCCACTAGAAGGCTTTTTCTACGATTATCCAACTCTGTCTGGCTCGAATCTAGCCAAAAATAATTCGATACAATCACTAAAAATTATAGGAATTCTATAAGAAAATACTACATTTTCAATAAAAATCCGAAATTAATTAAAACTTCGTCCGTGGGACCCACATCTCAGAATCCGGCGAAAGTTACGAAATATGAACACCAACTCAACCATGAGTCTACCCATACCAAAATCACTAAATTCCGATAACAATTCGGCCCTCAAATCTATCCAAGAGGGTTTTCAAACTTTTCCAACTCAATTGACCAATTAAATGATAAAAATAGTGATGGAATCAAGTAATTTAACCAATATTGAGTTAAGAACACTTATCCCGTTATTTTCTCTGAAAATTTCCCAAAAATTGCCTAAATCCGAGCTCCAATATTGAGTTAAGAACTTAAACTCGCTGCCCAGTGATTTCTTCTACGCGATCGCGAACTTCCTCACGCGATCGCGTAGAACAAATTTTACTTCCCAAACATTAACCCTACGCGATCGCGGAAAACCGCACTCGATCGCGAAGCACAGTCTCCGCAAGCCTACGCGATCACGAAGCATTAAGAGTGTGGCCCAGCTCCTCCCCAGTTTCCCCTACGCGATCGCAAACAACTACACACGATCGCGATGCACAAGCTGGCCTAACCTATGCGATTGCAAACGTGCCCACGCATTCGCATAGAACGAATTTCCAGCTGTCCAAAATAAGCCTACGCGACCGCAACCCCATTCGCGCGATCACGTAGAAAATATCTCTGTCCAAATTACTCTACGCGATCGTGTATAAGGAAATCAAAAGAAAATACCATCAGTTATCAGCAGTGTTCCCAAGGCCAAAAGTGAACTGTTAGTCGTCCGAAACTCAGCCGAGCCACTCGGGACCTTGACCAATTATACCAACAAGTCCCAAAACATCATACGAACTTAGTCGAACACTCAAATCACACCAAACAACGCTAAAACCACGAATCATCCCCCAATTCAAGTTTAATGAAACTTAAGATTTCCAACTTCTACATTATGTACCGAAACCTATCAATTCAAGTCCAATTGACCTTAAATTTTGCACACAAGTCATAAATGATATAACAGAGCTATGAAAATTCTTAGAACTTGATTCTGACTCCGATATCAAAAAAGTCAACTCCCCGGTCAAACTTCAAAACTTAAATTCCTATTTTAGCCATTTCAAGCCTAATTTAACTACATATTTTCAAATAAAATTTCGAACACGCTCCTAAGTCCAAAATCACCATACAGAGTTGTTGGAATCGTAAAAATTCTATTTTAGGGTCGCTTTCTGAAAATGTTGACTGAAGTCAAACTTGGCCTTTTAAGGTTAACTTAAGGAACCAAGTGTTCCCATTTCAACCCAAACACATCCAAATCCCGAACCAACCATCTCTGCATGTCATAAATCTTTAAAAAGACATTCGAGGAGTTTTATTTAAGGAAACGGGGTTCTAAAAGTCGAAACGACCAGTTGGGTCGTTACATTCTCTCCCACCTAAATATACGTTCGTCCTCGAACGTGCTAAGGACTATTCCAGAGTTATCCAAAATTACTGTTTAACAACTCGTGCACCTACCCGTGCTACCACACCCAGTTCAGCACATTAACTCGAGCCAATTTAAAAATTCTCCCATTTATCTAGGCAAATAAGCCTTAGAGCCCAATTCTAACATTTAGAATTCTCCACCATGACAGTTTCCAACTTATGAATGTCGTAACAATTACTACACGATGTACCAATACAGGATTGCATACCTTTGTTGAATTTAGACCATGCACCGCATCATTCACATGACTATAATAACATCCTCCGATAACGATAGCCAAAATTTCACGAATCTGATATTCACAACAAACTTCATGATACCTTTAATTCATGTTCCAACTCTTGAACTTCTTCCACGATGGAAGAAATGTGTAGAAATTCATAACCAACTGCTGAGTCAACAAATTATTGAATTTCTCCTTTTGACAAGAACCATTGCCTCATTGTGGACCAAATAATGGTATTTGCTCTTTATTATACTTCATATAATCTTATCGTACTGATCCCGGATCCAATAACCTCGTCTCACTTAGTATAAGCTACTCATGCAATAAGCCACCTCATACATGACAAAAAGTCTAATATGACGTCACAATGAGCTAATAAGCTACGGACTCGATTGCGATACATGGAAAACAGACTATGGGAAGGATTACTCAACCCATATGACTAATTAAACAACTGGAAAAAAAAATATCATGAACCTTCCCCAGAAAATGGGACACAAAAACACACAAAATATAATATAGGGAATTGTACTCAACATCATACTGTTGCGGCGTGCAACTCGATCCGCACTAAAGAATCTATATATATAAAAGAAAATACTTACCGAGCTAGAATGCTCATTACTTACAAAATATCCGAGCATCGGACACAAGCACGCTAAGTGCATAATACCATCCTTGGAAAGACCGACAATGCCATACGCTACAAAACTCAAGTACAAACTCAAGAAAATTATAATAATTATTATAATAATTATTATAATATGAATCTCTAGAGCCATCTTGCTCACATAACACCATCGCTAAGTGGAACCTCAACACATAAGAATTTTATCAAGCCATTTCATAACTCACACAACACAATATAATATTACATGAAATAGCCGACGAGGAAAAGACATCCAACGTCTGAATAGTCCTACATATGGAGCTTTTATGCTGAAATGAACACATTTGGTCTGATATAGAGCCCGTATTCATATTTAAATCCATCCACATACCTCAAGCCGATTATGATTGCATCGTACTAGGCTAATAACCTTTCAAGTATCCATAATAACCCCTTTTCCCATAATATACAATAATAGCCATCATAACCGGAACAATACTTCCCCAATAGACAACCAAATTAACCAAGAGCCCTCTAGGCATAAATTCTCGAATCAAATCATACGTAACAACATCGAAATGATGAACCGCACCTCAATTCGAACATAAAGGAACTTTAAACTTTCAACTTCCAAAACTCGCGCCGAAACATATCAAATCAACTCGGAATGAACTCAAATTTTGCACACAAGTCCCGAATGACATAACGATAATATTCAAATTCTCGAAAATAGAATCCGAATCTGATATCATCAAAGTCAACTCCCGCTCAAACTTATGAATTTTTCAAACCTTCACATTTCCATCTTTCGCCAATTTGTGCCGAAACCTTCTAGAAACATCCAAACGCAAATCCGGGCATACGTCTGAGTCCAAAATCACCATCCGTACCTAAAGAAACTATCGAAACTATAATCCAAGGTCAAATATTAAAAAGTCTAATTGGTCAACTCTTCCAACTTAAAGCTTAAATTATGAAATTCATTCTTCCAAATCGATTCTGGATAACCTAAATTCCAAATCCGGCGATTCACACAAGTCATAATACATCATACGGAGCTACTCATGACCTCAAACTACCAAGCAAAGTGCTAATACTCAAAATAACCGATCGGGTCGTTACATTATTATTTTTGTATTTATTGCCTATTTAATTACAATATCTATGATTAGGTTAGGCTATTACTTATTTGATTATTCTTTTTATATTTATTATTCAATTAATAATTGTTTAACATTTTGGAAGTTGAGGTTGG
This sequence comes from Nicotiana tomentosiformis, assembly GCF_000390325.3. Taxonomy (NCBI): domain Eukaryota; kingdom Viridiplantae; phylum Streptophyta; class Magnoliopsida; order Solanales; family Solanaceae; genus Nicotiana; species Nicotiana tomentosiformis. The sequence goes on along the minus strand of NC_090816.1, from coordinate 108,583,793 downwards.
TACCCTAGTATCATATTGTACGAAAAATACAAATTCCCGCATTTAAATTATTTATCCGAATTTATATTATCCATTCTCTACCTTAAAGAAGAGTGTCAAAGCACGATAGGTGATGCCGTTCCATTTTTATATTATCATTTATTGATATATATAGTGAGAAGGATAGTTAAAGCAGGAAGGGTAATGCCTTGCCATTTATATCATTTATTCATTATATTGTGGCAAGGAAGAGAGTTAAAGCACGAAGGGTGATACCGTGCTATTTTATGTTACTTATGACATCATTTCATGGTAAGGATGAGAGTAAAAGCATGAAGGGTGGTGCGGTTCCATTTTTATATTATCAGCTACATGTTTTCATTGTTGATGATTTATTTGACTACTATGTGATATTTCTCCTGCCGTAATTATCGTATCTTTTCCATGTTCCCTCCCAATTTGTACATTGTCATTGTGTTCGTTACTACTTTGTATATGTATATATTTGCACATGTTGTTTATGTAAGTGTCATGTCATATCCTCGTCACCACTTCGTCGAGGTTTGTTTCAACACTTACAGAGGACATAGGGTCAGTTGTACTCATACTACACTCTACACTTCTTGTGTAGATTTTGGAGTCAGACCTAGCGGTGGTCAATAGATTTCTTGGATTGATTGCAAGTTTAGAAGTATTACTTACCTCTAACAAGCTGAATCCAATACTAAGCAAGCGAAACAATGCTCCAAAAATGCCATCTCGCGTATTCTAACCTTTGAACGCCTCGAAACTAGCCAAAAACAACTCAATCACATCAAATGAAGCCCAAAGTCAACCAAAATGTAAAACCCATGCCTCCCCTCAGAACTTGACAACGCGAAAAATCCGACATTCATTCAATTATGAGTCCAACCACCTTAGTTTCACTCAATTCCAACTCAGAATCGATGTTCAAAACTCAAGAATTCGCTCTACGGAACTTTAGTAAAAAAACCCCAACTTTATATTTTGAAATCATCAACTAAATTCTAAAAATGAAGATAGATTCATGAAATATAAACTTAACCGAGTAGAGAACACTTACTCCAACCCATATGGTGAAAATCGCCTCAAAAATCGCTTCAATCCAAGCTCCATAGCTACAAATATGCAAAAATGGCTAAAACGTCCGAAATAGACTACTTTATAGTCACTAGTTGAATCAATGAATCGTGATCGCGAAGAAGAAAATTTCACTGCCCAGAATCACACTATGCGAACGCGATGAAGAAGCCATGAAGACCTGCCCAGCTCAGCTCTACAATGCGAACGCGTGCGCACCTGCGCGAACACGATGCTCGATCTGCAGTAACCTATGCGAACGTAGACTAACATTCGCGAATGCGAAGAAGGAGAAATACTCTGCTCAAGTTTTCCCTTATGCGATTGCACCTCGAATCTCGTTATCGTGAAGAACATTTAGTGCACCAGACTTCAGGAGAAACCAACAATGCGATATGAAGAAGAAATGGACCGAAATAGATCCGAAACATGCCCGAGCCCCTCGGGACCACGTTTGAACATTCCAACAAGTCTCATAACATAAAACAGGCCTACTCATGGCCTCAAATCATACGTAACAACATCGAAATGATGAATCACACCTCAATTCGAACATAAAGGACCATTGAACTTTCAACTTCCAAAACTCGCGCCGAAACATATCAAATCAACTCGGAATAAACTCAAATTTTGCACACAAGTCCCGAATCACATAATGAAGATATTCCAATTCCCGAAACCACAATCCGAATCCTAAATCATCAAAGTCAACTCCCGGTCAAACTTATGAATTTTCCAAACCTTCAAATTTCTAACTTTTGCCAATTTCTGAAGAAACCTTCTAGAAACATCCAAACGCAAATCCGGGCATACGTCTGAGTCCAAAATCATCATCCGTACCTATCGGAACCATCGAAACTCTAATACAAGGTCAAATGCAAAAAAGTCAAATTGGTCAACTCTTCCAACTTAAAACTTAAATCATGAAATTCATTCTTCCAAATCGATTCCTGATAACCTAAAATCCAAAGCCAATGATTCACACAAGTTATAATACATCATACAGAACTACTCATGACCTCAAACTACCAAGCAAAGTGCAAATACTAAAAATAACCGATCGGGTCGTTACCTTATTTGTTTGTGATTTATTGCCTATTTAATTACAATATCTATGATTAGGTTAGGCTATTACTTATTTGATCATTCTTTTTATATTTATTGCTTATTTAATAATTGTTTAATATTTTGGAAGTTGAGGTTGGTACCCTAGTATCTTATTGGACGAAAAATACAAATTTCTGCATTTAAATTATTTTTCCGAATTTATATTATCCATTCTCCACCTTAAAGAAGAGTGGCAAAGCACGATAGGTGATGCCGTGCCATTTTTATATTATCATTTATTGATATATATAGTGATAAGGAGAGTTAAAGTACGAAGGGTAATGCCTTGCCATTTATATCATTTATTCATTATATTTGTGGCAAGGAAGAGAGTTAAAGCACGAAGGGTGATACCGTGCCATTTTATGTTACTTATGACATCATTTCATGGTAAGGATGAGAGTAAAAGCATGAAGGGTGGGGCAGTTTCATTTTTATATTATCAGCTACATGTCATTGTTGATGATTTATTAGGCTGCTACGTGATATTTCTCCTGCCGTAATTATCGTATCTTTTCCATGTTCCCTCCCAATTTGTACATTGTCATTGTGTTCGTTACTACTTCGTATATGTATATATTTGCACATTTTGTTTACGTTAGTGTCATGTCATATCCTCGTCACCATTTCGTCGAGGTTTGTCTCAACACTTACAGAGGACATAGGGTCAGTTGTACTCATACTACACTCTACACTTCTTGTGTAGATTTTGGAGTCAGACCTAGCGGTGGTCAATAGATTTCTTGGATTGATTGCAAGTTTAGAAGTATTACTTACCTCTAACAAGCTGAATTCAATACTGAGCAAGCGAAACGATGCTCCAAAAATGCCATCTCGCACATTCTAACCTTTGAACGCCTCGAAACTAGCCAACACAACTCAAATACATCAAATGAAGCCCAAAGTCAACCAAAATGTAAAACCCATGCCTCACCTCAGAACTTGACAAAACGCGCAAAATCCAAAAATTCATTCAATTATGAGTCCAACCAACTTAGTTTCACTCAATTCCAACTCAGAATCGATGTTCAAAACTGAAGAATTCGCTCTACGGAACTTTAGTTAAAAAAAACCCAACTTTATATTTTGAAATCATCAACTAAATGCTAAAAATGAAGATAGATTCATGAAATATAAACTAAACCGAGTAGAGAAAACTTATTCCAACCCATAAGGTGAAAATCGCCTCAAACATCGCTTCAATCCGAGCTCCATAACTCCAAATATGCAAAAATGGCTGAAACGTCCGAAATAGACTACTTAAGAGTCACTAGATGAATCAATGAATCGTGATAGCGAAGAAGAAAATTTCACTGCCTAGAATCACACTATGCGAATGCGATGAAGAAGCCATGAAGACCTGCCCAGCTCAGCTGTACAATGCGAACGCGTGCGCACCTGCGCGATTGCGATGCTCGATCTGCAGTAACCTATGCGGACGTAGACCAACATTCGCGAATGCGAAGAAGAAGAAATACTCTGCTCAAGTTTTCCCTTATGCCATTGCACCTCAAATCTCGTTATCTCGAAGAACATTTAGTGCACCAGACTTCAGGAGAAACCAAGAATGCGATATGAAGAAGAAATGGACCGAAATAGATCTGAAACACGTCCGAGCCCCTCGGGACCACGTCCGAACATTCCAACAAGTCTCGTAAAATAAAACAGGCCTACTCAAGGCCTCAAATCATATGTAACAACATCAAAATGATGAATCGCGCCTCAATTTGAACATAAAGGAACATTGAACTTTCAACTTCCAAAACTCATGCCGAAACATATCAAATCAACTCGGAATGAACTCCAAATTTTCACACAAGTCCCGAATGACATAACAAATATATTCCAATTCCTGAAACCACAATCCGAATCCGAAATCATCAAAGTCAACTCCCGGTCAAACTTATGAATTTTCCAAACCTTCAAATTTCTAACTTTTGCCAATTTCTGCCGAAACCTTCTAGAAACATCCAAACGCAAATCCGGGCATACGTTTAAGTCCAATATCACCATCCGTACCTATCAGAACCATCGAAACTCTAATACAAGGTCAAATGCAAAAAAGTCAAATTGGTCAACTCTTCTAACTTAAAACTTAAATCATGAAATTCATTCTTCCAAATCGATTCCTGATAACCTAAAATCCAAAGCCGACGATTCACACAAGTCATAATACATCATACAGAACTACTCATGACCACAAACTACAAAGCAAAGTGAAAATACTAAAAATAACTGATCGGGTCGTTACCTTATTTGTTTGTGATTTATTGCCTATTTAATTACAATATCTATGATTAGGTTAGGCTATTACTTATTTGATCATTCTTTTTATATTTACTGCTCATTTTAATAATTGTTTAATATTTTGGAAGTTGAGGTTGGTACCCTAGTATCATATTGGACGAAAAATACAAATTCCCGCATTTAAATTATTTTTCCGAATTTATATTATCCATTCTCCACCTTAAAGAAGAGTGGCAAAGCACGATAGGTGATGCCGTTGCATTTTTATATTATCATTTATTGATATATATAGTGATAAGGAGAGTTAAAGCACGAAGGGTGATGCCTTGCCATTTTATGTTACTTATGACATCATTTCATGGTAAAGATGAGAGTAAAAGCATGAAGGGTGGTGCGGTTCCATTTTTATATTATCAGCTACATGTTTTCATTATTGATGATTTATTTGGCTGCAACGTGATATTTCTCCTACCATAATTATCGTATCTTTTCCATGTTCCCTCCTAATTTTTACATTGTCATTGTGTTCGTTACTGCTTCGTATATGTATATATTTGCACATGTTGTTTACGTAGGTGTCATGTCATAGCCTCGTGAACACTTCGTCGAGGTTTGGCTCAACACTTACAAAGTACATAGGGTCAGTTGTACTTATACTACATTATGCACTTCTTGTGTAGATTTTGGAGTCGGTCCTAGCAGTTGTCAGTAGATTTCTCGGATTGATTTCAAGTTTAGAAGTGTTACATACCTCTAACAAGACAAATCCAATTATGAACAAGCCAAACGATGCTCCAAAAATGCCATCTTGCGCGTTCTAACCTCTGAACGGCTAGAAACTAGCCAAAAACAACTCAAATACATTAAATGAAGCCCAAAGTCAACCATAAAGTCAAACCCAGGCCCGCACCTCAGAACCCGACAAACTCACAAAATTCGACAATTCATTCAATAACGACTCCAACCACCTTAGTTTCACTCAATTCTAACTCTGAATCGATGTTCAAAACTCAAGAATTCGCTCTATGAAACTTTACTAAAAAACCCCAAACTTTATCTTTTGAAATCATCAACTAAATGCTAAAAATGTAGATAGATTTATGAAATATAAACAAAACCGAGTAGAGAACACTTACTCCAACCCATATGGTGTAAATCGCCTCATATATCGCTTCATTCCGAGCTCCATAGCTCCAAATATGCAAAAATGGCCAAAACATCCAAAATAGAGTACTTTACAGTCACTAGATGAATCAATGAATCGTGATCGCGAAGAAGAAAATTTCACTACACAGAATCACACTATGCGAACGCGTGTGCACCTGCGCGAACGCGATGCTCGATCTGCAGCAACCTATGCGAACGCGGACCAACATTCGCGAATGCGAAGAAGAAGAAATGCTCTGCTCAAGTTTTCCCTTATGCGATTTCACCTCGAATCTCGGTATCGTGAAGAAACCGTCTAAACTATAATCCAAGGTCAAATATTAAAAAGTCTAATTGGTCAACTCTTCCAACTTAAAGCTTAAATCATGAAATTCATTCTTCCAAATCGATTCTGGATAACCTAAAATCCAAAGCCGGCGATTCACACAAGTCATAATACATCATACGGAGCTACTCATGACCTCAAACTACCAAGCGAAGTGCAAATACTCAAAATAACTGATCGGGTCGTTACATTATTGTTTTTGTGATTTATTGCCTATTTAATTACAATATCTATGATTAGGTTAGGCTATTACTTATTTGATTATTCTTTTTATATTTATTGCTCATTTAATAATTTTTTAATATTTTGGAAATTGAGGTTGGTTCCCTAGTATCATATTGGACGAAAAATACAAATTTCCGCATTTAAATTATTTTTTCGAATTTATATTTTCCATTCTCCACCTTAAAGAAGAGTGGCAAAGCACGATGGGTGATGTCGTTCCATTTTTATATTATCATTTATTGATATATATAGTGATAAGGAGAGTTAAAGCAGGAAGGGTAATGCCTTGCAATTTATATCATTTATTCATTATATTGTGGCAAGAAAGAGAGTTAAAGCACGAAGGGTGATACCGTGCCATTTTATGTTACCTATGACATCATTTCATGGTAAGGATGAGAGTAAAAGCATGAAGGGTGGTGCGGTTCCATTTTTATATTATCAGCTACGTGTCTTTATTGTTGATGATTTATTTGGCTGTTTCATGATATTTCTCCTGCCGTAATTATCGTATCTTTTCCTTGTTCCCTCCAAATTTGTACATTGTCACTGTGTTCGTTACTACTTCGTATATGTATATATTTGCACATGTTGTTTACGTAGGTGTCATGTCATAGCCTCGTCACCACTTTGTCGAGGTTTGGCTCAACACTTATAGAGTACATAGGGTCAGTTGTACTCATACTACACTCTGCACTTCTTGTATAGATTTTGGAGTCGGTACTAGCGGTGGTCAGTAGATTTCTCGGATTGATTCCCAGTTTGGAGACTTGAGGTACAACTGCACGACGTTCACAGCCCTTAAAGACCCCTCCACCTTATGCTAGCTATTTATTTCATTTCGGGCAATTTTATTTTCATTTAGACCATTATTTTTATAATTCTAGTTGCTCGTGCATTTGTGACACTAGTTCAGGATGCTATTTAGACATCGTTGTTATTTTTGGTCTACTCATTCTATTTCAGATTTATTTCAGTTATATTGGCTATCTATTATTATTATTTAATTTGAACTGTTAAATGGCTAAAAATTATTTTAATGTTGGCTTGCCTAGCAAGTGAAATGTTAGGCGTCATCACGGTTCCGAGGGTAGGAATTCAGGGTCGTGACATGTTGTTATTAGAGCACTGGGTTACCTAGGTCTCAGAGTCACAAGAAAGCTTAGTATAGTCTAAAAGATCGGTACGGAGACGTATATACTTATCTTCTAAAGGCTATGGAGGTTAGGAATAATTTCACTTCTATTCTTCTCTGTCATGCGATTTTATTCTATCATTGATGATTGAACCATTCTATTCTTGTTCTCTCTTAGATACAAAGAACATGCACTGCATCTACAACTGGATAGGAGCCGGAACCCTAGTAATAGCTATGACCAGGGGCAGTGGTCGAGGTCGAGGTCGTGCCAGAGGCCGAGGCCAAGGCAGAAGTAGAGCTCAGCTTAGAGATCGAGCAGCAGCACCCGTAGTGGAGCCTCTGGTAGATTTTGAGGAGGTGATTCTAGCTTAGACGGTACCCATCTGACCAGCTAAGGTCCCGGAGGGGTTCATAGCCACACTAGTGCTTCAAGACACTCTAGTCTGTTTGATGAGCCTTATGGAGGGTGCGGCCCATAACGGTACATTACCGATGGAACCACCCATCTCATGGGATGGTGGAGGAGAACAGACTCCCACTACTCCCACTCCGGAGAAAATGCCTCCCTAGTATCAGGCTCCAACAGCCCCGCCAGTTGGGCTAATTCAGTCGGTTATTGTGGCACAGGCCGGTGATAGGCCCGCTATGTCTTCTGAGCCTTTGTTAAGATTGGACAAGTTTACCAAGATCTTTCAAGTCCATTTTAGTGGTGCATGTTCTAGGACTCACATGATTATCTAGATAGCTGCCATGAGATGCTGTGGAATATAGGTTTAATTGAGACCAACGAGATTGATTTTGCTATATTTCAGATGACTGGTTCTGCCAAGAGGTGTGGAGAGATTATGTGTTGACTAGACCAACGGGCTCGCCCGCACTTACTTGGGATACATTTTTGTAGCTATTTCTAAAGAATTTCATTCCTGTCACTCTGAGAGAGAATTATCGCTAACAGTTTGATCGGCTTCAACACAGTAGTATGACTGTTGCCAAGTACGAGACTCGTTTTGTGGACTTAGCTCGTCATGCCATTATCTTTCTCCCTACTGAGAGGCAAAAGTGAGGAGATTTTTTGATGGGCTCACTTACAGTATCAGGCATCAGATTGCCAAGGAGACCGAAAGTGATATTTTCTTTCCAGACGACTGTATATGTTTCTAGATAGATAAAAATTATTCATGCTCAGGAGAGAGGGGCAGTTGCCTGATAAGAGGCCTTGTCATTTCGATGGGTTCAGTGGTGACTCGTATGGAGGCAGGGGTACTTTTGGTATAGGCCATCCTCCCAGCCCATTTCAGTTAGCACTCTAGGAGGCATCTCATAGTGTATCAGGGAGCCGTGGTCCTTATGTGTCTCATCCTGACCAGCTAGCCTACGGTGCACTACCAGCTCCTATTAGTGAACTTCCGATCTAGAGATTTCTGGGTAGTTACCCAGGTCGACAAGTCCAGTTCCAGGGTCAGCAACTGAGGGCTTATGTGATGACCCTATAGGTTATCTAGAATTTTAAACCTTACTTTTGTTTTCCGAAGCCTCCAATAGCTTCTTTAGGACTTCCTCGAATTACGTGCGCAGTCCGAGTTTTTTTGTGGTACAAGCCGGTGATAGGCCTGCCATGTCTTCTGAGGGCTTATTGAGATTGGACAAGTTCACAAAGCTCTTCCGAGTTCTATTTAGTGGTGGACCTTTTGAGGACCCACATGATTATGTTGACCGCTTCCATGAGGTACTGCGGAACATGGGTATAGTTGAGACCAATGGGGTCCATTTTACTGTATTTCAGATGATGGGTTCCGCCAAGAGGTGATGGAGAGATTACATGTTGACTAGACCAGCTGGGTCGCCTACACTTACTTGGGACCAGTTCTCACAGCTATTTCTAGAGAAGTTTCTCCCTATCACTTTAAAAGAGGACTACCACAGGCAGTTCGAGCGTCTCCAACAGAGAAGTATGACTGTTACTTAGTATGAGACTCATTTTGCGGATCTAGCTTGTCATGCTCTCTTGTTGTTTCCTACTAAGAGAGAAAGGGTGAGGAGGTTTATTGATGGAATCGCTCACCATATCAGGCTATAGATGGCCAAGGAGACTGGGAGTGAGATTTCCTTTTAGATGGCTTCTAATGTTGCTAGGCAGATAGAGGTGGTTCTTGTTCAGAAAAGGGGGCAAGGGTCGGATAAGAGGCCTCATCATTCCGATGGGTTCAATGGTGTCTCGTCTGGAGGCCGGGGTACTTTCGGTAGAGGCCATCCTCCAAGACATATCATTCATCTCTCCAGGAATCTTACGATGCTTCAGGTGGTCACGACTCTCATATGCCTCATCCCGATCAATTAGCCTACAGTGCACCACTAGCTCCTATTAGTGCACCTCCACTCTAGAGTTTTTAGGGTGGTTACTTAGGTCGAAAAGGTCAGTTTCAGGGTCAGCATTCATAGCAGCCGAGGTCCTATTATACTTGTGGTGACCCGAGGCACATTGCTAGATTTTGCCCTCAGGCACCGGGTAGCTCACAACAACAGGGTTCTCGTGCTATGGTTCCGGCATCAGTTGCTTCACCACCTTCTCAGCCAGATAGAGGCAGGGGTCAGGAAGCCATAGGTGGAGGTCAGGCTATTAGAAGTGGAGGCCAACCAGTTAGAGGTTGTCTCAAAGATGTGGTTCAGAGCGGTGGGGGCCAATCTCGATGTTATGCTTTCCCAGCTAGGCCTAAGGCTGAGTCATCTAATGCTGTTATCACATGTATTATTTTAGTTTGACATAGGGAAGCTTCAGTTCTATTTGATGTAGGCTCTACTTATTCCTACGTGTCATCCTACTTTGCTTCATATCTGGTTGTGCCTTATGATTCTTTGAGTGCTCATGTGTATGTGTCCACACTTGTGGGAGATTTTATTGTTGTAGATCGTGTCTATCGTTCTTGTGAGTTTACTATTAGGAGTCTTGAGACTAGCGCAGATCTCCTACTTCTCGATATGGTAGATTTTGATATCATCTTGGGTATGGATTGGCTGTCACCTTATCATGCTATGTTGGATTGTCACGCCAAGAAGGGGACCTTAACCCTGCCAAGGTTGCCTCGATTAGAGTGGAGGGGGGACTCCTGGCCATTCTACTAGCAAGGTTATCTCTTATGTGAAAGCTCGAAATTTGGTCAAGAAGGGTTGTCTAGCTTATTTGGCTTATGTCCGCTATTCTAGTGCGAAGGTTCCTTTCATGGATTCAATACCAGTTGTTCGTGAGTTTCTAGAGGTGTTTCATGCAAATCTACTAGGGAGGCCACCCGACAGAGATATTGACTTCTGTATTAATTTGGCTCCGGGCACTCAGCCCATTTCTATTCTGCCATACCGTATGTCCCTACTAGTGTTGAAAGAATTGAAAGAGTAGTTTCAAGATTTTCTTGATAAAGGCTTTATTAGACCTAGTGTCTTACCCTGGGGTGCGCCTGTGTTGTTCGTGAAGAAGAAGGATGGTTCATTGAGGATATGCATAGATTATCAGCAGTTGAGCAAAGTTACCATCAAGAACAAGTATCCATTACCGAGGATTAATGACTTATTTGATCTGCTTCAGGGTGCCAAGGTGTTTTCGAAGAATGATTTGAGGTCTGGCTACCATCAGTTGAGGATTAGGGCATCCGATGTCTGTAAGACAACTTTTCTGACTCGATATGGGCCTGATAAGTTTTTAGTGATGTCATTTGGGATAACAAATACCCCAGCATCATTTTTGGATTTGATGAACCGGGTGTTCAAGCCATATATGGATTCTTTCTTGATTGTCGAGAGGAGCACGAGCATCATCTATGGATTGTACTTCAGACTTTGAGGGATAGCTAGGTGTAGGCCAAGTTTTTAAAGTGCGAGTTTTGGTTGGACTCGGTCGCCTTCTTGGGGAACGTAGTATCGGTAGAGGGCATTCAAGTGGATCCTAATAAGACTGAGGCATTTCAGAACTATCCTAGCCCCACTTCAGGTATGGAGATTTGGAGTTTCTTGGGTTTGGCATGTTGTTACCATTGGTTTATGGATGGGCTTTCGTCTATAGCAGCCTGATTGACGAGATTGACCCAGAAGGGTGCCCCGTTCCAGAAGCTCAAGACTGCTTTGACTACATAGCTAATGTTGGTGTTCCCTACAGGTTCAGGATCTTATACGGTATATTGTGATACATCTCGTTTTGGGCTCAGAGCAGTATTGATGCAGGATGGCAAGGTGATTGCATATGCATCACGGCAGTTGGAGGTCGATGAGAATAATTACCATCTTCATGATTTAGAGCTAGCAACCATTGTTCATGCGCTGATGATCTGGAGGCATTACCTTTACAGCGTGTCGTGCGAGCTTTTCACGGATCATTGGAGTCTACAGTATTTGTTCAAACAAAAGGATCTCAATTTAAGGCAGAGGAGGTGGTTGGAGCTATTGAAAGACTATGATATCACCATCTTTTATCACCCCGGGAAGGCCAATATGTTGGCCGACGTCTTGAGTAGAAAGGCAGCGAGTATGGGCAGCCTTGAGTACATTCCAGTTGGTGAGAGATCGATTGCATCAAATGTTCAGTCTTTGGCCAATCAGTTCGTGAGGTTGGATGTTTCAGATCCCATTCGTGTTTTAGCTCGTATAGTCGCTCGGTCTTCTTTATTTGAGCGCATAAGGGAGAGGCAGTATGATGACCCTCATTTGCTTGTCCTTAGGGACATAGTGCGGCATGATAGTGCCAAGAAGATTACGGTTGGAGATGATGGAGTTTTGAGAATGCAGGGTCGTATTTGTGTACCTAATGTAGATGGACTTCATGAGTTGATTTTTAAGGAGGCCCATAGTTCCCAGTATTTTATTAATCCAGGTTCCACCAAAATATATCAAGATTTGCGGAAATTTTATTAGTGGAGGAGAATGAAGAAGGACATAGTTTCTTATGTAGCTCGATGTTTAAATTGTCAACAAGTAAAGTGTGAGCATCAGAGACCTGGTGGTTTGCTTCAGAAGTTAGAGATTCCTGAGTGGACGTGGGAGCATATCACTATGGATTTTGTTGTTGGACTTCCACAGACTCAGAGGAAGTTCGATGCGGTATGGGTTATTGCGGACAGGCTGACCAAGTTAGCGCATTTAATTCAAGTGGCAGTTACCTATTCGTTAGAGCGGTTGGCTGAGATTTACATCCGCGAGATCGTCTGTCTTTATGGTGTGCCCATGACTCTTATTTTGGATTGATCGTTCGTCTCTGGTAGAACTTTGAGTCTACTTTTGGACCGAAGTAAGTGTTGTGGTTAACCTTGACTTGAGGTATTAGGACTTGTTTTTTATGTGCTACTTGTTTAAATGTTGGGTTTAACGTATATGCAAGGTGACGAATACGTATGCGTTGTTGTTTGGTCAAATCATGCGGGTGGGACTTGTTTCTTGTCGTTTACTTCTTTCTTTGATCATGATATCTATGTAAAGACTAGTTAATTAATAATTGATCATCCATTCCGCATTTATGGGCTATCTGTGATAATTGAATATTGTTTCTGAAGAAGAGATTGGTGTACACTGTGGAACCATTATTGACATAAGACTTGATCTTGCTTATTATATCTCCGTGTTTTTATATGTTCATTGTTACATGGTAAGGGAGAGTGTTAATGCACGAAGGGTGATGTCATGCCTTATTTGAGTGTTAATGCACAAAGGGTGATGTCGTGCCATATTTGAGAGTTAATGTATGAAGGGTGATGCTGTGCCGCATCTAATATTCATGATGAAATGGAGAGTGAAAGCACGAAGGATGATGCTGTGCCATTATTACTGTTTCATGGTGAGGCTGAGTGTAAAAGCACAAAGGGTGATTTCATGTAATTTTATTCATTATGTTTGTTCATTTTGTTGGTCGAAGGTTTATTGATTGTTTCTTATTATCATTCCCTATTGTAGTTATTGTATCGTGTACCACTTTCGCATGTCCCCTCCCAAATGTACTTGTTAATTCTTTATTTTCTGTTATTTTCTACATATATTTCCATCTGTACAGGTTTAATTACGTTGGTGCCCTGTCATAGCCTCGTCACTACCTCGTCGAGGTAATACTCGACATTTACGGAGTACATTGGGTCGGTTGTACTCAAACTACAGTCTGCACTTCTTATGAAGATTTTGGTACTGGTCCCAGCTGTCTGTGAGGCGTACCAGCTCAGATTGGCATTTGGAGACTCGGGAATATCTGCTGGCGTCCGCATACCTTGAAGTGCCCTTCTATTTTCCCTATTTATTGTTCTTTTCATTTGAGACAGTTGTATTTATTTTAAACCCTATTTTGTAGAGATTCTAGAAGCTCGTGAATTTGTTACTCCAGATTCGGTTTGTACTTAGATATTATTGGTTTTATTTCATTTGTATTCTGTTTTTGATTCTTTTTCAGCTTAATTGGTTTTACTTAATTGATTTGAATAAAAATTGACTTAAAGATTCTCTAACGTTGGCTTGCCTAGCAAGTGCAATATTAGGCGCTATCACGTCCCCGAGGGTGGAAATTCTAGGTCGGGACAACTTGTTATACTTCTGGGATCCGAGGCATATTGGTAGAGTTTGCCCCAGGTCACAAGGCAGCGTGCAACGGCAGGGTTATCGTGCTATGATTCTAGCACCAGTTGTTCTACCGTCCACCCAACCAGCTAGGGGCATGGGTCAAGCAGCCAGCGGTGGGGGTCAGGCCATTAGAGGTGGAGGTCAGGCCATTAGAAATGGATGCCAACCAAAGGTTCAGCTTGGCCAAATCTCACAAGCATTGAACACTCTTCCTAAGGGGGCACTACCAAGTGATACGGTGGTGAACCCAAAGGGTGGGAATAGTACGGGACATGCTATGGCCGTGACTACGAGAAGTGAAGAAGGTGGAGATACAACCACCTCAAATAAAAGAATATTTGTGGATGATTATGTTGAGGTTCAAGAAGATGAAATTCCAAGCAATGTGGTTGACGCTAATGACAAAATGAGAATTTATATTGATGAAAATATGGAGATGCAAGAATAGGTGAACCTATCTAGGGAGCATGTGATTGACATACCGGAACCGGTAGTGCCAAAGGTTAAGGCACCAATTCCAAGGCCTCTTCCTCCATACCCTCAAAGGCTTGCAAAGCAAAATAGTGAGAACCAATTCAAAAAGTTTATTGACATGATGAAGAGTTTGTCTATCAGTGTACCATTGGTTGAGGCGTTGGAACAAATGTCGGGTTATGCTAAGTTCATGAAGTACTTGGTCACCAAGAAGAGGTCCATGAATTGTGAAACTATCAAGATGACACATCAAGTGAGTGCTATTGTGCACTCAATGGCTCCGAAATTGGAAGATCCGGGTGCTTTCACAATCCCTTGCACTATTGGGAGCGCCGACTTTGCCAAAGCTTTATGTGATTTTGGGGCAAGTATCAACTTGATGCCCTACTCTGTGTTCAAAACTTTGGGAATTGGGCAACCAAGACCCACATCTATGAGGTTGCAAATGGCGGATCGGACAATGAAGAGTCCATTGTGAATTATTGATGATGTGCTAGTCCGTGTTGATAAGTTCATCCTTCCAGCGGACTTTGTGATCCTTGATTGTGAGGTTGACTATGAGGTGCCTATTATCTAGGGTAGACCTTTCCTTGCTACGGGAAAGGCTCTTGTTGATGTGGAAGCCGATGATCTCACTTTCCGGGTGGGTAACGAAAAGGTGGTTTTCCATGTGTGCAAATCGATGAGGCAACCAAATAGCAACGAAGTTTCTTCATTCGTGGATTTAGTGACCGAAGTAATTGTTGATGATGCTAGTGTAACAATGAATGTTGAGGATAATTTGGAAGTCGTATTGCTCAACCTTGATGATGATGAGGAGAGAGAAGGCTATGTGGAGTGTGTGAATGCATTTCAAGGAATGGGGTCGTACACTTATGATCGCCGCAATCTATCTTCGGACATTGAAAACTGAAAGCCTCCCACTTTGGAGTTAAATCCATTGCCTCCGTATCTATGGTATGAATTCCGTGGACATTCTTCTACTTTACCGGTTATCCTTTCTTCTTCTTTAACAAACATGCAGGTAGAGTCCATATTGGAGGTGCGACAAAGGAGGAAAAGAGCAATCTGATGGGCCTTGGTGGATATCCGGGGCATAAGCCCCGCCTTTTACATGCACAAGATTATATTGGAGGAGGATGCCAAACCCTCCGTTGAACGTCAAAGGAGGCTAAATGAAGCAATGAAAGAGGTGGTCAAGAAGGAGATCAAAAAGTGGTTGGATGCCGGGGTTGTTTACCCTATTTCCGATAGCTCATGGACTTCTCTAGTGCAATGTGTCCCAAAGAAAGGGGACATGACTATGAGAGCAAATGACAAGAATGAATTGATCCTCACAAGAACTGTCACCGGGTGGAGAGTGTGCATGGACTATAGGAAGCTAACAAAGTCACTCGGAAAGATCATTTTCCACTTCCATTTCTGGATCAAATGTTGGATAGGTTAGCCGGGCGTGCTTTTTATTGCTTCCTGTATGGATACTCCGGCTACAATCAGATTCTTATTGCTCCTGAGGACCAAGAGAAGACCACTTTCACTTGTCCATATGGTACCTTTGCATTCTCTAGGATGTCATTTGGGTTATGTAATGCACCGACGACTTTTCAACGGTGTATGATGGCTAGTTTCATCGATATGGTGGAAGATATTCCTGAGGCCTTCATGGATGATTTCTCCGTCATTGGGAATTATTTTGATGATTTCTTGAACAACTTGGACAAGGTATTGGCAAGATGTGAGGAAACTAACTTGGTTTTGAATTGGGGGAAGTGTCACTTCATGGTCTGGGAAGGCATTGTCCTCGGTCACAAGTTTTCAAAGTATGGTATTGAGGTTGAGAAAGCCAAAATTGAAGTGATCTCCAAACTCCCTCCCCCTACATTCATGAAGGGAGTGAGGAGCTTCTTGGGTCATGCGGGGTTTCTATCGCCGATTCATGAAAGATTTTTCCAAAGTGGTGAACCCTTTGTGTAAACATCTGGAGAAGGATGCCAAGTTCCATTTCAATGAAGATTATATGAAGGCATTCGAGTTGCTTAAGTTCAAGTTGACTACTACTCATATTATTACTGCACTGGATTGAAACTTGACGTTTGAGCTCATGTGTGATGCAAGTGATGTGGCGGTTGGAGCGGTGTTAGGGCAACGTATCAACAAAATATTCCATCCAGTCTATTATGCAAGCAAGACCATGAATGATTCCCAAGTCAACTACACAGTGACTGAAAAAGAGCTCCTTGCTATTGTCTTTGCTATAGAAAAGTTCCGCCTATACTTGATGGGTACAAAGGTGATTTTTCATGCCAACTACGTGGCACTTAGGTATTTGATGAGCAAGAAAGATTATAAGGCAAGGTTGATGCGGTGGATGCTTCTATTGCAAAAGTTTGATCTAGATATTCAAGACCACAAGGGCAGCGAGAATCAAGTGGCGGACCACTTGTCCCGATTGGAGGAGGAGGACAGGCCACATGATGGCCTTGAGATCAATGATTCATTTCCCGATGAGCAACTCCTAGCCATTTCAATGACCGGGATGCCATGGTTTGCCGACATAGCAAACTATCTTGTGAGTGGCATTGTACCGAATGAGTTCTCTTCAAACCAATGGAAGAATCTCAAACAGGATTGCCTTGATTATTATTGGGATGAGTCGTATCTTTTCCGAATATGTACCAATGGTGTGATCCGACGATGTGTGCCGGAGGAAGAACAAATGGGTATTCTTGAGGCTTGCCACTCTTCAACGTATGGTGGTCACCATGGTGGAGAAAGAACGATGGAAAACATTTTGAGTTGTGGATTCTATTGGCCTACTCTCTACAAGGATGCTAGTAAGCTTGTCAAGCGGTGTGATGAATGCCAAAGGGCTGGTGGGATCTCAAAGAAGAATGAAATGCCTCTCACCCCCGTTTTGGAGATAGATATCTTCGATGTGTGGGGTATTGATTTTATGGGTCCGTTTCTTAGCTCTTGTGGGAACACCTACAGTCTAGTTGCAAGGAGTGTGGTGGAATTCTTGAAAAAGAACATCTTCTCGAGGTTTGGTACCCCAAGAGCCATTATTATTGATGGGGGTTCGCATTTTTGCAATAAGGCTTTTGATACCTTACTCACAAAGTATGGTGTCACTCACAAAGTATCAACCCCCTACCATCCTCAAGCAAGCGGACAAGTTGAAGTCTACAACCGGGAGATAAAGAGTATATTGTCAAAGACAGTCAATGCCAACCGGACGGATTGGTCAAGAAGGCCATTCGGGCTTTGAAGAAGCTGAACCTTGAATTGGATGTCGCGGCAAATCTAAGGATGTCACTAATTGAATGAGCTTGATGAATTTCGGTATCATGCCTACATAAGCTCGTCTCTTTACAAGGAGAAGATGAAGTACCTCCATGACAAGTACATCTACAACAACGAATTTAAAGAGCGTGATCTTGTGCTATTGTTCAATTCTCGATTACGGATGTTTCCGGGCAAGTTGAAATCAAAATGGAGTGGCCCCTTGGAAGCGGTGAATGTAACCCCCTTTAGTGCTCTTGATTTAAAAAATAAGAATGATGAGGTGTTTAGAGTAAAAGGGTACCGAGTTAAACATTATCTTGGCAAGGTTGATGATGGCCACATTGTGGCGGTTCTTCATTTCAAATGATTGGTAATCTGTGTCGTGCTGCTATGTTAAATCATGCGCTTCTTGGGAGGCAACCCATGCATCTTTTTCTTTTTCTTGTGTTTCTTATTTATTAGATAGCTTTGTTTTGTGCTGACTAGTTTTGAACGGTATGTAAGAATGGGTGTGCATTGCAGGGTCTGTGCAAGAAAAATTGGCTAAGTATCACAGAAGTGCGGACCACACAATCACTCTGTGGCCACATAATTCTGTGTGCGGTTATATAGCTGGACGATAAATAATGCATGGTCTCCGAAGTTTGGCCTGTCAAATTTCCTTAACAATTTGCGGCCGTACACAAAATTATGCGGTCCGCATAAGTTTTACGGCCGCACTCATTCTTGTGCAGACCGAAGAAAGTCTTCCAAGGTACAGGTAAGGAGTGCGTACCGCACTCAAAATTATGCGGCCGTACTCAGGTAAGTCCTGGGCCTGACGGGTCAACCTATAAATAGGGATTTTCAAAACTTTTCATAATTTACAATCTCTAAAAGCTCAAGCCCTAAGCAAGAACAATGCATACCCCATTAGCTCTAAATCTTCCCTCATTTCATCAAGTTAGATTCTCACCTGCATCATTCACTATTGGTATGTTAAATCCATGTTAGATTTTTGTTCCTCTTCTTAATTTGTGTCCTTGTTTTCATTGATTAGTTTATTTATTATTAGGCCTATAAATGTCAAATGTGCTTAATATGTGCTTCAAAATCATGTGGGTAGCCTCGTATGTGTTAATTAGGGACTGGGTAGACCACTAAGCTTATCAATTTGTGCAAACCATGTCTAAATTGTAAAACATTGCATAAACCCTAGTTTACTGCCTGTGAAATTCAAATTGTGCAGACCGCACTCAAAAATATGTGGCCCGTAGTGAAATTGTGCAGTCCGCAACAAAATTATGCAGTCTGCAATGATGAATGATCATAGAACCCAATATTCTTAACCTGGGGCTGTGCGGCTGCACTAAGAATTGTGTGGTCCGCACTTTTGGGTGTGCGACCGCACTCATTTTTGTGCGGTCCGCACTTTTAGTTGTGCGTCCGCACTCATTTTTGTGAGGACCGCACTGCCTCTTCTATTTTTCCACAACTGGCCTGTAACTACCATGCATATATCTGTGTCCTATGAACCGTAACTCTAACTGATTCTTATTGTTTGAATTACAGACGATGGTTAGATCACGTGGTGGAGGAGATATGTCAATAGGGAGGGCAGAACCCTCCCGACCCCGAGTGAGTATCTCTCATCTGGGGAAGCTTCTGAGGGTAACTCCATGCAAGCACAGCCGAAAGCCCAATCATAACAAGTTCCGGGAAGATTCCACTTGGTATATGAGTCATCTTCCGATGCTAGTTCTTTTGAAGGTGCGGGAGAGGGTAGCCCAGATTCTGAGCCATCTTCCTTACATGTCCCGGCTGCACCAATC